>NC_079302.1:2875171-3178713 GCF_023638135.1 Falco biarmicus | reverse complement strand
CACAGTAGAATCAAAATGGATAAATGCAATACTGAACACTCCAATTTTTGATCTTTTTCTTCCCCCACTCGGGCAAAGCAGCGATTAAAGCCAGATGAACGTGCCCGAGTGAGAGTGCTGTTGTAGGTTATTTAAGAGTATACAGAGGCTCCTGACTGCTGTTAGATTTCTTGTACACTTAGCATGTTTGCATGAAGAAGCAACAGCAAAATAAGGCTAAACATAAATGCAGCCTACAACTACAGCCTACATAAATACAGACTACAACTTTAATCTGTATGATTTCCCTGTAGAGTTTTTTACTCAACGTTAAGCATATCTGCTTGTGGGTTAGTTTAATCCATTTTCAAAGTACCTTAAACCACATCTCATAAAACCACTTTTGGTGCAAAGGAATACTGTTAACACTGGGAGCTACTGTAGAATAAATATTATTGTAAATATTATATAAATATTTTAGTTAAAGGCAGTGTCCTTTGAAGAGCTTGTCAGACCTAGAGAGAAAAAAGGAAGGATCAAAATGTTCCGAGTCTGAAGGAATGCATAGTGTGCTACAGTAAAGCTGAGGCAGTTCTTGGGTAAAGAGCCACTGGAAAAACTGTGATTCAGCAGATACTGGCTGTAATTGATCCGGAGGCTCACGCACACCCCAGTGTCTGTTGGCTTCAGCTCAGGTTCCCGTATGTAAGACTTTTAAGGACTACATTTGCCTGTGACAGATGAAAACATCTGGTTTTAAATTTATTACAGTGTACACAGCTTCAAATAAGAGGAAGTGCTGCCAGTAAGAGAAAATGCAGAAAACATGCAAATCAAAGAATGCCTCAAAGAAATGTGCTATTTCACTGCAAGTCTCTGTGTTTGGGAAGCTGTTTCTTAATCTAAGTGTACTTTTGAAAAGACATTTCTGAGCATATGAATAAAAACTTTTGTAGAGATACTGCTTTCCATTTTAGACTTCGTAGCTACAGTTTCCTTTAAAATTCTTTACATTATTGAGAATTTTTTGTCATAGATTTCAGTCCTGTAATAGAACTGTGTTGGTCTTTGGTAATGAATGTTGATAAAACCCCTGTTAGTACAGGCAGTAACTTTAGAACAACAAATAGTAAATAGCATTCCATACAAGTAGAAATGTTACACTTCTAGTTTAGTAAGGCTTTGACTTAAATTTGCAGTTACATATAAATCAGGAAAACCAAAAATCTTACCTGCAAAGCCATCCCAGCAAACTTTGCACAAAAATACTGTACATTATATGGTAAATTTCAAAAAGCAAAACGTGCTGGTGCTGGAAAACCTCCTTGCTTTTTAGTCTGCTTATCCTTTGTGGTTAAAGTGCTGACCATCGACTTGTAGCCGGGTTGCCAAAATAACCCTCAGCAGAATTTCTTAAATTGATTTCCTTAATATTGGAGTTGTTTAATAATGAGATGAGAAACAGGCTTTTTCCAGGACAGATCAACTTTTTAAATTCCAAAGTTGTGTTTATTGTCAATGCTCTTATTTTACAGGGAAACCTGCAAATACATCAAGTTCATGTGGGTCAGGATGGGCAGGTAGGAACAGAACTGAGTTTTAAACAGCATTTTACCTTGGTCTTGAAAATTAATGTTGCAGTTGGAATGATCTCACATTATTAGTGGCTGTTTTATAGAGCAAAACCTGTTCTAGTCTTTCTGTTTAAATAAACAACTTGCAAAATGATAAAACATAAGCTAAGTATTTTGTCTGTGGACTCAAAGTATTTCACCAAGCTTATTTCATTACTCCTGCAAGATACTTTATCGCTGTGTTTTATACTTCCTTGTCTTTGGCTTCTTCACTCTTACATTTACTAACTGGATTGATTACGTTGTGTACAGTATGTTCTTTTCTCTGTTATCAACTGTCACCATGGCCAGATGTGGACTGCAGTCCATGCAAACCTAAGAACATTTATTGCTGAGGTTTAAGCAGCTATTTTTCATTTTATGGCTGTCTTGGGAGAAACAGATCTTTCACATCTGCTTTTCTTCTTTTTGAGAAGATGGCTTTATTAGGTGCTTATGCATACATGAGGTAAGAAAGAGAAGCTTTTACTTTGAGTGGTGAGTCAATAAGTGATTAAATAAGCAGAATTTCCATGTCAGGTGTCAGCAAAATGGCTAACATTTGATCTCAGACATACTTTACTAAATGTTGAGCTATATTAAAATATCCACAGCACAAAAATATTCCTGTAAGAAGCTTTCTAGCTAGGCCACTTGAATAAATGTTACACAAAATTTTTTCATTCCTGTTGAATATTAACAAGTTGTGAGACATATGGCTAGAACTTTAATACTGCCCTGAAGTGAAAAGGCTCACATCATGAAGGTTCTTGAACTCAGAGGCCTTGAGAAGCTACCAGTACTCTGAACTTTTGACCACCTACCGTATTTATGTGGGGAAGCAGTCTAACTTAATTAATTTTTTTTTACCTTTTAGATATTTTATATATTTTCAAATATTTTAATTTTTTATTTTTTATATATTTTCATATATATTTTTTAAAATTAAAAAATATTTTAAAAATAATAATAAAAACCTTTTAAGTGTTCTTTACTGAGTCTTTAATCAGAAGTACTTTCATAGAAGTGAGACTAGGAAAAGTGATTGGTTTTGGAGATCTATCAGAACCTTTGTTTTAGTACTTATTGTTCTGCTTTCCTTCTTTGTGAAATACTGCTGTCCAAATCATGTTACCTTACTAATACTGAGTGGCGTTATGTCTCTCAGAGTGGCATTAGATTGTTACTTTTTTTTTTAAATTACAATCTAATACCATTATTTTTCCCCTTGAAATACCTATTTTTAACATCCCACAAATCACTTCTCTCTTTCCTAAATAGAACCAAAGAATGCAGTTTAAAATGTTGTGAGTTCATGCTGTTTCTAAGGGAAACGCTTGGATGGCTGTACATTCCTGAAACCCTTATTTTAGGCAGGGAGAGGTGAGTCCTTTCATACAACAATAGAATTCAGCCATGTCTCATGCTGAAATAGTCATGAAGTAAAAAACTGTGAACTCTAGAGTAGTAAAATGCTTCGGAACTAAATACCTGTAAGTGGAGTCTTGCTGATCATCTGAGCAGTTGCATTAGTATATGGAGAATAAGGCTATACTGGAAGAAACATGTTTTAAAAGTATATGTTTGTAAACGTGGATATACATGTGTCTGTGCATATATATGGATACGTGGTACATGTTTGGTGAAGTGTGTGAGAGCACGCACAAGATAGGGAAGAAAAGCATGATTTAATTGATGATTTTTTTAAAAAAATCAACATCATCGTATCTATGTAAAGGCATCTATACTTGGCAGTATTATATTTATGGTTGGACTCGATCTCAAAGGTCTTTTCCAACCTAAATGATTCTATTATTTTAATCTGTGATTGCATAGCGTATCATATTTGGGATAATCTTGGTTCTGCCGAAGTGATTGTGGCTATACGTGTGTATGCAGGAAATCAGTTTAGCATCCAATTTTTTTTTCCAACTAACTGTACTCTGGGCCCTGCTTTGAAACTTCCCGTGAAAACAAATGGTGAAGTGCCAAGTTTTTTCTTCTGCATGCAGCTAGCTGCATTTTGGTGCAGAATAGTTACTTGTCTCTTGAGCATGGACAGCTAGGTGTTGTCAGGCTTCGGCTGGCATCTCTGCAAATTCAGAGGAACCCTCAAGCTCCTCCAAAATGATTTGCTGCCTAACTGTTTTCCAGTGGACCAAAAACTAGGAGCAAGCGAATATTTAGGGGACTTTTCTCTCCATTCTGCATGACGTATGGAAACCTTCATCAGCAGTTTAAGCCACGTGGGGCTGTTTTGCACTGCAGCGGATGAGTAGCACTCACATGATTCCTTGCAACAGCAGCAGTGTGTGTGTTAGGTAGGGCGGTAGAGGGGAGGTCTGTGGCTCAACTGGCTTCTGCTCATCAGCTGATCTGTGTTAAGTGACCATTTTTTGAGCTATTAGCTAATAAAAATTGCAAAGGAAAATGAGTTAAACTAAATTGTGTTTGTGGTTTAAGAATGGAAGTTGAAACTAATACATTTTCCTTGGCACTTGTAGTGGGATAAGAACACAAAAACCTGTCATATGATACGGTTCAGTGGTAATGTAAGTCATAACAATCTAGTAGCTTCCAGTCATCTGTACATGACCTGTGATCAAAGAGACCTCTGTAGTTTTCCCACCTGTCCGTTACTTTTCAGGAGAGTGGCTTTTCCTTCCATGTTTTGAACTCTAATGCATGCTGCCAGGGGACATCGAAGAATATTGATAATAAGGAAAGTGAATGATGTGGGCTTGTGTTACTGAATATTTTTAGCTGCCTAATATATACTTACTAATGGTACTGGATCTTAGCTTGGCTACTGAATATTCCCTTTGAAAATTAATCTCATGCTGCAGTTTTCCACATATTATTGTACACTTAACAGATGTTAGACATTCTCTCTATTCAGGTGAGGTTCAGTAACGCTGCCTGATGCAGGCTTTCTCTTGAACCGCGAGTAAAAGGTTTACAAGAACCTGGGACTGCAAAGACTAAAGTTGTTAGCTTTGTATGAACTAAAGTATAAAATGGCATAAATCTACTGTGAAATTTTATGGGTAAAATTTCCAAGGTGATAGATGTATTTTAAGCTTTGTGATACTAGCGATAAATACTCGCTTCTCTGGAGAATGCCTCCACTTGTTGCTTTTAACACCCCCCACCCCCCACCCCCCCCCTTCAATTGTCTGTCCTGGTAGTTGCACTGAATTTAGGTTTTGTTTTTCTGGCATCGTTGTTCATGGAACTAATGAAATCATGTCAAAAAACCCGCTGTCTACCTACACATGTGTTCTATTAGCTGAAAGTCTCATATTTCAGTGCACGTTTAATAAAAATACCAAACTGAAAAAATAATTAGACTTTATATTAACTAACACTTGAAGCCTTGGACTAATGGGAATTTCTTTGGACTTTGCATTTTATACTTACGAATTACCAGAAGTTTTCTAATTTACCTCTCTCTTTCCTCTGGTTACCTGCCTTCCTTTCTCCCTAACTCCATCCTTTCTGTCCTTTGAGCTTCAGTGTTCTCATCCCAGGAGGTGTTCAATGGGTGTCCTGGACAAGCTGACGTAGTGCCACAGTGTTCACGAATATACGTGGGGTGTATATATATAAATATATATATGTAAAAACCGGAAATTCCGAGTAGTTTGACATTCCTTGATTCTGCATTTTAGACATTGCATTTTTGTACAGCCTTACAGCCAGAGTTTCTCTAGCTTAGAAATTAATTAAAATGACACCAGGCAAATGGTCTTCCACTAATAGCCTTAGTTTTTAAATTAAAAAGTTAATGCACTTTAAAATCTAAAATATGATCATACGTATTCCTGGAGAGCTGACAATTTGTTCTGCTCAATGAATGAAAAAATTAATAAGAGGAGCAGCATGTAGTTCATTTAGTATCAGTTTCTGTAGTTAAAGAAGCAGGAGAATCCAGAACAAACAGCATGTACGATAGGTTTAGCAGCAAAAAGCTAGCCAGCATAACGTGCTTTTGTAGTATCAATCATCTTACCCTGTGCATATGAAATGAACATGCAGAATTGCTTCTGCTACATCATTTTTCAAAAAGAAACTTGGCATCTTACACATCTGTAGACACAGTCTCTTGCAGATAAGTTTGTAATCAAAGTGGTGCACTGAGACCCATCCATAACTGTTGAGTTACATATACGTAGAAGGAGAGGGAATCACATTAATAACACATTTTTCTGCTGCTTAATGAGGTATTTGTATGGAGCAGGGATTGCATTATCTTTTTCTGAACTTTGGCCTTGCTGTTCTGAGCTTTATGACAGCTCTGAGGTCTAGGAGAGTTCAGATACAGGGCTGTGGAGGTAGCTCACCATGGAAGCTTTAGAAAAGCATCCTCATATGTGTAAGGATTGTGTGAGAGTATATGAATCTGTGATTAGAAAAGATATTCTTGGAAAATTGCTGTAGTGATGGAGAAAATATGGTAGACTTGAGTGCTGCGAAGTAGCAGCTAGCTGCTGTTGGGCCTGAAAGGTCGGAAAATAGACGTGTATGAGAAACAGATCAGTGAGAGTTTGTCTTTAATGTCCTCAGGAGGAGTATGAATCTGATGTCTCGTTCAGATCTGTTTTCAATACACATCGTACACGCTGTAATATAGCTCAGAAGGAGATATGACCTCATCACCTCTCTTTGAAACATCTGTCCTATTTCTGTACTCTGCTGAAGTCTGAAGTAAAGGGCAAGCTGTTAAATCTTAGAGGAATGGAAAAGAGGTTAAAATGGTTCCAAATGTTCAGGGGGAAAAGAACCCCTATTCTAGTAATTGTGTGTAATATCCAGTGAATCGTATTTGCGACTAGGTCAAACTAAAATGAAAATAGGTTGGTTTGTTTGGAGGAAATTATGTACAGACATACGGGACAGCCTTAAACCGAGTCTTAACATCTAGTTGTTGTATCTCTGTTTACATCCCTGATCGTTACCAAGATACTCACACCTTGCTTTTCAGTGAGGCCACCACGTTTTTTTAAGGTCCGATTTAATCTGTAACTCAAGCATGATTTTCAGTTATACAAACAACGTGTGGAGTATTAACCTTGGCTTCTGCTCGCTTTTATGCATTTTGCAGGTGTCATTTGATTGGGAAAGAAATTCTTCAGTATATTTTGTGAATATGCATTCTAATTGCCTTTACTAAACCATTGGAATAGATACTGCAGTTTCTATCAATAAGAACAACTTCCATAATAATATTTTATCCAAAACAGAGGAGAGAGCCATCTTCCACAGTTCTTCATTTTCATATAATGCATCTAATTAAAAAGTTCTAGATTTTAAAATACTAAAATTCTATATTTGAGTTCCTCAGTCAAGAATTAATACAATAAAAGAGTTTTTTTTCCTGTCCCTAATTGTTAAGCAGTAGAGGGCAGTAGTATTAAGATGATTGTCAGTTACTTTCTCTGCGAAAGCTTGAAGAAATGAGGAGGAAATTTGAAGTGCAAGAAATGTGCTGCTCCGACATCAACCTTGTAAACTGTCGTACCATGGGGACAGAGACACAGTGACAGTGTGAGTTTTCCTGCATGCCTTGCTGCCGTGGGGTCTGTGTGTGCACGAGCGTCTGCCTGTGTGCAAGTGAGAGGAAGGACGAAGACGGCAACTTCTGCCGCAGCTGCTGTAGCGGATTGAAAAGGCTTTTTCTTGTTTCAGCTTATCTGCTTTGAATAATATGCCTGGAGAAACAAACAGGATTGTTAGAAGAAAACCAACAAAATTAAAGCCCCAATAGAGTTCAGCTGGAACTTAAAAACGGCTCGTATGGTTTTGAAAAGAAATAAAGTATTATTTTTAACGGATACTTCTTCAGTAATATGTTGCACTAAAGTCTTGTAGGTCTGCTCTGGTTTTAGGAGCAAAAATGAAGAGAACAGTTTTGAAAAAAAAAGCGAGCTTTATGCACATTTCATGTAGAAACACGGTGTATTTATGGATAAAGTCAGATTACTTAAAATACTTCAGTCTGAAATTTTAATTACAAGAATCTTTTTTTCTTGAAAATAGTCCTCTGTGCACATACACTCTAATTTGGCATTCCACAGAAGAGGTGTTTTCCCCTTTGACTGTTCCTCAAAGCAGATGATCAAAAACACTCGCCATAAGTTCTGAAAATTCAGTTTGCTAGAGAAAGTTTATTTTAGCAAACTAAAATTAAGACATTGAATTTGGAAGCAGTTAACTGTACTGAAACATACAAATGTGAATGGATTAAAAAAAAAATTGGGGGAAATCCCTACTATTTAAGGGATCAGTAGTAAACAAAATATCTCTAGAAAAATTGCTATTATAAGAAAAACTTAACATTTGCGTTATTAACTATGAGCAACTAAAAAAGTAGCTGTAATAAACTTACGTTGGCTATAGCTTAACTGCAAAATTTAAAATGTGTTTGTAGAAGGTTTGCACCTGCTTTGTAACTGTAAATCAGGGTAAGACGCTGTCCAGTAGAATGGCAACTGATCTCCCGCGGTCCTTGTTGTCATCACTCTCCGTGAGATTCCTGAAACAAATCTGTGCAAATTGTTTCCTTCAGGTTGTTATATTTGACAGTAGAACAACAGGATTCTTCTACCCCAGTATGAGGAGACAGTACTTGGTGAAAATACAGTCCTTCAATGGCAGTCAACAAAACATAACAGAAGAGGAAAAAAACCACAGGAGGGAAATTGCTACTTAAGAAATATTCATGGGAAAATAAATTCTCTGTGGTTACAGAATGCGAAACTAATTCTGATATTTAATTGAAAATGCCATATGTTTTTTACTACGTAACAAATTTATCCACTTTCAGGGAAAATGAGTGATTTAGAAGCTCATTGAAAGTCAGCAGGCCTTGCTCTATAAATGAGTTAATATTTTTCAAAAACACCTGTATTGCAAATCCAGGGATTCTGTGTTGTTTCGTTAAGACTTAAATTCTAATGCAGGTATGGTGACAGGATGGTTTCTTTCCATGTCTGTGCCCCCGAGGTGGGGAACCCTTGTGCCTTTTAGCTGTCTTGGAAGGCCTGGTAATGAATGCATTTTTTAATAACAATTATGTCCTGCTTCTCTGTGTAATTGTACTTCTGTCCCTGTTAATAATGTAAAATTTCAGAAATCAGTTACTGGATGACTAAAGTTCATCTGTCAGCACAGAAAGCTGTAGCAGATGCTGAAAGACACCATGATTAGAAAGTAGCTTCAATTCTTATTCTTACGGTTTTAAATCTCAAAATGCATATATTTTTTTTTCTTTAAAGAATCAAAACCTGAATATTTTGCTTGCACATTTTTTAATCTTCTATTAATTAAGAAATGATTAATAGTTGTTTGGGCTTTTTTTTAAGTCTTTTGAGATTTAAGGTAAAGGAAAAAAAAGGCGGGAGTCTTTTTATTTATTTATTTATTTAATTTCTGTGGGAGTTTCACTGCATTAACCTGATCACATCTGGTAATTTTTGTCACTTTTTGTGTGGCTTAAAGATGTATTGTAACTCTTCTTAAACTAAGATTTGTTAAAAAGGGGGTGGGAGGGGTGACCCTGGCAAATTTGCGATACCTAGTTGCTCCTATTTATACAAGTGTTCTCCTTCACCTTCTTGAGATTTAAGTTGTTTTTCTTTCCGTTGTGCGCTCTCCATCTTCTCACTCATTTCTGCTGCATGCTGCTGGGAAGGCAGTAAAAAAATCTTTTGTACCAGAGAGTCAGCAGTATCAGATCCCTGCAGACGTTATTGGGTCATAAGTTTCATTTGCAAACTGGCTGCATTTAGTTTTCTTTCTGCGCTCCTTTGTGCCAGAAGATACTGCTGTATTTTATGGAGAAAACCAGCTCTGTCCATGCCTAATACGTCACCAAGAACAGTATTCTGAGCTGGGTCAAGAGGAAAAACTTTTTTCCAGCAGCATGGCCCTTTCTCAAATGTAGTAATTGTTACACCTGACTGCCATCAGTACTTCAACATTTTCCACTCTAATAAGACATGTTTATTACTACATTTTCTGTTCCAAGGTGTAGCAGGTATACATTGGCACTCCCTTGAAGTAGTTTAGTCCTCTTGAAATTGGACTTTATTTCATTCATCATGGTGAATAAATATTTCCCCGTTTTCAGAGTGCTTAGCAGTGACTTCCAGAGCCTCTGCCTCTTTTCCATATGTTATTTAAGTTTACATAAAATTGGTGGAAGGACGGACAAGACAAAATGAGTCCTTGTCCTGGTGCAGGCAAAAAATATACAACTCTGCTTTTTAGGGCTTTTGTATTGAGTAGTAGTGGCACCATTTCCCAGCCTTTTCAATACCAAACTAAAATTAGCTATCTAATTTTATTTAATTTCTCATGCTGCTGAGAAAAAAATTATAGCTTAGATGCCTTTATTTTCTTTACGATATCTCCAGCTATTGAAGAGGATCTTTCATTGGCCGGTTCTGATCCTGACTGCAGGGTTAACTTGGTTTCCTTTAGTCAACCTTGAGTAGGGACTGAGTAAAAGACGTTGCAAAATTAGCAACTATTTTTGCATTTCCTTCTTTCAACTTGAAAGCAGCCTTTATATGATGATGAAATAAATGGCAACGTTTTTGTGTTAGCGTGGGGTGGTACGAGCAGTAACTGTTAAGACATTTGTGCCCTTCATGTGCAAATACACTGATCTGATGTGTGGTGAACTTTTCACCTAAGTGTAGTAGAGGGTGGAAAGAGTACTTTATGTTCAGATAAATGAATCCAAGTAGATTTTACATGTGGGAAAGGAAGGAAACGGGGAAGAAAGAAATAGGCTTAGTCAAGTTTATCAGGAGTGGAAGAAAGGAATCGCTACTTTGGAGATAAAACAAATACTAAGCTGTTTTAGTGTACTTGAGCTTTGGTGTGTAGGTATTTTTATGTTGTAGTCTATCAAAGGTCATTAATTGTTATTAATCTGTGGTTCAGCACCCGTTTTAAAATGTGAGCTTAGGAAATCATGGGTACGCCTGCTCCCTGTCTCCACTGAAGTTCAGTAATGATCATCAGGTGCCAAGGATGGTCTGAGACTTAAAAGGCCATTTTTGTTTTACCATTTGGTGAAAAGATAAGCATCTTCAGTCCACAGTGCTTTTTGAAAAATACTCACCTTTCTTTTGAATTCCTCGTCAGCCACTTTGTGATGGTTACTTGCTGGCATTTATTCTGCTTTTCTTTGTCAAGTCCTTGGTCTTGTCTCGTGGGCGGCTGTAATTGTGATGCCTTTAATTTTCTTGTGATAACACTTTGTCTCATCCAGGATTTTAGTATAGTTCCTAAGGGACAACATGCAGTAAAGTTTGCAGTAACCTTTCAAGTAAACTTGCTTAAAAAGTTTTACCCCATCTACTAATTATCATTAATTACCATACATCAGCAGCCCCACAGTGTTTTGTCTTTTTCTTTTGTCGTTTCTAATTTGGGACCCAAAAAATCTCTGCTGAAGGCAAAGTAAACCAAGTCTCCGACAGCAAAATCTTAGATTTATGGCATTTTTTTGGTCACTTCAGCATTTGGCAAAGTGTGACAATAAAGAAATAGCTTCCCATTAGTATCAGAGGATTCAAGTTTGACCCTGCTTTCATGCTTCATCTCAGTGACGCAGGTAAAGATTTGTTTTGGGAGCAAACAGTAAATTCCAGCAGATACTTGGCTGTAAGCACATAATATAATGTCTGTGTTTTAAACACAGAGTTTTTCCCCAGCGCTTCTCAAGATTTAGACATTATGTCACGCAACTATTTTTGTCGTCTGTTCAGAAGCCCCAGTTCCCTATACAATATCTCTCAATGACGGGTGGAGCTGTGCACCGTTACCTTTCTCACATCACAAACTTGGTTGTTTTTCTTTGGCTTGCTCATCAAAAGTAGTAAAATATACAGAGATAGGTTAAAATCGGCCATTATTTTAATGCTGATATGTATGAGGATTTTTTTTTCCCCTCCCAATTAGTTGTTCCAGTTGTAAAAATGTTCTGACTGGTGGCAAGAATTCATAAAGGTGATTTGTTAATCTCTTATAGGTGATTTTTTTGATACAGTCCCTGAGCAACAGAGTCCATAGAGTGATCTGTGGTGGTTGTAAAGCAAGACTGTTTAATGAAGGTTTTGGATAATATTTTCTGTCATCTTTTTTTATTTTTCTCCTAAGAGGGTGGGTTGTTCCATTAAAATTCCATTCAAGCAGACAGAAGCATTTATAATGCTCCAAAGAATATGTTCTCTATTTTGGAGTATATTATGTTCTTTATTCACCCAAATCTTGTTTTAATATTGCTGTAAACTTAATAAGAGGAGATGAGATATGAAGTGATAATCTTTTAAATATAAGGAAAAATAATTTTCTCCACCTTGATAGAAGGCATAGGTCTAAGCTGTCTCTTATTAGAGATTTTGGTAATAAAAATCTCTGCTTGTAGAATAGCAGTCATCACAAAGCTATCTTACTGTGCTAATCTAGATAAATCATTTCTTTTTTGTTTTGTTTATTTTTTTTAGTGCTTTTCATTTATGATTTTTCTCATCATGTGATATTAGCCCTGTCTTTATGCTGCAGATTTGCCCTTATCCCATCACTGTTCCACTTCATATGCTCTAATAGTGCCATGCTCAGTTACTTTAAATATTAGAGATGCCTCTAGCATCATGAGTATATTCAGAATTCACTGTCTCACGTTCCAAATTCCAACTCAGGAAGGGTTTTGGTAATGCTGGGTATGGTTGGACAGTCAATGCCCGTGGTGGGTTGATACTGGATATATTATAATGCTGATATCCTTGGCTGGATACCAACTGCTTGCTTGCTGTGGCAGACCCTGATGATTGCTTAGCTGTTGAATGTGGAGAGGTCTCGTTTCATCCTGGTGAAAAACAAAATAAGTGCATGCATGCGTATGTGTTGTCAGGTTACTAAATGGCGAATATAGAGTTCAGGCCATGAACAAAATTAATCTTTCTGCTATGTGAAGCGCAACAGTAAATCTTGATGACCTAAATCTGTTCCCAGGTTTCCATATTGTATGCCTAGGTCAAACAATCAATAGGATTTTGTGGTATTTCACAAATGGCGGTCATAACTTTGGAAATCTTTTGTGACTAATTTAAGTATGGGGAGATGGGAAACGGCTCCCTTTTTTTCTCCTCTCCATTAAACCAATATTTTTTTGCCAAGTTAGTTCACAAAAGCGATCCCTTTTGAACCACAATGGCTCTATTGCAAATGAAGAGCGAGCTTATCTTTTTAGAGGAAAACTTGTGTGATTTACACAGAGTTTTTAGGATTTTAAGAAGATAATGTTAAACATAGTGAGATTCAACCATGAACATGATTTGTTCATGTATTTAAGCCTTTCCATAGTTCAAATATATTTTCAGTCCAGTTTTCCAGAGTCCTTAAAATATTTCAAAGTAGCTGAGTGACTGTCTAATAAATTGAAGAAGGACCGTCAAAGAGTCTAATTTTGTGATTTGTGTGCTGTTTGGAACAAATGATATAGGGTGCCATATAGTTCAGTGTATTTTTTAATAGTTAATGTGTGTTTCTATTTCAAGTGCCTACATTAGAAAAAGCCTACAAGATGACCACTTTGCTTATTTTAGACATTGAAATACCACATCAACAGCATACTTTTCATTTCTGATCTCAGATGCTGTTTTAATTAGCTGAGAGATATTTACTTTATTCAAAGTAGATCTATGTATTACTGTGAGTAACATTTGGAAAGTATGTTTGGAAGATCATCTGTTGTAGCTTGCTTTAGCATTTCTTTAGTGTTCTGTGAACAAAATTCTTCTTTGTGGAATAAGTACTTTAAATTATAAACTTGCTTCATTTTATTTGATCCAGTCTGCTGGGATTAATTGTTGTATACTGGCTCCATCAATTATTCAGCTAGAGCTATCAATTCCTGACTGGTCTGGAAGCAAAAAGCAGTACTGCTTTACACAATATTTACAAGATATTCTTTTTCTTTGATAGAAACTCTGGGCTCCAAAGAGGGTTGAGCTATGAATGAATTTGTTTTATAAATTGCTTCATTTTTTTACAACTATTTTTATTCCTGAAATATGTCATTCCATGCTTCTGGAATGTTGCTAAATATTTGTGTTAAACAGCAGAAGTGTTACAGAGTTCACCAGGAGGAAGCGTTAGATTTAAGTTATTTATCATGTTAGTGTGATTTTTCTAGTTAACTGTTTTGTTATAGGTGGATCACGGTGACACAGAAGTACCACCATGTTTGGATCCCGCCCATCTTACACTTAGTTTGTGTATGGTTTCCGAGATTTGTTGTGTTTTGCTTCTGAGTTGGTACTACAACGTTGACTCCAAAACTAAGTCAGTTCACGGGTTTTACGGGGAAAGGCGCTGAGGGCTGCAGAAGGTGCTGTAATGCATCAAATTCAGTCAGGGGCAAATGTGGTGCCAGTAAATAAGTGCATATAACAGCTGGCAATGAAAACATACTGATCAGTACTTCAAATTCCAGAACTGTGTTGTGAGATTTTTGCCTTTTTTTTTTTTTTAAAAAAAAAAGTTTTTCTTTTAGCAGAAGGCAGGTATTGCAACATTTTGCACAAATAACAGTGGGAAGACACTAGCGTACAGTTCAGGGATAGGACATCTGTTATGCTGTAAGTATGGACAAAGGAGATGCCTGTGTTAAGACTGACCGAACCAGAGACCGTGCTCTGAGAAATAAATGACTTTGTTTCAACAATGGCATAGCGACTTTTGCTGTTGACTTTGGTGGGATCATGTTTCCTTCAGGGTAAACTTGTTTTGTAATGGGTCAATACATAAAAAAGACTTTGTCAGATTGTAGAAATTGGTTGTAAGCATATAGAAAAGAGAACGTGTCCTACTGCTGCATACAGAGGCATGGCAAAGTCAATAGTGGAGACAAAATTTTTGCCTATGATATTCGTTCTGTGTAGGTCCCTCACATCTGTGTGCTAACAGGTTGTGTTTTGGCATGAACAGCAAGTCTCCAAGAGGAGTGACTATTCTGTCTGTATAGCTGCATGCTACCAGAGAACAGAATGCTGGCCTTCAAAGGTGTATGGTAAAACACCAAATGATTTTACTTTTTGGTGTATATTTTTCATTGTGGATGGTGATACGTCAGACACGCTATCTGAAGCCTCAAGAAAGGAGTGATCAGTGAATCATCTGTTCTTAGTTAAATGAAGTATGACTTAGATTTGTGTAATGGGAATGGAAGTATCAAAAACATTTGTCGTTGGCCTAATTCTTTTCCAAGCGATACTAACAGTTTTACCATTATTTGGCGTCCATTTAGTCCAACACTGAACTCTTTAGTCCAACATCGCTTGTGAGTTTCGTGGTTGTATTGCGCGACCATTCATGTTGGTGTATACTTGAAAAGCCCCGGAGGCACAGGGCATAGATGCTCCTTCTTCCATGGAGACGTTCCAAATTAAGATGATTCTCATTTGGGTCCATGTACGTTATCTGGAGTAGGCAAGTAGTGTTTGATGAAATCCAAGATTCTGAGTGTCTGACCTAGAAATGGGTAGATGAAACTGTTCAGGGGGCACTTTCTTCTGTTGCTATAACAAATACTGTTCTATAAGAACATTTAATAGGTACATCAGCTGTAAATGTCTTCGTTAGAAGTGTTCCTTTCCTTTTGGAAAATTCAATTTAGATCACTTGTTTTGAAGAAAACAAATCTTGGCATACTAATATCTGGGACTTTCTGGAATTATTTTATTGAAGATACACAGATGCTTTAGTTTTCCATGTGTTGAATAGTGTCTTTTTCATTATTGCGGGTAGATAGTGGAATATATTTGCAGACTGCTGTCAAACTTGATTCCCCTGCCCCCAAACCCATCACTGGCCTTTAAAAGAGCATAGTGTGGATCAAGACTGACTCGGTTAATGAAAAAGGAATGACACCCTTACAAAGTCAGAACATCTGCGGTCAGAGTTGGGCACTCGTTTTCTGTGAACATATCTTTTTTTTTTTTAATAGTCACACGACATATTTAATAGCTTGCAACGCTGCTAGAAGTGCAGTTAAATACCACTAAATTTTAACTGTCCTCACCATACAGTAACTTCATATCGCTTGATTTTCTGGAAAGCTGTGACGAAAACTTGCAGCAAAGCTAAGAGAGGAATAGAAGAATTCCTAGACGGTTGCAGAAGAGCTGACGGAGCGGCCGCTGTTCCTGCCGTGGGTCTGGCTCCAGTGGTGGCAGCACTGGTGCCCCTGTGTCAGCCCGGTGGCTGTGGTGGCGCTTTGCAGCACGCAGGCAGGGCTGTGTTAGCTTTGGGCAAGGCTGTGACTTCTGAGCTCCGTTGGAAGGCAAGAGTCTTCTACAGAAGAAGTATCAATATTCCGTGTTTTTAACAGTTTAATCTGATTTCCTGTTCCATTATATTTGACTAAGCCAGATTGTTTCATAAGTGTTTATTGTTTGTTTTAGAACTTTTCCCCTGCCTGAAATATTAAGTAGAAAAGCTTTTCCTTTCAGCATCTATCTCAAAGTCTGTATAAATTGTAGAATTATAACAGTGTAATTCTAATCCTCAGACTTCATCAATACTGACTGAGAGAGATTTTGACCTTCCTCATTGTTTCTTTCCTCAAGTAATTGACATTTCCAGACAAATCTGTATTTTTTTTTTCCCTCTTCAGAATTTTTTATAATGAAAAACTCACATCCTGTTAACTATGGACTACTGCAGAATTGTAAAAGAAGGAAGTATAGCTCATAAAGAAAATCAGTGCTATTTAAATTATTCCCTGAAAGTGAATAGTATCCTTTTAAATCTGTTTTGCTTAGACCAGGAAAACACAAGTGACAAGGTGGTTTTCCCTGGCTCCAGTTCTGCAATGGCACATGGCATCCAGCAGCCCTTATTCCAAGCATTTGCAAACACTAGTGATCAAGAAAAAGGACTTAAAAGTCACAGACTTCCAGCCACTGCGGTTAATTGGTTTGTTTTTTATTAGTAAGACCTTGATGTCAGTACAAGAGCTGACATTTATTTTGATTTTTTTCTAAATTCATACAAATGCCATATTAATTCCAAATGTCGAATTTGTTGAGAATTGCATTTTCCATTTCAAGTAAAACATTTTATTAAAAAGATAAATTGATTTGTCATCTGTTTGCATTTTTACTGTAATTATTATTAAAGCAGAAATTGGTGCAAAATATTTGAATGAAATGAAAATCCTTGCTTTTTTCAACCCAACTGAGTTCAAAAATCAAAAGCTAAAAAATCCCCAGACTTCCTCTTTCCTGATTTGGAAAGTTCTTTCTGTATTTGCTTTAGTGAGGAAAAACTGCAGTATAATAAGCAGTAAAAGTAGGGAAATATGGGAGTAAAAACACACACACAAAAATACCATTTTGCGGTATTCCAACCAAAATATGTCAAAATGAAATGTTTTTGTGAGGGGAAAAAATTGTTTTCAGTGTTAAAAAAATAATAAAAAATCCAGTGTGCTTTAGAATCACCTTTTTAAAGAGTATGAACTTGCATAGTAATAATAATAATGATAGCCGCCTCCTGTGAGGCTATGATGTATTTACTTTTATGGTCCATTAAGTTTTATGGTTCATATGACACTATCTGCTTTGTTGTTGATAGCATCTTCCTGGAAGGAGTGGTTCGTGCCAGGCTGTGTAAAGCAGCAAGAGCTCGTGTTTGAAGAGCTGTCTCTGTTAGATTTTACTAACATCTGTGGTCCCTATTTCTGTGAAATTAAGAGTACGTGCGGGTGCAGGCTTTCTCAGGTGCGTAGCCTACTTTGCTGGGTTGCAGGTGCTGTTGAAGATCAATCCAAAAGCCCCAGAAAACAGCAGCGGGGAGTTGTGCGCTGTGGCTCAGCGTGCTGCTGTGGCATCCAGTTTGTGACGCGTTCTTAGAGAAAATTGCTTTAAAATGACGCTTTTTCCTTCATTGTTATGGTTTTATATATATGTGTGTATATATATATATGGTAATTCTTATGGCCAGTGCAAAGATTTCAGTCTGTAGCTAAGAGGAAAATTGTTTTGAGGATAGCTACTTTAAATAGGAAAAAAAAAATAATGCAGAGGAGCAGTTCCCATATGCCCCTCTCCGTGACGCCTGTTACTGAAATACTGTTGGGGAGCGATGGTGTCACAGCCAGCACAGCAGTTACAAAACACAAACAAACTGCACGTTGTTTTCTCTGACCAATAGATGCTGCGAGGAGTTAGAAGAACAGTTTAAAGGCATAATTTGGTAGCTGTGGGCTTTCTCAGATGGACTGTATAAGCTGTAAAGCAAATGTAATGTTGAACAAAAATATTTTGTTTTAGTGAACAAAGTTTTACAACCTAATGATAAAAAACAGAGCTGTAGGGCAGGGTTAACAACAGAGTGGGGTTCTGGAGCATTTGGAGACATTTGCGATCCTCAGCAACATAGATGAGTCTGGCAGGGCTATTGTTGCAAACAGGCAAACTATTCTGTTGTTCTGGAACCTTCCCCTGAAGTGTGAATGCATCATCATTGAGACCAGCCCTTACTACTGATCAAAGAACAGTGCTCCCTCCAGTAGAAATTCTGTGGGAAATGTGTAACAATTAAATATAAATATATATATTTTTATATATGGGTATAAGAGAATTTGGTTATAATATTTGCACCTATGTTGTCTGGACAGCAGAGCAGTTTGCTGTCCCGTAGCAGTTTGCAGCATTGATTGGCTTGTTCTGATGCTAAATGTGGCCAGAACTTCAGTTACGGAGAATTTTCAGTGTTACTTCCTTCATCTTCGCATACGTTAGTGGACACTAAGGCAACATTTCTTCTACAATCTCTGTTGTAAATTGTGGAAGAGATGTAGCATGTCTTTTAAGCTATAATGATCCGTTGTAGCCTCAAGAATACGAGTTGAACAGAGAACTCGATGAACTCGGGGACCCACAAGCCTTTTTGAATGAGGTTGAATTAGATGCATCCCTTTAAAAAAAAGCACAGGCCTTATTTTTATTTTTTGGAATGAGTGTTGATAGGTAGCAGGGAACCTATCTTTTTGAGAATATGGGCATGACAGAAGCCAGCTCTTTGATTTGCATGGTTTTTACACAGACTTCTCTGGTACTAGAGTACTAGTACTAGTGAGAGCTATAAATTTATAGTTGCTTTAGAATTGTTTTGATTGCGGAGGTGTTTTTCCTGTGGAAAAACAGGCATGGACCTTCTATTCTCAGGATTATATAATACTATCTTAACAATTAGTTGAAATTTTTATTTTTGCCCTGTTCTTTGAAGCCTCTTTGAGCCGCTCTTTTTTAGGGCAAAAAGTAGACTTTCTCTACTCTCCTACATTTCATTTACAATAGTCATCCATATGTCTAATCAGGGGCTTGTTTCTCCCTCAGGATATCTTTGGCATCTTTTTTCTTCAGTTGCTCCAGGAAAAGTTTGGCTCCTTAAGTATCCTCTGACTTTGGCTGTGCTTTGGTTTCCCCTGGTCTCTGTTCTCCTAGCCCCATCAAAGGCTGCCTTCCTGGCTCCTGGCTGTCCTGACATTCCTTCTTGGTTGTGCTTTTTTGCTGAAACTTGATGAACATACTGCACTAGTGCCTTTGAAGTGTGCTTGTGCCACTTTTGTGTAACTGATTTCAAAGACCTAACAGCTTTTCTCAAATTCAGAGTGATTTGGGCAACCTGGTCCCTTGGGTTCTGCAGTGACTGCCAGGTAAAACCTCAGCAGATCGGTCGCTGTCAGGCTTCCAGTTCTTTTATCCCCGTGCGGGCAGGAGCACAAAGGTTCTGGCACAGCACCATAAATGTGATCTCAAATTATGACTTCATGTAAAAATCACAACATTTGAGTGTGAGTTGTAGTTGAGATCAGAAAATACAAGGGAGTGCCACTTTTTTTTTTCCTTCACGTTTTCTGCATGGTGGTTTGATATTCCTGTTCAGTGTCATTTCAGTTGAGTTGCTTGAGGCTGCCTTCCTCATCAATATCATATTTTTCCTTACGTATCAGTCCTGTCAATGTACGTTATATAGTCAATCCTTCTTCTGCAGCCTTTCTTGGTAGCAATGGGAGAGCTCCAGAATACTTATTTCAGGAAAAAAACTTAATTGTGCCAGGTCATCATGCTCTTAGCTGGAAAGGTGCAGTGTTAGGGACAGCTCCTCTGAACGCTGAGGTTTTGAGACAAAACACATGTATAGGGCTGTAAAGGTTATGTTGTTATTTTGCATAGCCAACTTGGAGCGGGATGTATAACTAAAAAACCCATCACAACCATGCAGATGCAGTCTTTTAAAAATCTCATGTGATGACTGAATTCCTTGTGGTACGAGGCATAAAAAGAAAATAGAAGATATTCTCAGTGGGAGAACAGGGGATGTAAAACATGCATTGGAGTTGAAATTTGCCAGGTGTACAGGAAAGTTTAGATGCGAATGGACTGAGCATAACAAAAAGGAATACTGGCTGGACAGTAACAGCAGGTTTTGACACACTTGAGACACTTAACAACAGGGGTTTTTTAACTCTGAAAGAGAAAGTTAACTGTGAAATTGAATCAAAGAAATTTGAACAGTGCTGCATTCCAGTAACATCTGAAATACAGGGGAGAGATGCATTTTTGCCTTTTAAGACAGAAGGTGCTAAAAGTGGTTGAAATCGTAGAAAACCCCGTGACTAGTAACTTGTGAGTTGTAGTTTCAAGAATTTTTTTTCCATTTTGTAGGTTTTTTTAATGTTTTCATTTAGCTTTTTTGTGTCAGTGATAAGAGATGAAGAGCCTCAGAAGCCAAATGCTTTTTAAAGCTGTAGAGTTTGTCCATTAATCAAGCCATTCTGTTGTGGTAAAAACTGTGGAAACCGTTCTGCTGCGGTGGCCATGAGGAAGGATACAAAACGCTGCAGAAGAGACGTGCAGCCACAAACCATGTGGATCATAGAGCTGGAGTCCAGCAGAAATATATCTGTTAAGTATTTTATTTTGTTTAATGCAGCAGCTCTGCCTCCTCATGAGGACAGGAGGGTCATAACAACAGCCCATAAAAAGCAGAAGTACATTTTTATTTGCATTTTAATCTTTTTGAAAGAGACAGTTCTCTCAGATTATCGTTTGAGTTCGGTTCAACCCCAGAGATGCTCTGCTGAAAATTACAGCGTGGTTTTGATTGCACAGAGCAGCGATGGCCAAGGGACAGCCCAGGGGGACAATTTGGCCTGCCAGAAGTGTTTATTGACTGGATGGATGGTCATTGCAGCAGTCTCGTCTGTATTCATATGCTAGAAAAATCTCTTTTGAGCCTGAGCAGCACTGTCGCTGTATTTAGATGTGTACTCAGCTGGCAGGAGAGGCAATACAGAACGTGCTGGAGCTGGTCTGACCTACGGTCAGCAGAGCTTGTGAAAGGGCCCCGTGGAGAAGGCAGAAGGTAGTGTGTGGGTTGATCTAAGGTGTTCAGGTTGTGGGTCAGTTTGTGGAGGACTGGAAGCAGAAGAGGAGAGGGTACCGTCTGCTGGTAGGGTGAGCCTGGGAGCAGAAGGAAGAGCAGTGCAAGGAGGAGGCTCAAGGGAGAGCCAGTCTTTTGGGGTTTCTCAGCTTGCAGCTTGTGTTGGGTAGGATAGATCCAGGGCTGGTAAGAGTGGGAGGAGAGGAGCTGCATCTGGGTGGCCAGAGTGGTCGCTTTCAGAAGAGGTGGTATAGCTGAGTTTAAAAAAGATACAGAAATCTTAGTGTAGAGTGTCAGATCCATGTTATGTTGGTAGCACATTTGGAGGTGCACCAGAGAGTGTGCAAAAAGGTCCCACTAAAGGTGTAGCTATTACTACTCTGCTGTCCTAGGTAGACTAGGAAGAGATGCAGAAGAGGTTCCTATGTGAGAACCTGAGTCAGCAGCCTGAGGGTGCTGATGGGTGAAGATAACGTCCAGACTTGATTGTAAATCCACAAATTCTGCACCCTGCTCTTCCCCCCGCCACCCCCAAACCAACCAAAACATGGGAAACCCCGGGACCGTGACAGTACCAAAATGACTTCAGCTTCCTGACTTTGTACACTACTTTTACCTCTGTGTAATCAGAGCCAAAACTCAGCAACTGATAGATGTAGTTGCTAAAAGAAAATAAATAATTATGCACCGGTAGAGTCAAAAAGAGGAGGAGGTTTTGGCTTTGATTCAGCTATGTGAGAAGTTTTCATGATTCGTCTTCGAGAGGCCAGCTGACCATCAGCCACTAACTGGTATTGCCAAATAGAGCAAATGGGTGATATCCCACTAGAATATAAAGATTGCTGTTTTGACTGCAGATATACGATTAGCCAATGAAATGAAAAACTATTAGACATTTTATGTTTGCAGACATTGTTTCTAGAGCTTTTGCCAAAAGCACAGTGGAACAAAGACCAGAGTTAAATTTAGTACATGTCAACCTGATCAAAACCAACTATACACAAACAAAGCCTGTCCAGATTCAGACACAATGTGGCCTGCAGTTGCCAGAGCTACCACAGAGGATGGGAGCTTGCAGAAAACACTTCAAATTATTACAGCAGGAGGCTTGAGGCAGTGTATCTCCAGCGTCAGTGTGTGAATTCAGTAGGCCTGGTAGTCACTAGAGGGATTTTATTTAAGGCAGCAAATTGGAGTTCTCATTGTTTTGTTCAAAACAAGTGTTGAAAAAGATGCACTATGATGGTTCAATTATTTTTTGTTTAATCCAGAAATTTACAGTAGCCTCAGATCCATTAAAACCCTTGCAAACTCGATACTGTTAAATTGCAAAATAGCAGCAATGAAGCACTGAGTATCACCTTTTGACATTTTTTCCAACAGAAGAATGAAAACCAGAATGCCTATACTGCATAGAAAGTGATGTCTGAAAGACTCTCACTGAAAGATCCCAGAAGACTAACATTAATGAATGGTTTTGGTTTTGTCTTATGAAAGTGACCCTGTGTGGGTCTGCAATGGGGAAGAACAGCGGCAAGGAGCAGGGACGTCACGGGAGCTTGTCCCGTGGCTGTGTGTGAGAGTCGACCCAGGCAGGCAGAATATAGAGTAGCAGGAGACTGATGCACAAATTCTGGGAGAAAAGAAGGTGATTCTGCCAGAAAATGTTTCCAACCAGCAGGGGCTACAGGATGAGACCAGGAATGCCAAGGCGAGGAACTGGTGAGCAAGCCCCATTTGTCACCTTAGCAGTACCAGTGCTTCGAGGGAGCCCGGAAGGTTCAAGCAGTGGCAGAGAGAGCACTTTCCTAACTGAACCGTAAATAACTCAACCACAAGGTCCACTATAGATATTTCATGTTATGTTGATGTTACTCTCTAAATCTTTTAATGTGTTTCGAAGGTCTGACTTGGAAGGGGGATGTGATGTCAGGGACTTTTAACAGCCGAGCTTCCCGGCTGGAGGCTGGGCGAGGGGTGCTGAAACACTTTCTGCCCGTAGGCAGCCAGCTGGAAGGAAAGGCACAGTGCAGCCGCGCTCCAGCAAGTGTTTCAGCACTGAGTGAGCACAAAACCGCCACACAAGGCCAGAGTGTTCCAGCTTCTTAAATTTTTCCTCTTGAGCTGATCTTTTAATTCAGGAGAAATAAACTCTTCCAGCTGTGCAGAGCAACCTGTGTTATCTTGTCACCTTTCCCTTTGAGTGCTGCCTGTCTGAATCTCATCAGCAGGAGAAAATGATGATTGCTGAGTCTTGCAGCTTTCATTTCTTCCTTCGGAAGAGATGAATCTGTTCAAAAAGGCTTTCGCTTGTTTTGTGTCAATTAATACCATGAGATTGTTCTTAGAGTCATTTCAGACAGCCCTTATCTTTTGTATCTTTAGGGTAGTGTTTGTGTATCAATGTTTACAGGGAATTGTCTTCACAACAGCCTGTGTATTATCTCTAAAGCAGATTTTATTCATTAAGCCTTTTTTCAACCACAGAACTGATCAGAATATGAAGTATTTCACAACAGAGTAAACAAAGGCAAGTTTGCGGTCACAAGTATCCGACATGTTCTCCCAGACAGGCTGGGAAGCATTGGTTTCACGTTCTTGTCATTGCTGTGGCTTTTAATTCCCATTGCTTGCAGGCTCGTTGAAGCAGGCAGGGTGAGGATGGAAGATACCATAAATTTCTCAGCATTTAAACTCAGGGAGTGTGAATCATTTCTTTCTTGGAATAACTTTAATAGAAAACTAGAATCTGACCTGATGAGAAAAACGTGCAAAACCTTTTTCTTCCCTTTTTTCCCCCTGTTTAAATGGGTTTTTTTCCAGGTTATTTTTATTGTGAATGCATAAGCACTTTGAGAACCTTTTGAGTTGTAACACTTACAGAATGAGAGCACTGTAAAGAAATATTTTGTTAGGAGGTTGGTGTTTTTTTCAACTAACAGTAGAATTCCAACCAATCAGAGAAGAAAATTATTTGTGTCTGGGATAGCTTGCTCTAGATTTTAAACAATTTCTGCAGCTTATGGAAGGTTAGAAATTGGTTGGATTTCCTTCTGAAAAGATGTAACATCATTTCTAATGTGTTTTACAGCAACATCAGATGTCGAAAGCATAAGAGAGCTTATATCTCACAGAGGCGATGCCAGAAATGTAGCAATGTGTTCAGTAATTCCCTGGTTTTACAAGAAGCAGTGGATTATATTCACTTGAATCTTACTCGGTTACGATGTCATTATTTGGACATTTTATCTTGATTTCAAAATACTGAACAAGCGAAAAACACAACCAGCTCAGTGAAGATCAATTTAGCGACTCCCATTCCAAAAAGAAATATTGACATACTTTGTTGTTTTAGGACTTGAATTTATGGTGCTTGGGGATGTAGTCCATTCCTTAATGTCATCTAATCCATTGAGTGCTGGACAGAAAACCAAAACTACTCCTCCTCAAATCCTGTGCCTGCTATTGCTGAGTGTAACTTTAGAAAAAGTGCCTTTCCTATTGGTACGGGGGAGAACAGCTGCTAACAGAGTTTATGTAAAACGTGAGGCTGTTACTGCATTACGAAGCTTCTTAATATGTAGTATTTTATTGTCGTAAGAACTGAGCTGGTCCAAAAAGTTCATACAAAAAATGCAATCGTATGATGTGCAGTTTGTCCCAGCAACAGCGCCAGAGTTTCAAACGTTTCCCTTCCTGTGCCCCCTCTGTTGTGTGTGGAGATACCAAACAAGTGCCTTGCATCTAACTTAATGAGTCTGAAATTGTAGTCTTATAAAAGGTTACTGTGTTCTTAACTGGGCTTGGATTCATTTTGCAAGGTGGGATTCATTCTAACAAGCTGAAGGAATCGGGGGCAGAACCACTCATTTCTGAAAAATTGAAATTAGAGTATTTCTAAAAACTTGAAATTAAAGTGTTTCTAATTCAGTGTAAACGACCCCAATGCTGCTCTGCCCCAAATCTCTGCGCTTCCTTGGTACTTCTAACTTTGGCAAATTGACAGACACAGTTAATAATTGGGAAATTGTTCATCTGAATGCCCCTTCGTTTTGAGTGCCTTTTTTATCGTCTCTCTATGTGCCCAGCACCGCTTTTTAACTCTGCAGGGTTATTCAGTGGTTTGGATGCTGTGGTGGAAAGGTAGCTCAGGATTATCCCAGGCCAGCTTAGCCTGCACCAAGGAAATGAGCTGTGATTACAGTCACTCGTGCTGTTATTGCGGGTGTTACCCGTCGTGTTTGGCTCTCGCACTTACTGTCATCTTGTTTGATAGCTCAGGTTCCACAATAGAAAAAGCCGCTGTTACAGTGCAACTTGGCAGAAGCAAAGCTTTGGTGTGTCTTCCCTGCACCCTGCCATTTCTAGGGCACCTAGAGCTGAGTAGAGAAAATTGGAAAATATTTAAGGTAGGAATTAAGGAAGACCAGAGAATATGGAGCAAAAATTCTATTTGATTTACAGATTTACAATGAGTTTCCCCATGATCTTTTACTCTTTAGTGACAAGCACTGAGACAAAATCTCATCTTAGCTGATGAGACTTGGCTAAATCTCAGTTGGAAAACTTTTGTATTTATCCATTGAGGAAGTAGCTTTTAGAAGCTTTTGTGAAGGAATTTAGATAAGTATTTTCTTTAATATGTTTACAGGGCCAAGCTGTAGTTGTTATAACATCTTTGACTTCTGTAGGTGCTCTGCTTCTTATTTAAGCTCCTTTAAGATCTTTAGCAATTAGGCTATACTGATAAAGCTATGTGTTCTTATCTTGTCTCTTCTCTTAGCTTAGAGGAAATAATTTGTGCATTATATCAGGGATAAGAGCTAGAAAGTGTGAAATCTGATCCCAGTTCTGCCACTCGGTGACCCGTAGGAAATTGGTTCACCACATCGTTTCAGTTTTCTTGTCTGTGTGATAGGTAAGCGCTAGTCTCATCTGTCTTCCAAGGCATTCTGCAGCTCTTTAAGTATTTAAAAACAATACTAAACCTTTTAATAAGCTCTTCTATATATCATTTTTATTGAAGAAAAATAAAAATTAGGTTATCTGGAGCTTACAATAACTGTGAATTTCAGATTAACTGTGAAATCTTTCTGCTTGAAATCAGTGTATCCCACTTGCTTGGAAAGATTTTCTATTCCATTATTCATTACAGGGGCCTTAAAATTATATTCCAGTGACAAAGCCTCTATTTATTTTTAGACAATTGGCATCCACTTCTGGCTGACCTAGAATGTTTCTTTGATGACAATGTCTGTGATCCAGCTGGGTTTGCTGAATGGTTGAATAAACAAAGACAGATAGTAAAATGTGGGAAAGAAAAGGCTATTTTTATTATATTAGAGAATCTACCCAGCCAACTCCAGGCCTGATTCTGAATGTCATATTGGTAACAACAGTACACTTCAGTTAAGCGCCCTTGTGGTCTCCATATCATCTCTGGAATTTTATCGTTATTGGATTGCAAGGTTATGAGAAGGCTAAGATCAAAAAGTTCAGAATGAAGGTGATTCACAACAAAAAGCAATCAATATGTTATCCGGCCTCTTCCTTCCTGAAATACGTAGGTTAAATATGTGGAAGTAGGAGGGTAAGTCTGAGCTTGTTGTTTTCTCCCTCACCATTTTTTCATTGTTGTTGCGTTTGCTGGCCATTTATGTTTTATTGCAACAACCTCAAAGCCAGCTTAATTTTTGGATGATAATGCTGCCTGTAGGCAAAGAACTCCAGGTACTAGGATAAAGGGAAGTCTCTTGATTGACTAAAATCAAAAGGGTATTTCACTACATAGCATCATGATTTGAATTTCTCTCTCTTCTTTGAAAGTAAGAGCCTAAATCAGTTATTGATTACCATACAAGAAGGTGTCAGCGGGCAAAATTTGACCATGGTTCAGATTTCCCTGTAAATTTAGGGGAAGTTTTCTGAGACTTTAAAACCAAGTGGCAAATAACTTCCTTGCGTCAATTTCAATTTAGTTTCTACAGTGCAAATAATACATAGTAATGAAAAGAACATACTGAGATTCCAGTGCTGACACTTGAGTTGTCAGTCAGAGCCTGTGCCCTTAATGTGTTCACAGCACCTGCCAGGTCTTGCTCGAGCTGCCGGCAGAGGGGACCCATCCAGCCCCATTGTTTATGGGCTGTAGTAGCAGCTTGGGCCAGTAACAACCATTACTTCCACTGTCAAAAGCAATGGCACAGCTCAAGAGTTCCAGCATGGATATTGTCAAAATATTTTACAAGGAAAAATAAGGGGTTTCACCGTTTGTTTGGTGTGGGGGTTTTTGTTTTTTTTTTTTTTTTTTTAGTGGTCATTGCATGTCTGAACAAGAAACCATTTTTAATTTGTGTAGAACAACCAGATGTGCTCTAGCTTTTAGCTATGGCTGCTGTCCTATCAGTGGAAGGGTTATTTCTACTGCATGAAACAATTAAAGTACCCTACAAATGCTCTGCAGGAGCATTTTACAGTCATAATCATCATGTTTGTCTTGGATTAGGAGCTTTAAAGGATTTATTTAGAAGCCTTTCTGTTTATCTGTTTCTAGAATGTAAAAAATGGCCTTTCACATATAATACGCTAAGCTTGATGGCTTCAGTGTAATTTTCCATGGTTCATACTTTGTGCAGTAATAAATAAAATGTAATAAGAATAAATTATAAATATTTATAAGACTATTTTTGTCTTTCATTAGGTTTAGAATTTAATATCCCAGCCAAAGCTTCAGTCAGGAGTTCTGTTCTTTAACATCAGAACGACTGCTCAGAATTTTACAGTTGAAGACTGATCTAGTTGACTGCAAAACCCTCACCTGTATCAATGCCAAGGAAAGCATCCGGTGAGATAGACCAAACAAAGTCGGCAGACCTTAGACATCCACATTGGGGTTAGGAAGTTCATCTGACCCAAGCACATTCCAGCTCCCATCCTTGTGCTGCTGTCTCTGGGTTAGTCACTCTTACGGACTTGGTTGCGTGCCAGGTGTACCAGATTGGGGTGGGGTGGTTTGTTTGTTTTTAAATATTAAAAGAAAAAAACCCACAAACTACTTAGGGTTCTAGAAGAGTTGCTTTTTATAAATGAATAACTTTCTGTGCTTAAATTCATATCACAGTTCTAGATTATTTAACAAATATTTTCTGAATGTTCTTGTAAAATTTGGGCTTAATTTATATGGAAAAGAATGTGGTTGATGGTGCTAGAAACAAAGTAAACACAGTTGTCTGTTAGTTTCTGAAAAATACTTAGTCCCTCTTATTTTGTGCCCAGACTTGAAACTGAAATATCTCCTTAATTTGGCTTATGCTGATGTACAACAGTTTTGTTTTTTATTTCCCTTGTAAAACATGTTGTTCTCAATGTAATGAAAACCCATCCATATGTACGTTCCTCTGTGGTTGTTCATATACCTCATACTCCCGAACTGGGAGTTGAATTTTGTATCAGTTCTGCCGTTTCATGTGCCTCATGCTGAGGGCTTAAAGGGCAGTGTCTGCTTCTTTTCACCCCTCATATGAAGACATAACATACTGAGATTTTTCTGCAGTTTGCATCACTTTTTGATTAAGTACTTTTATACATCAGGGCAAGGAAATGAGGTTTTTCAGTTGTCGCTGACAACCTCCAAGATTCTTTTAAAGCCGGGAAAAAAGATCTCTTGTGCCGACAACGGCTTCCCTGTTGTCTCATGGATTCGGATTACTGCTTTGACCGTGAAAAAGCCAAGCAATAGATAAAAGGCTGTGAGTACCTTCACTCATCTGGAGGGAGCCTTGTATCCCAGGAAGGCCTGTACCTGCAGGTATTTCACTTGACAAACCTGCAGCAACAAGGTTGTAGACTGGCAGATCTCTCTTGAACAAGTTGATGATGCTACTTCAAATGCAGATGCCAAGGGCATCCCCAAAAGGCTCTGAGAAATCCAAAAACTTAGGTGCCTTGCCTTCATGCAGTTCTTCAGTGTTAAACAGGGAAATGCTGTTTTAATAAGATAAAGGACTAAGCATGCCGAAGAGAGAGCTTTGCTTTTCCTTCCACCCACGTAGTCCTCTTTCTCTTATTAAATATTGGCAGGGTTACAGTAAGACAGCAGCAAAACATTGTGTCAGGAAACTGATGTGTGAAAGACTGCAAACCCCATCTGCTTTCTCCCATGCTTTTATCCATCCCTTGCCAGTTCAAGAGCACCGCTGGTGTTCTCCCCTGAGTCATCCTTGACCATAGAATGATGGTAGGTAGGGCAGAGTAAAGCCACAAAGAATTTGCAACGGGCTTACAGAAGCTAAGGGTTTAGGTTTATACTGTGTGAACCTGGTCGGCCATGGTTGCAGAAAGCCCTGAAATCTCAACATCTTTGGAAACTTTTCCCAATTAATCCTGCTCTCAGCACCGTTTGTTACTGCCAGTGGTTATAATGCGCTTGCTGTTACCTGCCTCTTCATTGGTGAATGCCGTCTGATAACATTTAGGTCGTTGCATGGCTCCATGGGTTTCTTCTCAGCTGTTTTTCAAGGCAAAAACAATTTCACCCCAAGGGGGACACTTGGATAAGCTGCGATTTCAGTGCATTCTGCCACTTGGGACTGTGTTGGCCTTAGATCTTAGTAACAGTTGTAATGATGAAGCTGGATTGTAAAACATGAGAGCAGCAATTCAGTGACAGTGCCTGTTCCAAGACTGCTAGCAGCCCTCAGCAGCTTGGCTTGGTGGCTGTCCCAGTACAGGCCCAAGATTCAGAATATGCAGCTGTACAGATAAAGAAATACTCAGATGTTTTTACCTTCTCTCTCCCCCCACCCCCCCCAATGAGTTGCAGGAAGCAGGAGCTGCTCTGCACATCCCAGAGCTGTCAGAATTCCAAGATGTTCTGCAGGAGCAAAGTATGGATAGTTTAGATTTGTCCTCTTCAGTTTAATTGAAGGACATAGTCCTTGCAGCTCTTCCCTTGAACAACTTGATTACACTAACTTCAGTCTCAGAAGACTGGATTAATTGGGTAATAAGCACATAATTTTGTGCCAGTGGTTTAAGGTCAGGAGTGGCCAAGCCCTGTGTTAAGATCTGTGGCAGACTTGCAAGCAGCTCGTTTTCTGTACAGGCAAGTTACTCCCCGGTGATGGGGAGGAGCTGTTCTGCTGCTGCTCTTAGGTCAGTTTGCACGGCGGTGTATGTGTGTTGTCTGTGGCGGTCACGCTGTGGTCAGTCCGGCTGCTTGTGTCAAGCTTTTCCAGCAAAAAATAAGTGCTGTGAGCTTCCTGGCTGAGGTGTCCAGCTCTCGAGCTGCCCCGCTGTGGTTTGTAACCTGGAAGGCCTTGAGGTGACTCTGGTGGGCAAGGCTGTTACGGTCTAGTGAAGTCATTGAGTGACTTTCTAAAGTAATATCTTCATTAACAATGGGCTTTTCTGTCAGCTCAAAGCATCCGCATTGCTGAAAAGCTCATCCAACACAACACATGTGTTCAGTAAATTAGCTAGAACTGATTTATTTATTTTTTTAATTCCAAGAACTGAAGTCCAGGTGTCACTAATGTTGACAGCACTTGCACCATGGCAGTGCAGAAAGAACTTCCCTGGTACTGATCCGCTAATATGGGTTGCATTGCTGGCGTGCGTACTCCATAGCCTGTGCTTTTCAGAAGCAGGCGTCAAAGCAAATCAAGAGCAATCAAAGCAAATCAAAAGCAATCAAAGGAAAGGCGTTTGGGGGGGTGATGAAGCTCTGCGCCTGCCAGTGCTCTCTGCCTCTCCCCAGTGCCCTGGGGCATGTGGACCAGTATACCCTGCACGCAGCTTGCTGGGAGTGTGTCAGGTGGTGTGAGGTGCGATACGCTGCAGATCCTCTGTTGCAGGGAAGTGAAGTGTTCTGGCAAAAGATATCAGTGGTGTTTAGTACATAAGGAAATAAAAATTCTAAGGAAAAGAGTATTTTTGCATGTTAACTGTCCGTTATGCTGGGGAAAAAAATATCCTACAGCCTAAGTGGAAAAAGGGAATACTTAGTAATACCTTTGTTAAAGCTGATTTTTGCAAAGCTTTAGCACATTCCTGCCAAAGAAGAGAACAGGTTGGATGCTTTTTTATATTTTTTTTAAGAAATGGTAGAATAACAGATGTTTTCCTGATCCCTTAAGTAATATATTCCCTGGGCAACATTCTTCATTGATAACATACATTTTTTATTTTGAAGAATGATACAAAAACTGGCTAGAATATGATAGATTAAAGGAAATATTGCAAAAATACCCTACTGAATAGATGCTTTCTGTTAGCATTTTACTATTTATTAATATCATGTATAAAAAATTTTAAACCCATATGGGTGGAGGTAGGATTTTACTGATTGGTAAAATACATGGGCTTACATAAAAATACTTGCTAATTTACTACCACTGTTTTTACTGCTATGTCTAGGCTGAAGGATTTTAAAACAGAAATTTTATTTTCTTGATGTCAAACAGATGTGTAAAAAAGAAAAAAACCCACATATTTTTTTTTTTGTTTGTTATTATTTTGTGCAGATTTTAGTGATAGAAGGGGATTTTTTTTCATGGACTGTTTTGGTGATTTTATCTGATGTTTGTAGAATGTGCAGGTTATGGGGTTTTTAAAAAGTATTTGGATATTTGTATAAACATTCATAATATGTAGGAAGAAAGAGATAAGGCTGTGTTTATTAAACTTAAAGGTGGAAGTTTTCTAAAATTTCTCTGTTTTAGAGGGTGATTAGAAAATAATGTTTTCTCTTATACCTGCTTGGCAAGGAGAGTCCTATTAACTGAAGAACTTTGCATGCTAAAAGTTTGTCTGTAATGTCTTTGTTTTCTCTGAGCCACATTTCCAGCTGTGTCTGCTTTATTTCAGTTGACATTGTTTAAATCTGTTCAGCAAAGTAGTGAGAAATATGTATCTGGAATGAACATCCTGAAGATTTTAGCTAGTAGATAGTGAATTGCTGTAAAGAGAGTGCTCACGTTTCAGGAGGAATGTTAAAGATGAGCCATTTTAGAGTGAGGAATTCTTCCTGACACTTAGTTTAGATTCTGCACCACAGCCTGAAATAGTGAACAGCGTGAAATTGGTAAGAACTTACATACTTTTCTAATATCTAGTAATTATCTTTTAGTATCTTAGTTTTCCCAATTGTTTTTTGTTGAGGGTGCAATGAATTCATCTGGCAGGCTTTGAAATCTGTTAGTAGTTTTTAATAAAGTTTTAGTAGTGACCAAAATTAATAAATTTTGTTGTTAGTCACTTCAGCTGTCACCATACATCTGTTTGCTAAAGATAGGTGGTGCTCTGATACATGGTGCCAGTTTCAGAAGTTTTGTCACACAGAAATATAACTTTAAGTTACAGCACTTGGACATGGTTTTCAATTCTTTAAATCTTTTGTTCTAAAAAAATCCACCTAAATCTTCCTGCTGCTCAAATTCAGTTTGGAGTTTTTCTTAATTTGCAACAGCAACGAAGAAAATAAGTTGACTATTTCAGAAGCCTTTTTTTATTCATTTCAAACATGGCTTCATTTAAAGACTGTTCCATTCTTTTTATCCAGACTTTTTTCCCCTTAGCACTCTTGTCCTCTTTATCCTCAGCTCACCCTGCTGTGCTTAGGTGTTACAGGAGCAGTTTCTAGCGCGGTTTGTGTAGAGAGAGGACTTCAGCAACATGTCAGCGTAGTAGCATGAGCTAAGGAGCACAAGAGACTCACTTAGGCATGTGTTGCACGGCTCTGCACGGTTGAAATTAACCTTTGGTAACTGGAACTGATGTTATTGGATACATAAAACGTGTGCTACGAGAGCTGAAGTAACTGTCAATTTGCATTTGGAAACTGCGTAAAATGCTGCAAAAACGCAAAGCTGAAGAGCGTCTCATGATGCTGAACTAGATCAGGATGTGTAAGGAAATACAGCCCTTTTGTGCCTGTTTGTCTCGGTAATCTTTAAACTTTCCAACCTCTCTTCCACATGAAAGAACCTTTAGGTCTCTGATATGTTTTACTACTTTTCCCTGGGCCACTTTCTCTATTTTCTTTTTGGTTTGTTTCTAAGATTGAGAAGCTAGACTTGAATGAATGCTTAAAGGCATGGCACTAAGTACTATTTTACAAAATGACATGACACTTTTAATTTCCTTGTTTCCCGTGCTTTTCAGATCTGTTTAGCTTGACATTACAACCTCTGTTTAATGTTTCTTTTTCATGAATGTGCATAGTTAATTTGTAAGTCTGTGTGGCATTACCTTGTGCTTGCAGGGGATGAATTTCACCTGCCACTGTGCTGCTTTTGTGTGTCCCTAAGTTGGTTTGGATTCTTTTGCAGAAGTTTCTGCTATACGTTATCCTGTTGTCATCACAATGGTTCAGTATCTCCCAGGATGGGCACGCTGTGCTGTCAGCCGCCTTCCTGAATGTTAAGGTTAAAAAAAAATCCTGACAATTTAAAAATCCTGTAGTGTTTCTCCTAATATCAGGAAATTGATGCAGCATTCTTGGCTAAAGATTTGCCCTTTCACAGGTAAGCTGACTAGCTACCATTCTCAGCAGAAGTTCTATTTATGCTGTTATGAAGGTACAATTGAGAAGAAAAGCATTCTGTAAGCAGTTGAGTTTAAGTAAAAATATTGTAAACTAACATTTTTTTTTTTTCCACAAGTAAACATGACTACAGCTGAAATGGGGGCTGTTTTCCTCCTTTAAGTTGTTTACAGATACAGTCTGTTACTGCAAAGTTGTAAGTTCTAGATTTCTGGCATTTCTCTCTCTTCTTTTTTTTTTTTTTTGGGGGGGGTGTGTGTGTGTGAGTGGGTAGGTCATTCAAAACACTCGTGAGGAATTAAATTCATTTTGTAAAATCACTTGAGGGGAATTAGGTACATCTGCTTAGATAGTTCAGTCTTTCTAAATTGTATTAAATGCTCTTGAACAAGAAACACTCCACATGCAGCTGCCTGGGGCAGGACGTGGAAGGTAAAGCTGCGTGCTTTTTAGCAGACAGCCCAGGTCTCTGTAGATTTGGGGAGTAACGTTTTGCGCCGCCACTTAATTTACCAACAGCGCATAGCAGCTTTGTGCTCAGATCTTCATTTTATTCTCAATGTGTTATTGCAGACCTCAGGCAGACAGCAACGAGCTTGTGAGCAAGCCTGTGGATAGCCAAACTTGCATCTCCAAACTGGGGGTAGATTGCCACCCAAAGGGAGCTCAGACTGTAAATGTCCCTCCTCCTATATTCACATACACAGGAAAAGAAAAAAGAAGTTGTCATATTAAATGAGGAGATGCTTGTTCTGCATGCTGTTGTGTGGTTTTGTAGCGTTAGCTGCAAGGCTTTGGAGGAAGGAAGAGAATTGTTTTTGTGTCACTTATCTCTCTGCAGATAGAAATAGGTTATCAACACAGTTTCAATTATGTGTGGATAGTAGCGCTTGCAATTACGTACAGATCGTGTACAAGCTAATAACTGAAGACACAGAATTCAGAGTAAGGAGACCTAAGTTCTGCTCATGTCTAATTATTCCTGTACTCTTACTAAAACAGGAGTAAAAAGATATAGACACTATTTGCATCATGTGGTTTATGTAAAACACAGAGTTGAAGCAAAATTCAATTTATTGAGCCACAGCTGAACCTGAAGGGTTTCTTGGTACAGAACTAGGACTGAATCCCTTCAAAATACTTTGTATTGCTAGTTCAAAATAATGAGCCTGCTAAAAAAAGTAACGTACATATATCTATATCTATATCTCCTTTGCATAAGACATCCTTTCATGTGCAGGACTATTTTCACCTGGGGGTCTCCCTCCCTCTGTCCCTGTGAGCCCTTGCTGCTGCACTGTGACACTGTACACGTTGCAAATGCTAGTAGGGATTTTTTTTTTTTTTTCCCTAATGCAAGAATTCGATCAGTGATTCCTGTGGGCTCTAACTAGGCTGTTCTGAGGGAGGGATTCTTGTCTCAAACGCAGGTAGTGACTCTCCCCAGGCTTTCCCCTAGCAATCCCACTTTTAAATCTTGTTCCATATGCATTTCTGAGCACCAGTCTGTGCTGTATGTGCATGGTCTTGGACTTACAGGTAGGAGAAGAGGGTACCACCAAGAGTGTTCAGACCATATCTTTAACCCGTCCTTGTTTCACTAAGAACAACACTTGGGTCATTTCTCTACTGCTAAATACAGCTGTACTTGAGCTCTGACAAGAGGTGGGTTTTGGGGAGTTAAAGGTTCCCTCTGGCTGCAGCCTCGTCCTGTGAGTCCGTCAATTTCAAAATTTTGCATTTTCAACACAAGACAATCTCAACTCAAGTGAAGTTACTGGTTAAATCACTCCTTGCCTGAAACATCACTGCAGAAATGCGATGAGAACTGATCCAAAAAAATGCAGTGGTTTCATGTCCAAATTTTAAGGCCTAATTAACTAATGTCTGCAGGGGTTTTAAGATTCTTTGGTTGCAGCTGGATTTAGAAGGGCAGAATAACAGTAGCAGGGTGCTAAAGAACTGCTGAAGAATTTTTTTGGCATTGTGTGTCTGCTCCATTGAATTGACAGTTCAAAACTTGGCATGAAATGAAAAGATGAGCTTTGGATCGTATCCAGAGTCACCGAAGTCACTGGGTTCAGGCTTTGAAGAAGCTTGAATCCAAGTATCTCCTCAAAAGTACTTGTTAAAAAGGGCTGCATAGGAGCTAAGGGGACTTTATCTGTGGTGGATTTTCTTTTTCATTTTCTGTTTTCAAAATTGTTGAGTGGTTTGTGGGGTCCCCCCCCCCCGCCCCCGTAAAGACTTGTATACCGTTATCTCTGTTTTCAGTTTGTGTCTTTTTATGGTGAGATTGCATATATAAAGCTTTTTCCTGCGAAAACACTTGCCAAGCAAATCTTTATTACAGTTATCCAAATGAAAGGCCATTTTTACAGAGAGACTTCTCCATACATTTTTTCAGACAGCTCGCAAACAGCCAGCCAACAATAGCAGTGGCATCTTTCAACTTTAACCTTGTGTTCTTTAGAATTTGTTTAACAAAAAGAAATTCTAAGAACTTCGATGTTTTCCATGAAGTGACTCTTTTGAAAACTCAGATAACAAAAGACTAGGAGAAATGCGATCGTTCAACTTTTTATTTTGCATGCATGAAAAAAAAATCCCATAGCAAAAACATTTTGTGTAGCAACTTCCAGAAGTATTTGACTCTGCGTAATAGTTTGCCATACAGAGCAGAGTAATACCAACTCAATATACAGGGTAATTTGTTATTACTCTTGTAACGAGTGTTCCTTTCAGGCAAAAATGTTCTCGTCTTGCATGCTAAAACAGAAACAGAAATCTTGGAGAGCCTAGGTAGCACAGGGAATTAATCCCTTATGGGAAACCCATCCCTACCAGAATTAGTGGAAAATAAATTTTAAGCCATAATGAGTCAAGAAAATGGGTTTGGTGTTTACTAGTTCCAAGAAACACCCTAGTAAAGTCTGAAAAACAACTGTACATCAATTGTGAGTCTGGCAAAGGTGAAATGTGGCCAAAAGAGGCCCAGGACAGCAAGAACAGGACAAATATCCTCTTTCAGAACGATCTCAGCAGGCGATTGTGCTTTGTCTGTCCTGCCTTTTGTGAGTGCTGGACATGGAATTCTTCTCATCGCTTTTGTGCTCCTTCAATATTTAAAGTTATGTTCATATCTCTCCCATAAAAACGATTTGCCATTCCTTTGAAAGTTTCATTTAAAAGGTGCAAGTTGAACTCCAATTTTGAGATTGTGCCTGGCCAGGCAAACGACCGTGTCGGAGCTACAGTGCGAGTGCTTGCAGAGAGCAGGGCAAACACGAGAGCCTCGGCTCTCGGGCCACTGCTTCGACGGGCTGGCTTTACCTTTTTCTAAATCTAGTGACAATCCCTAAGACACAGCTGTCAAAAGTAAGCACAGGTATCAGCAATATAGAGCTGGCGTCTCTTTTTTGGGCCATGGGGATTTAATTGGTATGGATTTGTGTAAACTGACGCATTCAAATTGTAGCAGGTTTTGTTCCAGTTTCTGTGTAACAGAGTGTGTTGAAATGAAACCATAATGTATTTGAATGAAGCTTTTCTGAAGATTTTCCATGGAGATATTTCTTGCTGCCATTAACTACAAGTATTTGAAACTAGAAACAGAGCCCAGGAATCTCCTAGAAAATAATTCTTCATCAGGGGCAGGCATCAGCTTCCTCTCTGAGGAGGGGAAAAAAGGAAACATTCTATGACTCTATTAATTAAATTTTCAGTAATTTCTCAGACTGTTGAAAACGTGTAGATGTGCTTGATGGATATGTTAGGATATTCACTGCAGGAAGCTTCTAGGTAAGTGAGAGGTTTTTTGGATTTTGCTTTGGCAGCATTTCAAAATGGATTGTAAGCAGATAAATGGGAAACGTGAGTAGCGTTCACAAAACGCATGTGTAGGTTACGCTTATACACAAGATGTAAATGCTCCCGGCTTTCTTTGCTTTTAATGCATGAAAAGCTGTATTGTGCTTTAGATCAGAGTAATTAAATAGTAGATTTGTGATCCACGTGCTAATATCATATTACTGTATCTTGTCATGGAAGTAAGAGTGGGTGCGCTCCGGTTGCATGGTGGTTTATAGAGCAGTGAGCTCTTTATTTGTGGCTTTGTAAAGATGCAGGACGTGGCCAAATGCTGCAGTAATTAAAGGGTAACATCAAATTGTAAGTTATCATTTGGATGTTAATCATTCCAGAATGCCTTGGGACTTTCCCTTCTCTTCTCTGTCTCTCTTTATTTTTTTTAACTTAACCTGTGATGTTGGAGGTGTGACAGATGGAGGAAGAAAGCAGTATGTCCCCTGCAGGTCCTGGGGATCATACACCTGCAGTATGATCTCAGGAGCATTTTCAGTTTATTTCTCATAAAGCGGAGGGTGCTGGTTCTCACTCCGGACCAGGACTTATTTTTGGCATCAGTTCCCACGTTCCAGGAACGTTTGCCTCCTGGAGCGTGGGGAATACCCAAAGAGATTTGTTTGGACGGAGGTAATGTACAGTACTAATAGAGTTATAGCTGGAACTGGCCAGCCTCCAAAGTATCAAAGCATAGCACTGCCCAGGCATTATTACAAGAAGCTGGTGGTGGGAGGGAGGCCTCTTCTGTGGCAATCTCGAAGGGGGACAGAGTGAAAGTAGAGGATTATAGTCGATGGACGTGGGGTTACTATATACAGTAAACAAAGCTTTCTAATAAACAGGGAAGAAATTGCATTAGAGAGAAATGTGTCTGTTATGGACATTGATTACAATAATCTTTAAGATAATGTTCTCGAAGGTCAGATTTATTGTTCCCCCAAAAGTGCATTTCTGATATAATTTTTAGGAATGTTGGTGCTCCTTTGCCGACTGGAAGTCTGAACAGTAACGGGGCAAGTGTGAGATGCGCTGCATTCAGAAGACTGTTTGGGGGGGGTGGTCCATCCAGGGGCGCCTGCAGCAAGTATTGAGTAGGCATCGCCAGCAGTAGGCATGAAGCTCTAGCAGGTGATTTTTGTGGGCACCAGTCTGCATGAAAAATGTGAACAGATCGATTTTTATATTATGTTTTAAAAGCATAATCCAAGGATTGTAGATTTGTGTAGGAGAATACCTCTGATAATTCTACTGAACTCATCCTTTAGAGAGAACTTGTGTTCTTTCGGGCCTTTCTGTACAAGAATACTTCAAAAAGCTTATCTAAATTAACCAAAGATATACATTTAGTGGATTATTTTAAACCATAATAAACCCCTGTGTGGGCACTATTTTATGGAGTTCAAGTGGATTTAATTCATATATCTTAATTCACTTTTGAGTCTAATTAGATTGAATTTAATGAAAGTCACTTGAATTATGGCTGAGAGTGCTGAGGGATGTAATGTAGTTTAGCTTATCCACTGAATTATTTTTTTTTCTGTGTCCTGTAATAGGTAGGCACTCTTAAATATTTACTTTTACATGTAACAGGACGGTCTGCTCTGTGTGGTAAGATAGGCTTTTTTGAGCTGTGGCTATATAATTCCAAGTGATCAGAAGTACCATGCAATGTTCTTAGTCTGCTTATTCAATGTAAAAGCAACAAAATATTAAATATATACTCAATATTTGTGGGATGTGTCACACTGCAGTTGAAAAAGATGCAAGATTTTGTGTGTGTGTGCGCACACTTGGGGGTATATTTTATCTTATCTGTGGCTATAACTTGCCAAATTACGGTATCCAAAGACAGGGAATCGGAAGGCAGAGTGGAGGTATTAAAGAAGTATTTAGTTATGTACTTGAAGAAAAAGCTGTTCTGGCCTTGGACGGGATACAACTTGCTGTGTTTACCTTAATTGTAGAGGTTGTGTCATGCTACCGCACCTTTTGGGATTTCATCTTGGGTTTCCCCAGCTTGCCTTGTGTCCCAGCTCATGTGTCTGTTACTCGTATTCTCAGCTGAATTGTTTTTTTCGGAGTGAGTATCGGTTGTTTCTCTTCATGCTTTTGTTCCATGCTATTTCATTTCAAGCTGTTGGGAATGTTGCCTTGGATTTGACAGGCCCTGGACCAGACATTGAAGTTTTCAGCTCCAGCTACAAAAGTCTCATTACTTTGGTTGCTTGGTATTTCCTAAATTGTCGTTAACAGGTAAATCCATCATTTGGGTTACTACTTGTCGTTGTGTGATGTATCAGCTCTGGGGGCGTTTTATTGAGGCACACATTACTGTGTTGTGTTTCACTGAGACTTTTGTTCTGCACTTGGAGCAACTAGATGAGATTAGAAACAGTTTATCTTTTTCTCTTTTCCTCTGCAGTTGACAAAATTGGTTCACTTTTGGGCCCCTCACTGCCAGACAGACATTGAGGTGCTGGAGCATGCCCAGAGGTGGGCAGCGGGGCTGGGGAAAGGTCTAGAGGATGGGTGATGGGAAGCGGCTGAGGGAACCGGGGATGTTTAGCCTGCAGAAAAGGGGCTAGGGAGACCTTCTCGCTCTCTACAACTACCCGCAAGGAGGTTGTAGCGAGGTGGGGGGCAGTCTCTTCTCCCAAGTGACACGTGACATGACAAGAGGAAACAGCCTCAAGTTGCACCAGCGCAGGTTTATTGGGCATTGGGAAAAAATTTCTTCACCGAAGCATTACTGAGCACTGGAACAGGCTGCCCAGGGACGTGGCGGAGTCACCATCGCTGGAAGCATTTAGAGGACGTGTAGATGTGGTGCTTGGGGACGTGGTTGAGTGGTGGGCTTGGCAGTGCTGGGTTAACGGTTGGACTCGATCTGAAGGGTCTTTTCCAAACTAAATCATGCTGTGATTTTTAAGTCCTGCAGTCACGCTCCTGGCTGTGTTCTTTCTGCCTTATCAGTTCAAAGTTTAAGCGTTCCCAAATATTCTGTGAAAACCCGTTTGCAGTCTGTTGTATGTCCTCTCAGGATTCAGAGTCCAGGAATGAAATACGTGTGAAGTGTCCCCTGAGTTTTGGGAGGAGGTAGAAATTGGTTCAAATTGGAAAAATGTACACATCTGACAACATGAGGACTTAAAAATTTATCTTTTTTTTTTTTAAAAAAAGAGAGAAATTAAGAGCATATTGAACCACTTGCCCTAATTAGACAAACTAGTGAAATATGTATGTATGCATATATATACTTATGCCATTTAAAAACACTGAGGATTGAAAATATTTTCACTCTGTTACAAATGTAACCATTTGTTACTAATTTTTCATAGTTTGGAGTTAACGATAAACAGTGCTCCCGAGGCTGGGAGAGTCAAGGGGAAGAGGAGAGGAGTGAGTTTTATTGTCACAAAAATATCATCTCTGGCTGGTTTTTTGCCCTTCTATTTGTTGTTCTTGCAAATCACCTATGAAAATGAAAATAATATTCACAAGATAAATCAAGCAGAAGTAAAACCCTTTTATTCTTACAAGTTTGGTTGGTGTTTTTTTTTTTTTTCACTCTTCTGCAGAATGCAGAAGAACGGGGTGTTGGCTGGAACAAATGCTTTATAAACCTTGGTATATTTGCTTTTGGAGACACGCTGTGGAAAAAAAGTTATTAACTACAGGAAAATGACAGAAAAGGTTAAAAAAGAAAAAAGATGAGAAGAGGGATTTGAACAGACCAGGTGTTGTGAGCAGAACAGTGAGGATAGAAAAAAATAAAGTTTTAGACCATACGATACGCTAAATTAAGCAAAGATTCCACAAAGAAACCTGATCTTTTGACTTTAAAAACATGGGTTCTTTCTGTGGACTTAATTACATTAAGGTAGAAGTTACGTGCTTTTTTTTAGAAACTTTCTAGAAATAATCTTTGAAAGTATCGCTGCATGTGTGGACTGATGTGCAATATAATATTCAACAAATATAATGAATATAAGAGCATCTGAAACAGTAGAAAAACTTGTGGTTTGTGCATACACACGTGTGTCAGCTTTTTAATGTTCAGTCTGCACAGATTTTGTGTTGGTTTGTTTTTTCATTGAAGTTGTGAATTAAAGCTGTCCAAATAATCATAATTAGCACACCAAAATTTGCCTGCCTTCAGCTGAGTGGAGAATTTACTTTCCATGGTACTGGCAAAATTTTCCCCCTTGATAGGGTAAGAAATAATGTTTGAGATTGGTGTAAGGAATATAATATTGCCAATTTTAAAGCAGAACTATTTTTGCTTAGTGATGCATGATTTGAAATCCATAAATTCACAATTAGAGAGTAATTGCAGTGTATCTCATTAAAGATACTTTGACTTACTGCACCTCTTGCATTTTAACAGACCTCAGGAAGAATCTGAAGGGGGTTAATCACAGATATTTTGCATTATTACAAGATCCTACTGTTGTTATAATTTCAGAAGTGTATCGATTAATGAGGTCGTCGTCTTCAACTTAAACATCCACATGCAGTTTTTTGGCTGTCACTGTGTCCCTTCAGCGGTAGTCAGTTACTGTACAAAAGGTAGCTGAATTTGTGTGCACCTACTATTTAGTAATGTTTTTTAGGTATTTACTAAGTTACTTAGTGATAACTAAAGTATCAATTAGCTGCATGGTTAATAGCAAACCAAAATCCCAGAGAGTGCTTGTGTGAGTATTTCCAACAATGGAAAAGCATATAGCCACAGACAAATTTCAGCTGAAGCTGGGATTCATAGGATCCTGTAAAAACTGAGAGAAACAAAGGGCAGAGGAAATTCTGGGACATAAAACCTCATCCCATCTAAAATTTCATATTCTAACTTGTTGCTTACTTCCAGAGGGGGATAGGGATTTATTTCCTGTTTTAAATCTGTTTTTAAGTGCAGCTCTGACAGCGGAGTCGCTGCCAGATAATCTGTAGCTGCTAGAAGCAGCTCGTACCCTTGTTTTTCATCTTCCGAGCCTTTATGTCTGTCAGCCTCCCCAGTGTCCCTGTGAGGGGGCAGCAACCACCTCACCATCGTACTGGTGAAAGGGCAGCAGCGGTGACTTGCCCGGGGTCACCAGTTGGTAGGGAACTAAGATGAGAAATGACGAATTCTGGATTTCTTCTCTGCATCGTCGAGCGTATTCTCTGTTTCATAATAGGTTTTGTCCTGCTTTTACCAAGGAAGAAGCCAAAGAAGTTTCTTGCTTTTGGAGGAAAATGGCTTGATTCCTTTCTGCTTAGCTTGAGATCACATCTCAGCACTTCTTCCTTGCTGAGCAGCTTATGACTAATAACAGAAAACTCTTCCAACTTTTCTTCTTCTGTGAATTGGCAAAGCGTGTTTTGCTTTGCATAGAATTATGTAGGAGCCATCCGTAGTGCCCTGACCCTGCCAGATTTGAACCAGTTACATAAAATCTCTTGGTCTTTGATGTTCGCCGGCGATTTCAGAGCTCTCTGGTGCGTGGTGCAGGTTGCAGTGCAGTTCTCCAAGTTAACAACTATGTTCACATGCTTTGTGATCCTCAGTGGACAGAGAACCTTGGCGTATTTGTGATAGGTTTGTCCCCAGAATCTTTGGGATGGATTAGATTTCCTGGTTGCATTTCAGATAAATGATTCTCCTTTGTTATGTTGCAAATGCAGTCATTTCAGGAAACTTTAAATTGAGTTGACAAAGTGACTTGTGTATTCTAAGTTACACACACATGCATATATGAGAATCAGAAATAAGAATTCAGGGAGGGAGGGGTTAGGAGGTGCCGCTTGCATGCTGTCCCCTGTCTGTTCGGAACTGCCCTGGCAGGCTGCACCCCAGGAACAGGCAGCAGCGCGGCCGAGGAGCGGGATTGCTGGCCCTTCAACCCAGAGCCCCTCTCATTTATAACAGAATGACCATCCACGAGGACAGGATTTAAATTTGCACTGGTGATGGTAAACTGGGTGCTCTATGACTTCTGTGTCTTTGATTTACAATCCAAATAGTCTGCTATTTTTGTTGCTTTAGACCACTTATTATACCAGTTTTCAATATTGCTTTTCGATATTATTTTCAATCCTTTTATTTATATGTCAATATTATTCTTCCATAGTCATTGTTACTTTCAATATTCTTTTTCCAACAACAAAAAAAAAAGATTCTGGCTACGGTCCATATGCCTGTACAGTGAATTTGAGCCTCCTTGAGAAAAACTTGTTCATAATTAACCGCAGTCCAAAGACTTTAGAAGTCCTGCTTAGATTCTTTACATCCCTTCTGACATCCCTTCTGAAGTGTTACCTGAATGTTAGCAGAAACAGCCTGAAGTCAGCTATTGGTGTCTTTTAATAAGTTTGTTCTTAATATCTCAACTAGAAATATTTGTTTCTTGCTAGGTAGCTGCAGAATGTTTCATTCATCTAGCAGTTGCCTACAGCTGCATATAAAATAAGTACAGGAACATAGAGGCATTTGTTTTCAGCTAAAATAAATACTTGCTTTCAAAATGTTTTTATTAAAAAATAGCCATGACAGCTTTGGAATATCTTCATCCTTGGTTTTTATTCAGTCTTTCACATCATTAATTTACAAGCTAATGAAAAGGTTATGATCACAATAAAACAAGATGGAGCAATAAATTACTAAGTCTGTAAAAATACTTGGCAGTATTTAGTTAGATACTAGGTGAGATAATATTATATTCTGTTGCAAAATTTATTTACAGTTTATTGTAAAAATTTATTTACAGTTTGATTACAAAAGGGTATGAGAACAGGGGACCCACCTGGAATTTAAGCTTCAGGTGCCCAGAGGTCTGTGTGCAGCTGGTCCCAGTGTGCCCAGGTTGAGTAAACTGGGATTGCTGGATCTGGGTGGAACACAGCTTGTTGCTTCTTGAGAGTAAAGTGCCCCCGAGTGCTTTGCAAGTGGGAGGTACAGGTTAGTGAAGTGTTAAGATTTCCTGCTAATGCGAAGAGTAATTTTTTTTTCCTTCAGTTGTAAAAATAAATCCTTGCAAAACCTGTTACTTTTAGCTGGGGATGTGTAAAATAAAAGCGTTTAATGCATACTTCTAATTTTGAAGATTCCCCCTGTTTATAGAGGTGAAAGGGACTTGTTCTCTCTTCACTTTTGCCTTTAAGCAATACTGGGAATGGGGCTCCGTGGTCTGTCCTTCAGAATAGCTGGTCAAGGCTTTTATACTGACCCCTCATGCTATTTGCTTAGCATTTTTCATTATTGTTGTGGCTGTAATGTTTTCCCAGGTTATCACAGAATCCTTTACTTTTATGGAAACACTCTATAGAAGAAAAGATGATAACACCCTTTAGGTATCTTGTGAAATTTAAAACGTGATGTGTTTTTACAAACAAAAAAAAATAATCAGGTTTCATTATATAATAAATCTTTCATAGCCTTTGAACATTCCTGCAGTTCAGCCTGTCCCACAGGAGTCCATCCCCAAGTCCTTCCCCTGCATCGTGTTTCCAAAACCACGCAGCTCCTCTTGAGCCAGTTTCCACAGTCTTGGACACTTTGCTAAGAACATTCTGTATCTAGGCAGTTCCTATTTACCTGGGATACTAGTGACTTAAATTCATTGAGTTACTGGACAATTATTCACTCATTAGCCAGATATTTCAAAATCCTCAAGTTTTTTCAAAGACATTTTTGGTCATAGTGCCGCCCTGTAAATCAAAAAAATAACAAGGTAGACGTTAAATGAAAGCCCATAAATATTCTTCATTTGAAATTCTTGGCCTTTTATAAAAATGGACAATAATGCTGTTCAAGAAATTGAAAGCAGAACTTTCAAAGTCAGGAAAATGTGTCTAATCCCCCAAAATTGTTAATCTGATGCTTTTAGCAGTGTTAGTCATAGGTGACCAATTGAAACGATAGGCTATTAAAGAAATTCTGGGACCATTCGCTTTTGTTACCATTGAGTGAGCAAAGGCTTGGAAACGTGTAGGAGATTAGCAGCTTATTACTCATTTTCATTTGTGCTTTTGAGGTCTGAGATAGACTTTCTCTAACTAGATTTTGAAGCAAACTCATCTTCCCTTTCATTTTTTTATAAATTATCCCAAATTGTTGTGATAGCAAAGCTGGTTTAGCTTTCCAGGTTGCCTGGCATGTTCAGTAAATCAACTTTACGAAGGTTTTAAAAAACAGAGCACACTACTTTTTTCCTGGTCTGCGTGGCAGGTGTGCTCAGGGTTGCAGAATCGTCTGAGTTGTCCCGGGGCTGATGATGGGTCACAGATTTAGGTGCTGGTCTACCAGGGAACTGCTGGAGTGAGCTGGGATGTGTGCCTGTCCCCTGCGGGAGGGGATGACAGGACCGGGAGCACTGCACCACGCTGGATGGCTGCGCCTGGCTATACTGGCTCGGTGGCCAAAATCTGCTTGTACTTCAGTTGGGAAGCAGCTGCGCCCGGAGAAAGATCGAGGCCAGAAACATTTAGAATATTGGATAAGCGTGAGAAATTTTTGGTCTGTAAAGCTCAGAGCTCTTTATTAGCACGTAATTTAACATGATTTGTATCCTTAGTATCACACAGACTGAATCCTCTCTCACCCTTTGGTTTGTTAGGTCGGGTTCGTTACTTTATTTTCCTTGGATGGAAACCTCCCCAGTTATCAACAGTGAACAAACATATTTAGACATAATACCGAGTATTGTTTGTCCTTTCCTTTCAATCTAAAATCTAATTTCCAGCCACAGTAAAAATAATAAAACTGATGTTTGCTCCCTACCCCCCCCCCCTTTTTTTTTCTCTCTCCAGTGATAAATATGATGTAGTTTGAATTTTATCTGTATATCTAAAATACTCTGTTGGAAGCTTTGGAAAGATCGCGTTGCTTTTACTGCACAGCTGGCTCCTGGTCAAGTGGGTTAAGCTGTATGCATGAATAGAAACTTCGGTTGTTTATAGTAAGTACATCCGTTGCTGATGTACTTTGTAACTTATGTTTAGAACTGAGTGTAATTTCTCAGCTTTTTAACTATTCCAAATTGTTTCTTAATACAGAACTTACCCTCTCTGTTTTAAGTTTTTAATGGATGTGGCACAACAAGAACTAATTGCAATTCTACTTACTGCTGAATTATCTTAGAATCTAATAGTTCTTCAACATAATGTCTGCAGTTTTTCTCAGCTGTATATAGATATCTCTCTGTATTTCAATCCTCAAGACATAAATCCTATCCACTGTGCCCTGCATTTATCTTAACATACAGTAACACATTTTTGCCCTGTGTTTTGTGTAACTACAGCAACAGCAGTGCTTGCCAGTGGGGTGTTTTGTTTTGTTGGATTTTTTTTTTTTCTTGGGTGCCATCAATATTCCACCATAATTTTTATCCTGAAAGTACTCTGTTAAAGTCAAATAGACGAGGGTACTTGGAACTTCCCATTTTCTTTCTGAATTCTTTTTGTGGAATTTCTCTTTCTCCTTGCATCCTTACTCTCCGATTCTTTAGCTAGAGGTTTACAATGTGTCTGAGCACTGAGATACACTTTTCCTGCATGATATGTGTAAACATTTTCAGATTAATTTTTGTGCCCCACGTTGAGTATTTTTACATGCACCTTTCATCTCCTTCAGTACTGAGCCTTTGCATTGTTTGCAGGTACTGAGAAACTTTCCTTTTTAGTAACATGTTGAGAAATTCTACAGGTTTTTCCAGTGTCAACTGATTGTTTTTAATTTAATCTTTGCCTTTGTGAAGATCAGCAATGGTTGCTTGTCCAAAGAAGTGATGGTTATCAGTAGTATTGTTACTAAGCTCTCTAACAGATATTTTTCAATAATGAGCAAAACTACAGAGGGGTGTATGACCTCAGTTGTAGATTTGTTCCTTTGCGACGCAGCATCGTGTACCGCACGAGCGAAGTGACAGCGCTGCCCTGTTCCTGTAGGCAGCTGCTACGTTCTGGTCTCTTGCTCATTAGAGACCCTGGGAAGTCCAGAGGGAACTGCCTGACCTAACCGCTTCCCTGTGCCCTAATGCATCAGAAATTCATTTATGAATGTCAGCAACTGCAGCTATGTTTTATGTAATGAGATCTGTAATGGTTTGAAGACATGCATCAATCTATATGGAACTGGCTCGTACTCTCAAAGGAGCTCTTTGTAAATAAAGCTGTAATCGGTCTGGGGCTGGTCTCTGTGGGTCTCTGAAAAGACCGCAGTAAATGTCACCAGTAGTTCGGTTCAAAATGATGGTACATTTTTACAGTGGTGGAAATTAGCACTGTAACAAATTTTGAACCAAGTGAAGAAATATCAAAGGTTGTCAAAGGTTCAAATTACGGTATTTCAATTGTAAATGTTCCTTATGACTAACCTTATCTCACAAAAAAAAAAAAAAATTGAATTTTTTTCCTTGAGTTGCCTCTTGACATTTTGGATCTTGTTAATATAACATGCAGCAAAAATTCCGCTCTGTGAACCAGAGCAGGGCTGGCGTTTGGCGCGGCTGTTGAGAAGGCACACAGGGTTTCAGGAGGGAAGGACAATCCCTTGGAGCTGAGATGCAGCTTGAAGGGGCAAACCAGGAGCGCATTTGCAGTGACAAACACGACAGCTGAATTCACCAGTCGGGTCAGGTCTGCTCCCCAGTAATGTAAAGAAGCAAAGTGTCAGATCGTGGAGCCCTAATAACAAAAATTTGGGGATGGCAGGCAGAGAAGGATCGTCCCTGGGCAATGCCAAAGTTTGCTTCTCTAGAACTGCTGGCGAGATGGACTTAAGCATCTTCTGCACGCAGCAAATGTGCAGGCATAAGCTGCTGCACATTTGCCATATGTAGCTCGGACTCAAGGAGGGTGGGACATACTGTTGCTCACCTCATTATTTCTGTCTGGACACTCAGGCAATTAAATTAGCCCCTGATCCGTCACATACAGGATGTTGTCATATTTATGAAAATGGCTAGAAATTTTCATTGCCATGTATTTTGAAGATTAAATTTTTCACAAAGCGTAGACTCTCAAGCCTATTAGAAGGCTTTACCTGTTCACTGTTTGCCTGCTGGATTCCGCCTACCATCATTTAAACTTTAAAAACTAATTATTAAGTATTATTGCTTTTTTTTTATAACACTGGCTAATTGTGCTCTGTGATGTACAGTGGTTTATTATTTATTTGAAATGCTAGGATGGATAATTACTAAACATCTTTTAATATAACTGTGGTTAAAAGGTAAAGAAATTTTAAAATTTTTTCCAGTGCCATTTCATTAGTTATCTCCTCTGTGGCTTATTTACTATACAGTGGGTTTCTTTGGGCTTTGTGTGATCCAATTTCGAAGTCAAATACACGGGGAAAAAGCAGTATGCATGTTGGTAGGTAAATAAAAGCCAAGTATCAGAGGGCATACTTGGTGAGCTATACATCTCCTGCACCCCTGGGGAGTCTGATTTACCCCTTTCTTCTTTCCTGTGCTTTTATCTTCTTGCTATGGTAAATGCTTAAGTATGACCTATTACCCCCTCCTCCTCCTTAAATCTTGTCTCCCCAGAAAGCATCCCAGAGTGTGAAACTAGGATTTAACGGAGGTTGTGAAGTAACTCCTGTAGTACACTGTTGGAGTCCTTGCACTTGGGCTGTTAGGGTTACCGCAAGGTACAGCCGCAGGTTTTTCTAGAGTAAAATATTGGTACCAGGAGGAGAACAGGTTTCTAGGAGCACCTTGGTGTTCCGAAAGAAATTACAAATGTAAGAGGAAGTATTTCCAGAATACCTGTATTAACTGTGATTTTGAGGCCCAATTCTGCCTGTGTTACTCAGCTGGAGTAATTTACTAAGTGTAAGTAGTCTCGCTGCTTGGTGCGCTGTGGCAAGGTCATTCAGGGTGCCAGTCTTAATGATCTTATTTTGCTGGTCTAATATGTTGATTTTTGAAGAAAAAAAGTAGCATGTTCTGTATTAAATATGAAAAAAATGCTTTTTATGAGCACATGCTGTATGGAATCTTTATATTAATAGCATCTTGGCATTTTACACTCCCAAGGCAGTCTCAGAAACCATGCAAGGGCTGAAAATCTGGTTTGTAAGTGCTGTAATTTGTATCAGGACCAGATTTGATCAAGTCCAAATGTTTTGGGTTGTTTTTGTTGGTGTTTTATTTTTTTCTTTTCTTTTCTCAAATGCTGAATCCATTTTAAGCCTTTATTCATCTCTATAAGAACAGCCAGCGATATAGTGTCAGACTCAGTCTGTAGGATATAAAGTTATTGTGTGAATAAAAACCTGGTAATCTAAGTCAAAATAATTCATGCATTAATGGGGTGGAAGAAGGAGTAACTTTTGCTGACACTTCTTTAAATTCCTTTACAAATGGCTTTCAAACTGAGCTCACTGCGGCCCTTGCTCCGTGCATACCTCTTAGCAGCCTTCAGGATAACATTATCGGGTTGTCACTTTTATTGCTGCATGACTTCTGATTTACGTTTTGGCCATCAAAGTTGCCAAAAGACGGTGATTTTATATACAAGAGTACTCTGTAGATTCGGCTTGCTTTGTTCAGCAATTTCCTTTACGCGCTTTAGTAAGCCTTAAGTTTTCCTAAGAATTAAAAATGTTGTTACCAGACGTTTGTGCTTCCCATGGACTAGAAAGAAGTTTTGAGTTGGTCAGGGAAAAGACTGTCAGCAGCCCGGGGAACATTCCTGCAATGCACTGGTGTTAAGACACTTTGATAATTCCTTTCTGATGTTGTGAGAAAACCACATTTTAAATTTCTCTGCTTTAAAAACTTGTGTTTTGATTGTAAAAATCAGTAATTTTAACCTTCTAAAAGCAAGATTTTGTGCTGCTCTGGTGAGCTTTAGTTCTGTTTTCCAATTGTGTGGCCACACACATGCACGGTGCCTAGTTTGGGGTGCGATTTTTGTTTTTTTCGTTTTTTTTTCTCCCCCTTCCCCTCCCGCCTCTTCCCCCTCCATTGATACAAACTTTTCAGTATGCGGGTAGAACGTTAGTCAAGTTGAACTTAATGCATACAAGTATTACTGAACAAAAATATGTGCTTCTAGCACTTATTTTAGGTTATATGCTAGTTTTACATTATCCCAGCTGGGTATTAAACTGAGTTACAGAACTGGCAGTATGTTGGGGAAAACCAGATGTGTACTCTAAGAAAACAATAGTTTTGGGTCCAGAGCTTTCATTGAAGTCTGCTTCAAATTCACACTCCATATTCCTCTCCCTTTTCTCACCGAAAAAAAAAATATAATAAAAATTGAGAGTTGTTCAAAAATGCATTTTAAAAAATCCAAAATGATGATCGGAAAGTTTAACATGTATGCAAATGCTATCTGGATATGGCTTCAGAAAGTAAAGACCTTTGGCTGGCCTGGAGGCTCAGCTGGTAGCGAAATATATTGCCGTGTGGGAGACCCTGATTTAAGTTCAACCACAGGCCATTAAGGTCTGGAAGCTCCACATAGGTGAAACTTTCAGCTCTACAGCAAAGCGGTGGAGGATTTGGAGGCTCTCTTACTGGTGGTTGGCTCCTCCAAGTACATCCCGAAGTAACACTCTGCCGTGGATTCCACTGAAGTAGAAAATGAACGCAAATGGTAAACAAATGGGCGGCTACACGGGGGCGCACGGATGGGTGCGCAAAACCGTGGAGAGCCACCAGGGCTGGTGCTGTTGAAGGGTGAAGTTGACCTGACAAGAGACATATGGTTGAAGTTTAATTCACTGGGGATAACAGGCACTCAACTACTGTGCCAATTGTTTTCCACCCCCAAAGCAGAGAGGTTTTAATGATTTATAGCAGAAAAGGGTGTATGTGTTACCTAATGTGTTTAGAATGACTTGATACAGTTTTCGGAGCAGTGCGGGATGTGAAGTGAATAAACAGTCGCTTCTTACTCTTCTGTGTTCAGAATTTCAACAGCAGAGTTCTGGTCATCTTCTGTAGCGTGAGTTTCTCTGAAAATGCTTTTCCATGCAGAACTTCATGTTGTAGGCTAATACATGCAAGCAAAAAATAAATTTTGAAAATCACTACCAGGAAAATGCTTCTACTTGTGTTCTCAAGGTGGAATCTGACTGGCAATTCACATTCTTAAACATTTGTATAATTCATAAATGTCAGGTTACTGGCTCCCACTTGAGGGCAGAAAAAAAAATAATGGAGGAAATTAATTCAGTAACCAGGAATTCATTTGCAGAATTGGGAAAGCATCATCTGCAGTACCGTAACATGTAGTACATGACTTAGTCAAACAAACTGACACTCTGTTAGGATTCATTTTCATTTTATGACTTTAAATTAGAAAAAACATGTTTGCATCATTGCAAAGGCTGGTGTGAAAGAAGCACCAATTCCCAAGCTCTTCTCCAGGGTATTAGAAACATTTGTCCACTTAGTGCATTGACTAAAGGGAAAGCACATGTGAGGTTGCGTTACTGAGCGGGCTTCTGATGGCGAGGCTAGGCAGAAATGGTACGGCTCGTGTGGAGGGAAGTATGTGTAACCGATGCCTTATCGGTGAGCTTTGGAAATCAGAGGACGGTGATTTGTGTTAGGCTGATGTTATTAAATTTGTCAAAATGATGATAGTTTTAAAAATGACAGAGGCTATATGGAAGAACATCCACTGCGATGAAAGAAATCAATCATTTTTCGTAATTGCTTTTGTTTGAGAACTATTGTCTGAAAATGTTTCTGACATGAAACATAAGATTTTCTGAGGTGGAACGTGATACATAGCTTATAATATACATCTGCTTTTAGTTTTGGTCTTCGTTGGAGCACACTGAGCAGTTCACAGCAACGCTATCTTTTTCAGTGTGAATAATTTAAATGAAGAAGATAAAGCTTCTATTATTTTGGATTATTTTTACATGAACTTCACTAATAGATAAAAGCCCAGATTAGAGATATAATTGGGTATTTCAATTATCTTTCTACCCCTATCCTGTAACTTTTTGTACGGGTATTCTGAGGAGTCCAGGTGTTCTTCTCATATGTTTTTCATTTGAAAAAAACAGCCGTTTCATATGTTTTATTTCTAGCCTAAATTCTGGAGTACATATTGCCCTGATGTGAACAGAACTCCCCGTGTTTGAGCACCTACAGCTCTGTCATTGCTGAGATCTGAGTGGAAAAGCAGAACTAAAGACGACAGAGACTGATGGGGCTGGGGACCCGGTGGCTGTCAGTGGGTTGGGGAGCACCTCCCTTCGCTGGAGGGAAAGAGCCCTGAGTGTCTGAACCTGCTCTTTAACTTCTCTCAAGTTTACACTTTTTCTTGTCCTTTCTGGGATTTTTTTTTCCCCTTGAATTATGTCTACAGCGTTCTTTTTTTTTGTGCAAGTTACTGTAAGAAACTTATTAATGTAATTCGGGTAATTCTCAGGAGTACTGCTTTCTTACTTAAGTATTCTTTAATTGACAGCTCCTGGCTTAGAACTTTCTTCAGCTTCTGATTTATAGTTCAGGCACACTTACAGTTAACTCCCCGCCATGGTGTGCCTACCGTCCTTCTTCTGCTTTTCTTTTGAAGCCATTCTGTCCTTCTGATACTGATTGATACAAATTGAGCTGATTACATCATTTCGTAATTAAAGTGCAGGAGGCGATACATTCATTTTCTTCTCCTTAGGACTTTCCCTGAACGCTGCAATACTAGAACTTTTCTGTTCCTCTGTGTATAAAGGGCTCATGCGGTTGTCGCATGTGCTGCTTTTCCCATCCATATTTCTCAAATTTAATAGGATCCTGCAGTGTACGGTAGGAGCAGTGTTTTGTTACCCTAGCAACGAGAGCCAAACTTTTAGATGTTGTTTTGCTAGTATTTTTTTAAAAAAATAAATCACTGCCAGTTATGATGTAAACATTTGCAGTTCCCCCCAGATGTCTTTTCTTTTTGGAATCAAAGTAAAATCACCTTTCTGAGGGGAAACCGAGAAATTGTTTTAGACGCTGTTAAGCACAATAACAGATGCATGTGATTCTGGTAGATCCTCAGTGATCTGCTCTTACTACTTTTTTAAGTGGCATATTTACTACTAGCCTCATTGGAGATGATGTACCCTCTCATCAGCACTGTGTCCAAATTGTAGTTTTAAGTTATTTATGAAAGGATTGAATGCTGTTCCTGCTGAAATTGCCTGACGACTTTAGCAGAATTACATAGTAAATGCTGAAAGTACTTCAGCGTTTATCTTGACCTTTTGTTTTAAGCATAACTAATCCCATCAGGAATTTGAGACTGGAGGATGGGACCAGCAGGGTGACATTTGAAGCCATGTTTACATTTATTAGGCTAGCAGGGACTTGCCACATAAAAATGTAAAGGAAGACAGTCCTTTAGGACCGAGGTCTCCTCCCCCCCCCTTGGCTACGTTATGTCACAACAAAAAATTTCCCACCAACCAGATGCTGTGTGACTCACCATTTATTATTCACTGGAATAACCTTTGCCGGTGCTGGTCAGTTGAAGGGAGTCTGGGTCGCTCATCTGTGACTTGTTTCTTGAGCATTTGCACTCAGCAGCTACAGTTTAGTATTTTTCTCTGAACTATCCAGCCATTTCTTAATTGCACTCCGTTGTACGCTGAATAAAACCCAAAAATAACATTCTGTTGGGAAAAAAAACATTCAAGCCAAAGGCTTCTTTAGTATGGCTCAAAATAGTGAATTATCATAGAGACATTTAATTGTCCACTCTTGAAAAATCTTCCTCTTGGAAGCAGTTCCATTGATTGTACCATACTTACTGTGAACAGTAAGCCATTTAATCACAAAATGTTGTAATTGCGTGGATTTGAATGTTATTTACTCTTCTTAGATTGAATTAACTCAAAAGATTTTGTAAGCTGTAACAGAAGGATGAGCTGAAATGCTTAATGTTTTTTTTTTATATATATATATATATGTTTGTTTGTTTGTTTGTTTTTCCCTTGCCAAAAGATTATAGGGATATATGAAATAATTTTTGGTGGGTTCATTACCCGGCAGTCACAGCTCCATATGCGTGCATGGAGCTCATATGATGTAGAACATGGGTTCTCACCAGAAAAGAAATAAAGCGATTAATTAACCAGAGCCTTGAGAAGGTGGGCACGAACTACCGAACCCACCTAATTGAGGGAGCCCTGGCACACGCAGGCACGTCACGCTGCCTTTTGTGTGACAGCTGAAATGGAGCTGCAGGGTATGGGAAGCGCGCCGTCTGAGGAGAGCTGTCAGGTAACCCCAGGCTGTTCTGGGAAGTTCCCTGTGGTGGGCAGTTTGTGAAGAGTGTCTTCAGACGAAAGGTGGGTCAGATGAACGAGACCACGATACGGATTTCCTTACAAGCCTCGTACTTCCTAATAGCCTCTTTAATTTGATCCAGTGAAGTTAGATGAGGTAACCCTTCTTTCCGTAACCAAGTCACTTTTACTGAAATTACATCTGCAGTTGAACTGCCAATTAATTATAATCAAGTCTTGCACGTGTGCTAGTTCAAAATGTATTTTCAATGGAAGCCTGTGTTTTGTGTTGATGTATTTTACATCATGACCTAAGCCCATGTCTGCCTGAAGCCAAAGGAGGGACCCCACTTGGCTTCCATGGGATGCGACCCCAGAGCACCTTGAGAACAGTATCTTTCTTTGCTTCGTTATCTGTTGATGGTGACAGATACTTTGCTGTCTGTCTACAGGTGATACTGAATTAAAATACTACTGATGTAAACGTGGACTACTTACAGTTAGGATTTCACATAATCTCATTCTATTTCCATCACATGATACAAAGCTTGATTTAGACTTTTATTTCTTAGGAATTAACTTTGCGTCTCTTTCAGCCAGTGTAATAGTTCACAGATAAAGTTTTAATTACACTGATTACCCTTTTGTGTTCAATACCGATGGCTTCTCCAGGGAGCTGTTAGTCTGTTGAGGGACCCCCAGCTTGCCACGGAAGAGTATGTGCGTTGACCCAGTGAAAGCGTGAGATACTTCTAACAACTGCACCTTTGCTTTAGGCATCCACTATAAATGTAGGCAGGACGCGTTTAACCTGGAGAGAGATCGTGAGCCTCATGGGTTTATTTGCATATTATGTGTTTTCCAAATACCGTATGTAGAAAAAAATTGGGTCAGATTGCTTATTTTAGTTGGACTGTGCTTAGGAAAGGGTCAGAGAGACAGTGCTGGTGGGAGCAGGTGCTTTTTTAACAAAAGACAACATGAACTGTATTAACTGGGTCTTTTTCTGCGCCTTATGTTTGTCTAGTTTATTTACCAAATTCGATATGAATGCTTTTCAAAGACTTCAGAATAATTATTTCTAAATTATTTAAAACAGAAAAAAAAAGCTTGTATGGGGAATGTTAAGAAAGAACATGAACTTCTGCCACGCTTTCCCGTTCGGAACTTCACGCAGCGCTGTGCATCTCATTTTTCTTTGCTCAGGGCCCATGACAGCATTTCACCGATATCTGCTACTCTCCGTAAAACCATAGTGCTGGAAAATATCGGCGGCTTTACTCCGTGAAGTTAGTCTCCAGAGGCGGAGGCTTGCTCCTGGGGCTCGCTGAGCCTCGCGCGCTTTTGGGGCTCGCTGCAGCGGCGCTCTCGGAAGCAAGGCGGTGTGTCGTGAAAGGGCTTTTGAGGGTACAGGCAGTTTATATACACTAAGCCACAATTTGCCGTCACTTATCTAGCTCCGTCCAACCGCAGCAGCCAGGAAGATGGACGGTTTTTTGTGAAGTTTGTTTAAGTAACCACAATACCTGTAGTTTGTGCTCGTGCATTTCTCCAGTTTGTGTCGAGGCGCATTAAGGGAATCTCGGAGCAGACGTTACAGAGCAGAGCTGCACTGCGGTATATACTCCAAGTAAAAGCAGATGAAGTGGTTTATTATTTGTTATGCAAGGAAATAATGCCACTGATAAAAATGTACTCTGGAATTATTCTTTTCATTTTTCCACACTTAGCAGAGCTGAAATCAGTTTCACTTTTCATGCCTGTTAGTTTGGGGAATTTAAAGGAGGTGCTCTCGGTTATATGACTCTGTAGGGGTGTTAGTTAATGAAGTTTTGACAGATTTAAGGTCACATTTTGCATGGTTCAATTCAGCACACTTAGTAATGCACAGCAGGGAGAGTTCCTCTCTCTCTCTGAACTGCTATATATTAGACTTTTATATATGCTGAATTTATTTTTGTATTGGCACACTTTATGTAAGAAATAAATAGCAAATTTAGGTACAAGTTGTTGTTGGAGTAAGGAAAGGACTCCAAGTAACGCTTTATGAACTAGATCATTGACTTCAGAATGATACTTTAATCTTTAAGAGCAGTGGATCCTTTTTATATTGCTTTCAGTTCCCTTAGATCAAACATACTTTTATTTTAAGAGAAACTTACGGGGACATTAATGGGAATATATTACCTTAACATTACCAAAGCTCTTGCTGCGTGATTTTCTGCAGAACCCTTATCGTACAGCACCGCAGTATTTGTGGACAGGTGAGTGGAGCTCCGTGGGTTTGGGTGATGGAAGCTGCTAACAGGACATGTGATTCAGGGAATCAGACTTCGGTAGCTGCTTCATTGCTGCTGGGTCTCTCAGCACCCTTATTTTTTCCTCTCTCCTTCTCTCCGTAGCCCAGCCCATACCTGGTACCTTGCTCAAGGGGACTTCATAGATGAATCTTTTCTTGGGCATCAGTTGCTTTGACGTTTTGATGTGACCTATCTGGGCACAGACATTCCGAAGAGTGTGATTTTTAATTCAATAAATATGCTCTGTTTAGAGGAAGTGTTTAGAAGGCAATTAGTAAAGAATTAGAACATTAGCATACGTAATGTGGATCGGCGTTACTTATTAAAAATGGGCTATTTTTTATGAGTTTGACTGACAGTATACTGATGTGCTTTCTATTTCCGATGCGCTGTTCCAATAATTTGAAAATGTAGCCCTGTAGCAAATGATTGAAGCCAGTGTGAACTTTATTCAAAAGAATTTAGTTGATGTATTGCAAAAAGCAATTTTAGGCCTTCCAATTTTTATTTTCTGGTGTTTTCCCACAAATATCTCTGGCTAATGCTATTCAGCATTTAAATCAAAGATATGAAAGGAAATGAATAATTAGTGATGTGTAATTAAATGCTAAGTAATGAAAGTAACAGGTCACTTTCACACTCTGACCTAGATTACTAGATATGATTGACTCAGCTTTCCTTTTAATAAAGCTAGATGCAAAGTAATGTATTTTTCTAAGAATAAATAAATAAAGAAATATTCCAGAATTATTTTATTATACCAGTGAAGGTTTGGTGGCCTGCTCGACGGACTAAAATAAACTCTTTCACCTCCCAAAGCTTTTCCTGCAGGGAGCAATGAGAAGACATCAGAGATGGGGCAGTATGTTACATGCTCCGTGCTATTCTGTAGGCTGAAGTATTTAAAATAAAGATGGGAAAACCTCTAAAAGAGATGTTCTACTTCAAAAAGCAGTTGTGGTTTTAGTGGAAATTGCTTTGTGTAGGGGTCTTTTAATTTATGCCATGTAAGACAAACTAGACAATGAGTAGCCTTTTGTAAGAATAAAATAGAAAAACCTGTGAATTTCTGGAAGCTCCCTGGTGGCTGGATATGAAACACGTTGTTGGAGTACACATTATGGCCTTGGAGGGTTTTTTCTCTTGTGGTTATGCTGGTAAAAATGAAATTATAATCAGAACAAGTTCAGCTTGAAAACCAAAAAATTATGATGTGTAATTATTTTGGAAAAAATGTGAGTGGTATGTATTTTTCCTTTTTGCTTGGTTTTAGCGTGATCTTAGTAGTTTGATGTCAGACATACAGCCGTAAATGTGAACCTTAGAAAGAAGAGAGGCCTTGTATTTTGGAGGTTTCTGCTTAAGAAAGGGTGGCCAGTAAGGGATCCTGGAGGATGGGTTACATCTGCCATGTGCTTACTCGCACCTCGGTGTGCTTCTCATCACTGATTACTGGGAGAGAAAAGCTGCATATTTTGTCTGCAGCACTGTGAGCCATCTGTCTTCCTTATCTTCTTGGGAGAGGAACTTCCAGTCTTTTATTGCTGTTCATGTTTTGAAAAGTTGGGAAGATAAAACTTAGTCCTTAAAACTGTCCTGTAATTCTAGCAAAATACTTACTGCTTGATTTTAAATACAGCACGGAAAGTATGCAGCAGTGTGTAGTGATCCTTGGTCCATACTGTATTTGTTCTGAAGAAGTACAGGTTGAATGTGTATTTATTTCTCCACAAAGATTACACATCATCAGGCTCTATGCATTCATACTTTATATACATGTGGGACAGATTAAATAAAGCGCAGGGGTCACCGTGGATTTCATTGAACACTGCTTGATCTTAGCGTGCTGATGACTGCTGCTTCGAGAACAGTTAGGTCACTCCATCCTTTGCTGCCACTCCTTTTTGGCACATTAACACTTTAATTTTATTGGAACTGGATTGTAAAATCATCAAACTAACTTTGTATCAGCCAGCCTCAGATCTGAGCTTTTCAACACGGTTGACCTTGGTTAAATTGAACCAAATAGCTTGAAGAGGAAGGGGTGTAAAGTAAGAGCACGTTGCCAATTTTCCTTTGTATTTTAGTATCCTCCATACTGGACGTGTTTCCTAGTGTTGGGTCTTGCTCTGCTTCATCAAGTGAAATGAAGAACTACAAAAGACAAATCTTATGGAAGAAACTCTTCGTTTCTTTCATACAGCTGCGTTCTTGCGACATTCTGGATTGTCTGTTCCAGATTCCTCAGTAAGTGCCAAGGTGACAGAGGCCTTGATTAGTCTAAGCCTCTGATGGTTTTAATGGAACTCATTAATTTCTAATACTAAAACGTTTTGAGTTCTGGACCTAAATACAGGGTCTAGTGGCTCCAGGTAAACTCATCTCTAAGCTTGTAAATCCACTAAATGAGTGTTTCGTTGGCACTAAATACAGTGGATGTTTTTAGTCTTACGGCTCCATCAAGAAAGCTTTAAGACTGAAAAGAACCAGCTAGAGGCGGTTATCTTCTTTTTTTGTGAACATGTTTATCAACAGAGCTTCTTATCACTTGAAGGAGCTGTTTTTGCTGTTTCGATATATTCATGTAATTTTGCCATCCATGAATGACAGTGTAGGAAGATGATGGGCAGGCATTTTCCTAATTTATTGTTTTCTAGGAATCATGTAAACCCATAACCACCCTCACATTTCTGGGCCCAAACTGTTGTTTTTGCCAATCTTTTAGCTGGAGCATGTCACTGAGATCTTTCCCTTTTCCTATGCACAACTCATTTCTTTCGTGCAACATTTGCTGAAATGGTTATTTGCTGGCTCTAAGTGTTACAGGATTTTCAGATGTGAACCTTATATAAACAACCACTCTTTCAGTGATTCAAAACCTCATTTTTTTTTAGAAACGTCATCTTTTATTGCATTCCTGTGTTAGAAATGGGAAGAAATGATGGAAAAAAGACACCAAAATGCCAATGTGTCTTGTTTTTGAGCTTTTTATAGGTAGGCAAACATATGTGCTTGCCTAGATTAATAAAAAAGCTCACAACAGCAGTAGCAAGAATGTGTTTTAGAAGGCTCAATCTGGCAAGGACCAGACTGAGGAATGGGCTTTTTTGATAAACAAACTCCAGCTATCCCAAAACAGTTACCTATTTTTGAAGACTGGGGTCTAGAGAAATATTTTGAGTTATGGGCTTCTAGAAGAATCATTCCCAATGATAAGTAAAATCAGCTGAGGATGTGATATGAATTGAAATATGGCTGGAAACTATGCTTGAATAATTTTGGAAGAAACTGAAGGAAAACCTTTTACATTTTAATCTTTTTTTTTTTAAATTTTATTTCCTGCCCTGGCAGTTGAATGTTAAATGGGAACTATTAGTTATGGGCTAAAATGGTCTTTAAATGGAAAGGAAGGGAGCAGAGAAAGTAGCTGGTTTTCATTATTAATACTAATTTTATTATTATGTTTTATATGGCAAGCATCTCACTGAAGAAGGGACGAAAAGCAGAAATCCAGGACCTTCAGGCTCAAAAGCTCGCATGTCCCAAATCATCAAGACTTTGAAGGGAGAATGATAGAGAAGAAAAGGGGGAGAGGGGAGGGAAAAAACCCCAAGAGAAAGGCCAAGACTGAGGTCAGTGAGGTGCCACTGCAAGGGCTGCGCTCCTGCTGCAGCCCCCGTGAGGAAGCCTGGGTTTGTTAATGCGCTGTGAGGGGGGACGGGACGTATGGGCACAGTGTGCTTGGGGTGGGCAGGAGGGAGCTGCCTGTCCCTTAGCTCGTTTTATCAAATCTGTCAGCTCTTGTGTGGCTCACTGAAAGCTTATGGAGCTTTCAGGAAAATAAATGTTTGGTGAAAGAGACTGTGGTTCTGTATTCACGAACAATGCCAGGAGTTCACACTTCATTTTAAACATCCGAACAAAATACTTTTCCTTCTGGTATTTCTAGCACCATTTAAAATCAAAACTAATAGAAATGCATTTATATTTCTGTCTGAAGGTGTTAGGGAACATTCTTATTCTGTCAGGCAACGGGACTAGTGAGAGAAGGGGCTCTTTCATGCTTGCTTTTTAATTCAGGCAAGTTGTCTTCACCAGGGTCACCGTGCAGTGTGGTGATCTTTGAGGCAGCAAGGGCTGGGACACGAAGGCTTGCCAAGACTGGGCCAGGTCACAAAATGTGCTCGAGAGCATTGGTGGCTTCCAAACCTTCCCAAAGGCTTACATCTCTAAGATACTTGGAAGTATCTTACAGGCGTTTCCTAAACTGTTCGGCTTTGTCTTGATAAATGTTTTTTCGCTAGGTTTTATATTTGGGGAAAAGCATGTATCTGTGGTTGTAACTGCAGGCTTTGAAAGAACAGAAGAATTTCGCGAGCTGCACCGTTCCAGCTGTGCAATTGCTTATGCTTGCAGTGGAAATAATTGTGCAACGTAAAGAGTGGGCTCCGGCTCCGTGAGAGCTAAAGGTCTTGTCACTGTCAAGACAAATCTTAGCGCTGACAGCAAGCAATAATAGATGGCCAAATGTACTTTTTCTAAATACTCTACTAACAAAGAAAACACTTCTTGTTCTGCTTGTTCATTTTAAAGGCACTCTTTTTTAGAAAGATTAAATTTGTCTTGAACTCCCACTAGCCTGCGTTAGCTGGAGCAACACTCCATGTCAGATACCTCCGTGCTTTTGTGCCCAAGTGAAAGGGAAGGGTGACTTCAAGCTTCTTGTTCTGTGTGTGTGTTAAGAGCATGAATTAATCCATTTTCTTAGGTGCGAAGTTTACTATTTTCAGTTTAACCGTATTGCGCTACCTGTTTTGGACCAGTAAGGCAGGATGTTGGAGAAGCCCTGTGGAATCGGGAAGAGAACTTCTTTTTCAGGGTGGGTTGTTTATTTTTTTGGTACAATTCCTTTATTTTAAGGTCAAGGACAGGTAAGAACTACAGAGTTTAGTGTTGGTTTGGAAGTGAAGCGAGCAGCCAAAGAAAAGACATATACTTGTACCTGCCCCATTTGCGAAAGGCTCTGCTACCCAGCTCCTCCACAAACCCCACGTTGTGTAAAGATGTTGATCCCTTTATGTCTTTCATTTTTGCAGCCTCGCTATAGTTTGATATAAAACTTATGACATGAACAGAGCAAAACTATTAGGCGAGGCTGATTGAAATTATAGGGCTGAAGTTAAATCCTGTTTTTATCTGGGGAAGCATGGTTATACTGATTAGAGAGCCTGTTCAATCCACTTGAATCCACTCCGTGGACTCTGTCCTTTATTATGTTTGTTTGTATCTGTCTGTCTTTCTACCAGCATGTATTTTGAGATAACTTACCCCCTGGGACCTTTCTCCCCTCTCTTAAAGGAAATGGGGATATCTGTTTTTATAAGGCACTGTGAATACCATGGAACAAAAAGGTTTTTCAAATACAAGCAGAATGCAAGGACCATAACGAAACTTGCCACTCTAGTTGCCAAAGTCGGGCTTTTTCTGAACAAAACATTTAGTGCTGTTTGTGAGATGCAGAAAGGGTGACATCAGTCATAGTTCCTCAGCATAACAAAACTTGTAGCGTATTTTTAAGCTAAGACAGAAGCATAATAAATTTATCATGATCCCCAGTAATGTGTAGAGAAAATGTAATTTATTGCTCTTTTTTATGTCAGTTCCGTTAGATTTTCCTATCTGGATATGCCTGAGATCATGATAAATTGTGTTATGAATATGGTGTGATTAGGTAAGCGCTATCTTTAGTAAGCTGCAGGTCATGATCGTGTCACATTTGACAGAGGCGCTCAGACATACAAAGTGGGATCAAGTGTTCCAGGCTGATCCTGGGACTGGGTTGATGCTCTGTTTGGTTTAGCAGATTAATCACAAGGTACAGTGCCATTGAGGCTACAGAAACAGCTTTTTTTCCAAATCCCTTTTTTTAAAAAAAAAAACCCAACTAAAAAAAAAGGGGGGGTAAAGATGGCAGTTCTCCCCTTCTACTCTCGTCCATTTGTATCTTAATTTCAGAAGCTGTACGGTAATTCAAATAGAAATTGCAAAACAGTAATTTTGTTCAGAGTGCTGTATATGAACTCTGCAAATATTAAGAGCAGCTTGTTGCTCATTCCTTCATTTAAAGTTCCGTCAGATGGTTTAATTTAAGACTGGGATCTTTTTCCTGTTCTTGCTTTTATTCTCATTTGTACAGTGACTGGTTATATAGCCAGTTACGCCACAACAACAAGCTAGGCAGTATTTAATGAAATCTAAGACAGCTATTAATGTTAGCTGTATTAAGTGGAAAACATTAAGAAATCTTTTTTGGCATTAGATTGTTGTTCTTTTAATTTTCAAAATCATACTTTTTCCTTTCCTCCCCCCCCCCCCCCCCCCCCCCCCAAGTGATTTTGAACACATATTAAGTAGTCTGTGCAGGATGGATGAATGGATAAAGAGAATCCTAAAGAAGCAAAATGGTTCTTAGTTTTGAAAAATGGCCCTTTCCTGGCTTCTAAGCGTCCTGACATATTTTCTAACTATAGGGAAAAATGCAAAGCTGGCAATTGGTAGAGAATAAACATACCAGTGCAACATCCAGTGTAGAGCCAATCACCTGGTGTGCAAATCCCAGATAGTCTGGCATGACGCTAGTGGAAGTGAATCCGCCTGGCTTGGCCACGCACCTTCCAGTAGTGAATACTGAAACCCGTAGTCCTTGGGGTCTGTGTAACCAGGACGTGACAAAGAAGGAAAACCTACACCGACGGCAATGCTTACAGTGCTGGATGTCTCATCTCTCCCGTTACCAATCTGATTTTTTCAACCTATAAACTGCAAACCAAGCAAAGTGTGTGCAGCTATCGCTGCTGTGGTTTGGAGCACAACTAATCTTAACTAAACTGGTTTTAATCTGGCTAGCTGGGGGGAACGGAGCGGCAGCAATCACTGTGTGACCTCGGCAATGGAAATTCGTAAATACCTGGGTCTGTCAGCCCCTGCTGATGTTGGCACGTTGTCCATTTTACCTCTGTGAAAACTAGCTCAGCTTCGTCATTACATCCTATAAAATGCTTCCCACTTCTTTGTGAAGGAAAGAGGAATTACAAGTAGTTTATCCAGCAGGAAGACACAATAGGAAAAGCACATGACCATTTACATGAAACCAACAGGGAAGTGTAATTTGACAGTGAAAAGTATTTTATGCAAGTACTGTTGGGGTTTGGGGTTTGGTTTTTTGGGTGTTTTTGGGGTTTTGGGGGGGTTTTTGATGTGGGGGTTTTTGGTGTGAGGGTTTTTTTTTTTTTGGTAGGCAGGATGGTAGAGGTAGGTTATCACCAAGGATCAAACAGGTTTGTTACAACACATAACAGAGTTACTTCATCTTCTCCAGGGTGTTTGCTGTAAAAGGGAGTTCTGCAGAGCACTGGAAGGTGTGCAGTTGAGAACGTACAATAAAAGAGGAAAGCTGGTGTACTATTTAGGCTTCTTTGTTGTAAAACTGTACGTGAGAATGATGGTCTTGTTCAGTCACTTACAATGGTTCTGAAGTTTGTAGTTCAGAAATAAATGAGAAAAAGTACATTTAACTTGCAGGAAATCAATAGGACAGACTGTGACGTGGTTCCGACATTATGTATCGTATAGTTCCAAAACAAATACTCTAGCACGAGAGGATTTTGCTTACTTCTGTAAAAACAAAATGTAGCATCCTTCTGCAGTTTGATGTTGACGGTATCTCAGAACACCCAAGATCCCTATAAAATCCTGACAACACCCCTTAAGGTCATTTATGGAGGTCACCTCTCTTTGCCTCCCACACTCTCTAGAGAAATTCTAGCCTACCCACTCCTTCATGGCCACCCACCCGCAGATCAGCTGAGAAATCATACTTTGTTAAGAAAAACCTTTGTTAAGAATGTTATTTTTTGTTCTTTGTCCTCTCTTCATTGGAAAGATGTCTTTTATTTTCTGCAGTTCAAGTACCATGTTTTAGAAATACATCATTCGCAGCATATAGAAAGTAAAACTGAATATGTGTTTTAGCTGAATTTAAAAAATGAGATTGGTGACATGTCGTTGTTTACAAACATGTATTTTATTCTGATGTGTGTTTCAAGAAGTAAATTAAAAGTAGTCTCATCACAAGAACATTTCTAAGCAAGCACTTATAGAATCAACTGCTCTTTGGTTTTTAAAGCCTGGAGGGGACTTACAGTCTTCACCAGTCAAATGCAAATATGTTCAGAGTCAGCATTAATCAGCAGTAATTCTTAAATCTACACCTTTATATGCGATAGGAATATAAACATGACTGTAAGAAATTGTCAAAAGTTGAATGCCTTTGGGTGCGAGGAGGAGTATCTTGGATCTGTGCCAGTTTATGTAACAGCAAAAGCATTACTCAGTGATACTGTTATGTGCTATTGACGTTACCACACTCTTAGTGTAACCTGCGCTCTCTATCCCACTTAGCCTGTGCAATAATCATTAACAGAATTACGAATCTCATAAGGCAAAATGCGGCAAGCATCTAATATGGGAATCGTTCCATATGTGTACCATGTCCTCTTGGAAACCCACATGATTTAAAGCAACTGTTAGCGATAGACAAGTTTTCTTGTGTTTCTTTTTAATAGTCTTTGGGTTTGCATCTGTTTTAAGTTAAATGGTTCATAATGCATTTCTGATTATGGCTGTTTACAAGCTGCTTTCTCTGTTGCTTTCCCTGCAGGTGTTGCAGGGCGCTCAGCTGATAGCTGTTGCTTCTGCTGAGCCTGCATCAGGGGGTGTTGATGGATCTCCGCTCCAAGGGAGTGATATCCAAGTCCAATATGTGCAGCTGACACCAGTGACAGACCACTCTGCGACTAATCAAGTATGTATACATATCTTTTTGCCATTTGAAAGTGCTTAACTGGATAGAAACATCTGTCAGATGAACTATATATCTAGCCATGAATGCTGCAGTCCCAATGAGTTTACAATCCTTTTTCCAAACAGGCTTAAAAAAAAAAAATTATAATAAGAAACATAATTTTGTTGAAGGTATAAATGGTCTTTGACTATTCCTGCTTCTATGTTCTTGCTCAATGCCTCTAGAGAATAGTTATTTTGGTCATCATTGCTTTTCTGCATCCTTGAAGGCTGAGAGCCACGTTAAAGGACAGGGCAAAAACTGGCTCAGAATCTATCCAAGAAGTATTTTTCAGGCTGAGGTTTCTCTTCAAAACGTTACTCCCTTTCTGACAGCAGTTTTCCAGTTATTTTGATCAACAGGCTGGATTTCCCACAGAAGTCACAATGTTAGCAATTGTAAGTGAACACTTGATCCTCTCAGTTACAGTGGAGGAATATTTTTTTTTTTTTTCCTTTTGAAATCAGTTTGAACAGTCTTGTATCTGAGTCTAGAAAAAGTTTCTCATCGGCTTGAAGCTGTGACTGGTGACAGCACAAGAATGCTGACTTAAAACAGTTGTAAGAAATATTTCTGAAGATGGTTTGCACATTCTTCTGTGAACCCCACTTGGTGAGCGTCTTCTCTAGAGAATGCCAAGTGATTGTGAAAAATAAGCTGCTGCCTGCGAGCCAAAATATAATGGTATCCTTAGCAGCCAATATTTGAGGGGATTTTTGTCTGATACATGCCCAGTTTTCTAGAGAATTCTGATCTGGCTACAAACATTTAGATATTGAGTCTCCTTGCAGGGAGGGAGGCAGGAAATCGCATAAGGAATCACGGGAATCACGTCCAGATTTTGCATGTGCTGCTTCCATGGGCAAGGCAATCTGCAGGTCACTTCGATACACGAAGTTAGAGCACGTTAGTTATCCCAACGGCAAAGGGCCTCGGACAAAAGCTGCGGCCGTGTTGGATGTTGCCCAAGTGCCACCTGCACTGGCTGGTGCCGGTGGGAAAGCCAGAACTCCAAACTCTCTTAGTTGCTCTGGTCCACACTGGCTCCCCACCTGGATGCTACAAAGCGCTTTTCAGAAAAATCGTGCTTCCCGGCAAAAAGCATCGGACTACGGTGTGTGGGTGTGCTGTGCTGCAAGGCGACGTGCCGGTTGTCTGTCCGCTGATCTTCCTGTGCAGATGAGCCCTTAATAGTAATTTTTCCCTCTCTTCGGCTTTGTCTCTGAATTAACCTTCTTGATATTTTATTTATAGTCATTTGTAATAGTACACCTGACAATTAGAGTGTGGCTACAGGGAATTATGCCGTATTTCTTTCAAGTCCTCAAGTACGGCGGGTCCCGTGCAATTAATAAAGCACATAGACATCAGGTAGGGGGAGATGGTTCTCATGGTGCTGTCCTCACCCCAGGCCTGGGAAGTTCTCAAGTTCACCTCTCTCAGACTTCGTCCTGGGTCTGTTCCTCGTGCCCTTCCCGGCTAGCACCTCGTGCAGGGCAGGGGGTGAGTCAGGAACCATCTCCCACACAGCTGGCAGCCACCGGAGGAGTTACTTTTCTCTTCAGGGACACTTTGCACCATGTTAGGTTTTAATATTGTGGTTAACCACAGAGATTTATACAAAACTGAAGAGAAGCAGAAAAGGAATGTGAAATAAGAAGAGTATGAAAGGAAAAACAGACAAGACTAGAAACAAGTTTGCCATAAATATTTCCTCAGTTTACACAAACTGAAAACTAAGGATCTGTTAATGAATTGGAGAAACCAACTTGGTATTTACATTACTCTGAGTTATATGGATAGTTCAATAGCTTTTTTTTGGCTAAAGTTATGGAATAGTCCTGCATGATTTTAGAAAAATCTGTTATCTGAAAAGAAGAATCTTATCTGAAGGGAGAACCCTCTCGGTGAGGCTGTAGTGACACTTTAATCTGTTTTCTTTGGCTTTTAGTCAGGGTACTGAGAGGTTTCAGTGATTTTGTATCTATTTATCAATCAAAGCTTATAAAAGTGGAGTTTATTATCCACCTGATTTTGATGCTGTGCCCTACACAAATTACGTGTTTCAGACATCACAAGTGTGAATTTATTTTATGTCTGAAAACACTGTACCGGTTTTTGTACCGTTATTCTTGAAAGCCACGCCTTTGAAAGCAATCCCACATGAAAGCTGAAGGTAGGAGTGAGGCTGTTTGAAATGAATCCCTTCTGTGACTTCAGCTGAAGCAGACAGCAATAGCCACTTCACTTTAGTATTTTCAATGTATTCAAGCACGATTTTGCATTTGCAAATTAGCTGTAGACAGAAGTATTAATAGTTTGGATTCTGACAGTTCTTTAGTGACTCTAAGCCACATATATAAACACAAACTTAATATACGAACAGTGTTTTGCTGGCATAAAATTGCAAGTTCTTGTTCCGTGGGAGGAGGCGTCATTTGAAATCAGATGCATTTTGGAGATGTAGATTTAGTTGGCTTGTTTTCATGTCTCAATAGCGTTCTTGCTTAGAGCAGCTTGCAAAATTCAGAAATACAGAATATGCTGATGTCAAAGAATATTTGGATTAATTCTGTGCTCAAATTCATATGCTGGTGGTAAACACTGTTAGATTTGGAAAAAAACCCATAATTCCAGATCTAAAGTGTGCTTCTAATCTGGTTGGGCACTCTTCTACTTTTGCTCTGAATCTTGGATAAATACTCAGTACTGCTGTTGTTTCTGTTCTTTGATAATTGTATTACTTCAATACAGTTTTCCCCTAATGAGAAAGAAAACTTCAGTGGTCCCTTACCTGCTATCAGATTTAGCAATCTGATAGAATTATTCACCACTTTGGCACTAATTTATTGAACAATTAAGTAAACACCAAATTACCTATAAAGTTGAACAGGAAAAAATCTTGTACCTGTGTGCGATCGCTGGCAACAAGGCAGAGAGATGAAGAGAAGTAATTTGACAACAAAACCTTAATTTAGGAGCCATGCTTTATGATTTTGAACCTCCAAGTACTTTCATTCGAATAAATCAGTTGTGCCTGTAGAGTAGAACGTAAAGGATGGGAAATCCGGTTGAGTTTCCACCCTTGTGTCTTTGTGGATCATCTTGCAGATGCTAGGCAGAGAGCGTAAAGCAGGGCTTCAAGTAAGACTTTTTCATAACAGAAGTACTGCCACAGAAATAATTCTGTATCCAGAGTGTTACATAAAGCATCTATTAGATGTATTTATGGAGGGAAAATCCATCAAGGGCAGATCTCTGGAATCTGTGGGAGTGTACAGGAAAATACCATTAAATGCTTGCCCTTTCCTTGTAGTTTATCTATGCTTGTGACATTGGCTGCTATCAGGGGAAGGCTTACTGGGTGTGATGGACTTTATCCAAGCCAGTACAGCTGTTCTTAAATGCTATTCATCTTATAGCTCTAAAGACGGAGTTTGTTTCATAATCTAGTTTTCCTTACTCCAGCTAACTTGGCTAAAAGGGCAGCTTGCTATGGGATTATCCTTTCACAGCATAGACTACTGGTAGGCAGTAATTTAATTTTTAAGGTGACTTCCTTTGACAACATGAGTCAATTGTGTTTACTTCAGATTCTTACATGGAGGACTCTTTTTGCTTGGAGAGTGAGTTGAATCAGACCTGTACGAAGAATTATATTTGAGAAAAAAGTTCACTATAGTAATGCTGTTCTCATTGTACACAAAAGAGAGAAAGACTGCAGTGGGTCAAGTCAGCAGTTTTAGGCTGTGTCCTGCATCAGCTGGGGAAAGTCCGAGCACAGGGCAAACAGGTCGTTTTACTCCTCTTACCTACAATAGTTCTGTCACTCTGGGACTTTCTACTTTCTTTTCTATGATCACCCTTGGGGGAGTTTAGTTCCGTAACACTGATCAGCTCTGTGCCCCCGAGCTGTCAGTACGTACATGGTGCTGGGACAAGTCCTTCCGCAGCTTCGGCATGTGTTCTGCCAGGCACGGGTTTTATTTTGTTTCTTTTTAGGGCTGGTTCTTTTTTGGGAAGAGAGAGGGAGTAATTGTTGTCTATTTGCTCTTTTTGTGCCATTCATGGTCTTAAAGATCCTTATCATGATTCCATTATTTCAGCCGTCTCTTTCCAGTCTGAAGGGCATTAGTCTGCTTAGACTTCATGTGGACTCTGTGGTTTTTTTGGTGTATTTTTATGAGTGTATTCCCATTTTGACTCTGTCATAGAGCTGGTATCCATGCAGATTTTGCACTGGTTTATACAAGAACTTTATATTAGTATGATATGTTCACATTCCCTTGGCTGCAGCAATGGAAAGCACTTTTGCATCGATTTACTGATTTCATGTTCCCTTTTGCAGGGCAGCGATACCCTTCAGTCAGCAATCCAGCCAGAAATGCAGATAGAACACGGAGCAATACAAATTCAATAAGAGAATTGTGAAAAGCTGTGTCAACCAAGATGTCAGCAAGCCACAGTCAGAAGTTAAGCGCTGTAGTCTTCGTGCGACAACAGGAGAAGGGAAATGCCTGTTAGACTAATAGTGACACCTTGAACATCTCCTGCAAATAGCAGAGTTCTGATGATCTATCTGGTTGTCCTCACCTGGAATAAATCAGGACCCAGTTACTTAAGCTGGAACTATGTCACTGCATCCATCAGCTGAGGATGTGGCCGTCAGAAAAAAAATAAATGGCCAGCCCTTAGGTACACTTAAAGAGGAAAAAACGTAATGAATCAAACTGTGAGACTAAATTAATGTTTCATCCTGTTCATTTCTTCTGTGAAAGGCGCCTTTTGAATGTCTGCAGATATCTTAGGAAGGGTATTGCTGCTTTGCAATACCTGCTTTACCACCTATAGAAGATCAAGAGCTCAAATATTTTTCACTGTTTAAACAGCTTTTTTTTATTTGCTATGGTGTTTATAACAAAAATGGAAAATATTTAAAAAAAGGAAAATCCCATAACTGCAAGTATTAGCCTTTTGCTGGTGTTTTCTGTTCAGTGTAATGAAAACTGTATTTGCAGAAGACTAACAATTTTGTTCGTACTGTTGCTTAACTACTTTTCTAGGGGAAAATGCTTTTAATGCTGTAATTATGCATTTCTAATGAGAAATAAATGTGTATTTATGAATAGTGCAGCTCTAAGTTGCTCTCTGCCTCAGGAATGAATACGGTTTGACTGGACTGTGCTGTGGGAGAGTAGTTCTGCAGTATTAGAAGACAGATGCTATCTGGCAAGCTCTGCTGTCAAACTGAGAAGGAAGATTAAGTCTGTAAGGAAGATATCGATCTTAGATCATGCAATTATCTAAATTTCCAGTGCAAGAAAAATGTGATAGTTAAGCTTTTGAGTTGCAAATCCTATTTTGTACAATGAATTTATGCCTTTTTTTTTTTTTTTTTTTTTTTTTTTAAATGTGAACAATTCTTCTGAGCTGTTTCCCTTTTAGTTCCACCTACCTCCTTTGTCCAGCAGTGGCAGTACCTCAGTTTGGGATTCATCCATAAAAAGCTGGGCTGCAAAAGTGTGATACCTATCTTGTTAGCAACAGCAAGGTAAAATCCTCTCGCCACCGAAACCTATGGGACATTTGATACCTCTTTCAAGAAAGCTACATTTTCATATTTGCTGAGTTTCAATGGAAAGGATACGTTTGCTCTAACCTGATTATCTTTATGTGCACGTTTTAGAAAAATAGTTACTGGGGGAGGCATTGCTTTGTATTTGTTTTTCAGCTGACTTGCTATATGGTTATTGTCAATATAGGGCTCATAAAGCATTTAATGTGTTAATGAATGAGACATAGCCACAAACTCTAGATGGTTGAATTCAAGATAACTTTTTTTTTTTTTAAATGAAAGAAGGGGTTAAGCACACCCAGTTTCTGGGATTGTTGTCCCTGGTAAGTATTATACTTTATGTAAATTCCTACTTCGCTTTAGGCTATTTCTTGACGCACGAGTACAATCCAAACTGAACCACAGCCTATTGAATACAATGTTTGCAACAGGCCAAGAATTTGGCTACTCTTCAGTTTCTTTTTTTAATAGTGTTTCTCAGAGTGGGTAATGTTTGAAGAGCCTGGCATCCAAACAGAAGCCTAAAAATAAAGCGAGGCCTGTACATTTTAGCATGGCTGTTTAATAATAATTTATCACTTGGAAATGACAGTGAGAAAGCTGGGATAGCAAAGCCACTGTGTGCTGCCACATACCACTGTCTTGCTATATTTGTATTGGCCACAGCAGCTTTCTTGTCATCTTCAGAAAATTTTACTCTTACCCAGCTTTTCTTCTCTGTCCTGGGTATCTTCTCCTTTTGAGCGGAACACAACGTGGATTTTAACTGTAGGGTATCTGTTTCTGTTTCACGGTGCAATTAAGAATTCTGTTCTCTTCACGCTTTTCAGCTCAGGTACAAGATGAAATTGAGTTCAGGAGAGGTTTCCTTTAGCCTGCTGCATGCTAAAAGTGAATGCACAGGCGTGTCGAGCAGTGAAGTAGCATTCACTAGATTACAAGAGAGTGGAATCTACTTCATCAGTGTGGAACAGAGATTTGAATCAATTGAATCAATTGAAATAGGTAAGGAGCACAGCTTAGTAAGATCCTCCACTGCATTCGAATGTTAAGACTGCGTGTTCCTCAAGATTTGAGTGTTTCTCAGTGTTACGTCAACGTTTACATTGGTTAAGCTGTGTCACACTATGTTTATACTTAAGAGAGAAGAGGCTTCAACATTGAGCCAGGTATTCCAATGAGTAATCCTTGTCCCTGTTCCCTTTCTGTAGATTTTGCGTCCTTGGAGGATTTATGTCCTTGTCCAGGGAGGAAATGTCTTCAGGAATGTTTTATGTGTTCTCTAGACATCGCAGGGTGTGTAAGGTACAAAGTAAGTAATTCCTGAGAAGGGTAATTTTCAGGAATGAATTCCCTTCTAGGAAACGCTTGTGACTGCGAAGAGTCTGAGGTTCTGTGCGAGGGTGAAGAGTGTGTTCGTGCAGAGAGTGTCGTAACAGTAACATATCAACATAACAGTAAGAAATCCTAAAAGTATTACAAGATAACTCAAGGAGTTAAAATCTTGCGGGGGTACTGCGGGCTTTGCTGGTGTTCTGCTCAGGTGCCTTGGTGGTGTTCCACCGTGGATGTACTTCTACCCTCGAACACTGTTTGACAGTGTTCAGTAGGTCAGCTGGAAATGCATTCTCATTGTGCCTGCTGCTGTTATTCGCAGCCTCTGCCTTTAAAATGGCAAGGTTCAAACCTTCTGACATCCTTGGGTTTAAGTGTTCTTTTTCTTCCGATGCTGCTTTTGTTCAAGAGGCAGAGATTGAGAACATATGACCAAGAGTCTTCAGGGGGACGTTTTGTCTAAGGTTAGACTAGGATCAGCTGCATGCTTTATTTGTAATTCATCTTGTGACCTGCAGAACGCCGTTTTCATGGGTTTGATTTTGTTGTGTGCAATAATGTTTAGTTAGGCAGGCAGGCCTTGGGGGAGAGGAGCCTCTGGTTATCCTGCTTGGCCTCACTGGTTATTTTTGATACTAAGTTCACTGTAGCCAGGACCTCACCGTTAATCTTGGTGTTGTACTAAAGTTTTTGACATGCAGTTATGGCTGTACAAGGCGGCATGGTACCATTATAATGACCTTTCAGATCATTTAATCTTGAATCCCACCTGAAAGAACATCCATCTCATAAATTCTTAAGGGCTTCTGTGGTCCCGATGTAAAAACTAATCAAACGTCTATGCTTTGATGGATTGTACAAAAAATTGGTTTAAAACCAGTGAAGGATGTGGGTTATTTCTTTGCTGTTTTTCTTTCTTCCATTCCTTGTTAGTTTTACATATTTTGTCTTGCAAAACAAAACTGTAAAAATGAGCACCCTTCTGTGACCCAAATAAACTGGAATGCCTTCGTTAGCTGCATTTTTAGGCATTTCATTATTGACAGTTTGCCTATAAAGCAAGGAATGCTGGCCAAAATGTTGCTCTAGTGTTTGTCTCAGTCATGGAGACCCTGGCATGTGTACGGGTGTGCTCTGGTGGCCCTGTGCTTTATTGCCTGCCTCACAGAACTGCTGTGGTTTCACGTTAGAAAATACAGTGAGAAAACCAATATCTTCCAAACAAAAAAAAGGCCTAGATCACTGTGGCACAAACTTCTGTTGGCAATCAGTATTCCTCCTGAATTCCTAATTATCTAAGTACTGAAAATTTAGAGCCCGAACTGTAATTCAACAAAAACTGTTTCCCATTATCGACAATAAGAATGTTCCTTTCATTTACTGCAATCCCAAAGCGCTTCTGTAAGCGCTGCTGATTTAGATGAGTGCTCAACAGTCAAACCTCATTTCCTTCAATAAAGCCGGGAAGAAGAAAGTCATTCAGTTAGAGTGGTGCCTGGGGTAAACGGAGAGTGCTTTTTTAGGGTGCTGGTACAAATGGACATACTTGATTTTTCTGCTAAACAAGGTTCGACATCTTTGGAGGCTGTTTTATACCCCAAATACAGGAGTAACAGACCGTGCAGCAGGTGGGGGCAGAAGAGTGGTGCGGAGCTGAAGCTGTACCGAAGGGTGTGGGATGCGATTGCCCACGTACAGTTTGGCCAGGGCAAGGGGTTAACGCTCCTTCCCCTTCAAAAGGTGCCAGGGGATTTTTAATCAGGTCTTGTTCTTCAGTATGAAGAATCGGGTGGAAACTGGATGAAAACCCTTTTTTCTTCATCTACAACTTCACAGAGCAAATGTCTCCTTTGACTTTTTTGCTGTTGTCTAAATTTACGTAACTTCAACTTTTGAAAACTTTCTCATGTTTGTTTCCTCTTCGGTTTTTCTAAATTTACACTTTACAAATGAAAGATGTCCTTCAATGGTATTTAATAAAAATTTGTATTTTGGGCAGAAAATTATATTTTAAGGTTTCATCAGTATGGATATTTTTAATTCACCTATAGGCTGGGAAAAGTTCTGTAGTTGTTCCGGTCCCTCAGGTTAATCGGTGGTTTTGAGTGTTTAAACCGTCCCATTTCATCTCTGTCCATCATCTCAGGTTGAGCGTGAGACTATATGTTATATAATCTTTCAGTACATGTTTCATTTCAGATTTTTTTTATACTAGTTAAAGGAAGGTGAATGTGGTTGTGAAACAGACCAACAAAAGCCTGGGTGGAAAGCTAACTTTCGCCTGACATCTCTGCATGCTGTGCTGTGATGCCAGCTGTAAGGACAGACTCGTCATTGTCCCTCACTGTGCCACGACCTGGACATTTGCGGTATTTAATTTGAAAATAATAATTATCACTGTTTTCCATGCTGGTTCCCTGCTTTTCTGAAGGAGGGAGTCTTTAGGATTTCTGTTTTCAAGATGCACGGGGGTTTGCTTGCCAAGCTGTTGGGTGCATCATATCAGGATCTGAGAACTGAAGCAAATACACTGAAATCAAATGGGCTTTACTCTTTTGTTATTACCACAGGGAATACAAATTTCCTGTATTTATATTTAAAATAATTTAATTCTTAATTGATGAACTATATATTAAATTTACCATTTGGCTTTCTGGGTAAAGCAGGAAAAAAAAAAATTTGGGAGCTGGCCAGCACCATTTGACTAGCTGAAAGGTGCACTTCAGCTTGCTTGGTGTGTGTGTGTGTGTGTCTGTATATACATATATATATATATATATATATATATATATATATATATATATATTTATATGTGTTTATCTTCTTGCTTGTGTGTGCATGGGGGTGGCTCACCTCCTTACCACTTGGGTCCTAGAAGTCATTTCTCCCCTCCTCTCAGTTCCTTTTGATATTTTTTTTACTCTCCCATTTATATAGCATTTCATTTTATTTTTATGAAAAATGTAGATCCATTTTGCTGCTTTGATCTTACCAGAGGAGCTTGGCTGGCCACCTCTAATTAAAAAGAAATAAATCAGAAACTCTTGGTCTGCTGGATTCTAAATTGCATTTAACAGGGGAAAAAAAAGTTACAGACACGACCTTCTGCCCCGGGAAGAAACTCTCTTACTTAGTTTCTTTAACAGTTACAAAAATTGTCACAGTTGGACATTATGTGCCTGCCATTAATTAGTAACATTTTCAATTTAGTAACCAGATTTTCCCCTGCTGTTCCCACGTGGTAGCAAAATTAAACCCACTTTTGCGAGCACCCAGGTGAATACACCAGTAGCCAGTGCTGTGAATTGCACTTAGAGTTTTGCTAATTTCCAGTCTAGGTTAACCAGCAGCTAAACTTGTCACTTGATGCCTTTCCTCCCCCAAATGCCTGCTTCCATCTCCCCGGTGTCATAACCCTCTTAGGGTGGCCCTTCTCTAATAATCACATAATTGGTATGATTTAATCAGACACAAATGATGTGCTCTTGCTAAAGCAGAGCAGGCTCAGTTCTGCTTCCCACCCCGGCGCGTGTGAAATGCTGTGCTCTCTCACTGGGGCCATCTGCCTTGCGTAATTGCTGTTATTTAACAGCAATTTTATTACTCAATCCTACTTCAACTCTCTTAATCCCCCTGCTCTAATGGGCTCCCTGCTCTCTTCAGCAAAACCGGAGGAGAAATAAAAACCCCAAAATGTTCATAAAAGGGGAGGCGTGAGGAATCAAGGAAAAGATGAGAAACAGTCTGTTGATTTGTTTTGAATCCCTTCCTCCCTTTTCATTCATTCAGGTTGCCTTTCGCTCCTTCCCACAGTTAAACGCGCAGCCCAGGGAGGTGGTTCACATTGAGAAGTTCTTCATTTTCTGAAATACAGTAGTGACAGAAATATCCTACTTTTTTCCGAGGAACAGCAGCTTTGGAGGTAGGCAGGGGCAAGGTTGGAGGGTAGAGGTTTGGTTTTTTGGGTTTTTTTGTGGGTTTTTTTTTCAATTTTGTTTATACCTTACTATGTTTTTATATAGCTTGTAAGCATCTGGGGGGGCTTGTATCTGTTTTGGGTTCTGCTTGAAATTCCTTTGAGTCCTGTTAAATTGACCATTATAATGAAATAGGAGCTTCTCCGGCATGTTCTGTCTCAGAATTAAAAAAAAATAACGTGCTTTCCACCTCTGACATTTCCTTACATTTTCATGGAAATTTTCTTGTGTGGCAGAAGGCTGAATGGACCTTATGCTAGTGAAAATATTTTCCTCTTTTTGTTGTAAAAGATGGGAAGGTATTAATCTTTTCTGCCAGAAAATCAACTTTTGTAGGAGTATTCCCATAAGAAACTTTGACCTCTCTGAATGTCTTTGCGTGGACTGACAGTTTTCCACGTTGATTCCTTTCTTTCAGCAAATGCAACACACTTGGCACTGATAAAGGTTTGTAGATGATAAGTGGCAGTATGTTTGATGAAGGTTTTTCGTGTGTGGTTTTGCTTTTACTTGTTTTGGGGTTTTTTTTTCTACCTGCGTCATTTCACTGGATGGCGTGCTCTGTGCTGCACAGCAATGAGCCCGTCAGAAGCGTGTGCTTGGCTTCGAGCTCCCTCGTGGCTGAAGGCTTTTGGCTCCGAGTTCCTCTAAATCTTTGCAGCTTTAATCAGTGTGCAGATTTGGGCAAATAGAGGGTGTAAGATTTAAAAGCCCTTGATTGGAGCGTGGCTCTTGGGAAGGAAACGCCGGCGAGCAAAGAGCTGTTCGGTTTGGGCAGAGAGGGAGTCGCAGGAGCCACAAGCCAGTCAGATCCTGGTGGGAGATGGGGCAGGGTGTTCGGCAGGGTGTGTGAGGGAAGATTAGCAGCGGAACTAACTGTCGAGAGAGGTGGATTCTTCATCTGTAGGTACTTTCTGCTCATGGCTGGTGACGGTAATGGGAGTGTGCCCTGACCTATGGAGCCTGGCACTGTGATACGTGTGCAAGGGTTATCCCATGGGATGCCCGTGGTTCCCGCAGTCTGGAGCTTCACCAGTCTCACCATGATGTATCCATGCGGTAGAGCCCATAGTCATTACATCGCTCCCTGGGCTCAGAGAACATTGCGTTGATTCGCTCACTACACAGCATGTGCCATAAAGCACAGCCCAACAATGTATGAAATACCCTAAATTCAAACACCGCAAAATTAAAGTGTACAAGTAAAAAAGTATAACAGACTGTGCGCTTGGCTGCTGTCCTGGTTTCTTGCAGTGGCAGTCTCCTGTGACATCAGAAATTCTTTCTGAGCCTTTCGGGTAACCAGCAGGACCCTGAGCCCTGAGCTGCACGTGGTACTGACGGGGTGAGCAGTTTCTCCTTCGGTCTTTGCCAGTGCCAGTAACTGTGCAGACTAAACCCTCACGACAGCAGCAGGGGCTGGCATTTTTGTTATGTCATGCAGTCCATAATTCATGAAGGTATCGAGTTCTGCCTTGAAACGGTTTTTCTCGTGGCCATCGCTGCCCTTGCTGGAAAGCTGATTCTTCTCTGATGAGAATTTTCTCTTTTTCTCTGTTCTGGTGTAGGTCTTCGGTGCTTATTTCTGTCATATATGGGTCTTTTCCAGTCCGTTTCGCTATGGTTTTAGCTTTAATCAACTGAAAATCTTCAAATGAGTTTCTGGTCTATATCTCAAGCACTTTTCCTCCTTTCAGATTGCAGCTATGTGAAAGTGAGATTGGTGCTAAAACATCTAGAAACGCGAAACTAATCACGCATTTGTTTACCCTTGCTCTGGATTTACCAAAAAGGCTCAGCTGCCAATAGAATAAATTCCTAAATCACAGAACGGTCAGGGCTGGAAGGGACCTGTGGAGATGCTCTAGCCCAACCCCTGCTAAAGCAGGTTCACCTCGAGCAGGTTGCACAGTCGCGTCCAGGTGGGTTTTGATTGTCTCCAGAGAAGGAGACCCCGCAGCCTCTCCAGGCAGCCTGCTCCGCTCCTCTGCACCCTCGAAGTAAAGAGGTTTTTCCTCCTATTCAGTTGGAACTCCCTGTGCTGCAGTTTGTGCCATTGCCCCTAGTCCTGTCGCTGGGCGTTACTGTGAAGAGGCTGCTCAGCTAATGTCAACGTGCTGAAAAAAGCCCAGAGCAACTTCGTGTCTTTCACACAAACAACTGGCTGCATTAGCTTGGGCAGAGAGAAAACACGGGCAACAGCTCACTGGTGTGTCCAGGGTCATTTCTGTCCGCACTGCCACAGGCAGCCCAGCGGGCACAGCTAGCGAAACGCGCTGGCTAAGGAGCATCTCCTGCCACTCAAGGATATTTCTGAGCCCTGAGTGTTTGAAATCCCTGTAGTTACTTGGAAGGAGCATTGAAAATACAGACCTACATGGAAATACCGAATGTGCATAGCAAAGCGTGCTGGTGGGCAACACCGTTCTGTGTGAGGAAGGATGGGAAGGAAACTTTGTTGCATAAGTTAATATTTATTCTGTCTGGAGCAGTCAATCTTCTTTATCGTAATAGCTGCATATCGGAGTTTTCATGTGGCTGAGGGACACAAGGCAGGTATCCTTCCAATTGCTGACGGGGAAATTCCAGAGTAGCTCGTAGCCTGGAGATGGCAATAGCTCCCACTGCACCAGTGCAGCCCAAAGTGACCATTTAAAAGATGTGTAGATGTGGCTCTTGGGGACATGGTTTAGTGGTGGACTTGGCAGTCCTGGCTTAATGGTTGGGCTGAATGATCTTAAAGGTCTTTTCCAACCTAAACGTCTCTGTGATTCTGTATGTGCTGGCTCCAGCAGCGCCCGCCAGCTACCTTGCTGTGGCTGCTGGGTCTGAGCTACCATCTGCCCACATCTCATCCTGGGCAGGGTATTTTTAGTTTCTATTTGCAGTTTGTGTCCTTTGTCCAGAGAAATACAGGACGGCAGTGGAGTTTGTCATGCAGCAGAGATGCTGGCTCTGGTGGGTAAATGGAAGCTGTAGCACGCAAGGTAATGTGTGCGTTCGTCTACGTATGCCAGGTTTGCTCAAAACCTTTGGAGCAGTTTGAGCTCTGCCGTCAGGTGCTGTTCCTTTTTCTGTTGGTCTGTGCAGATCTGAGCAAGACGATGGAGTGTGGTTAGTGGCAGGCGTGCCTGGCTGTGTGGCAGGACTGTCACGTAGGAAGCCTTTGGCTCAGGAAGCAGGTGACAGTGGCAGCTATTTCATCCTGCACAACTCTCCACGGGGGGGGGGGGGGGGGGGGGGAGGAGCACATATTCTTGTCTGCTTTGCAGCTCTTGATGTATGAGGGTTGAGATGGGCTAGAAGTGCATTTTAGGGGATTGCAACTACTGAAACAGAAAAGTGATAGGTTCTTGTGCACAGATGCTTGTTTGTAGCTGATGGCAAAAGTCTTACTAATGAACAGTGCTTCTGTCCGTAGGTGGTCTGGGAACCGAGGAAGGAGGAGTGGGTTGATAATGATCGTAAGAAAAAATTCAAGACAAACAAAACTAAAAAAAAAAAAAAAAAAAGAGAAAAGAAAAAAAAGACTTGAAATCCCTAATCCTTTGGGACTGGTTTCTAAGGGTCCATAGTTAAAAATATCATAATTAAAAAGAGCTTTCTTAGAGCGCAGAGTTAATAAGCAGAAAGTATCTAAGAAAACACTTTTTTTCCCTTCTAAAATGCTGCCTTCCCACTTCCTGCTTCTCTGCCGTCTTTCGTACCTAGGAGGGATTTTTGTGGGTGTTTACTAGACGCTTCCAGCAGAAGGAGGGTTAAGTACATGAGAAGGGGGTGGAGAGGGAATCCCAGCTTGGAACTTGAGACTTTCCAGCTGAGAAAGAAAGATTCAGAGATGCAGACGTAATCATACAGCACTGCAATCAACTCCTGTGTCAAAAGAAGTCAGGAAAAGCACATAAATAACTCCACAGCCATACTTAATGTAGTGCAGGACATATATCAGTAATGCCACCACTTCCTCCAGGGTGAGTATAGAAAAAGCTTCCTGTCTAAACGCTTGCAAAATGGTTTAAATACTTTGAAATGGCTCAATGTAAACTTCAGCAACTGAGGTAGCTTTGAATTCAAATTATTTGGTACCAGATCAAATAGACACTCTTTTATCTTAATGCAAGTTTCAGGTTTCCTTGCAAGTAGTCTCAAGAAATGAACTGTGGTTGTCTGAAGCATAATCTGCATTGTTTCCTGCTGTAAATTCAAAAGTCCAAATGAGCTGCCAAGGACTGAAAAGCACACTCATTTAGCAGGAATGCAAATTTGTCTGTATTCTTTAATATAGGAATCTGAACATTTCTATTTTAATGGCTTAACTCCTTCCAGCTGATTGCTCGAGTTGCTTTAGTTATCTGCCTGCTTCGGTGTAATGAGCTGAACGTTTTCAGGTAATCCACGTGTTTAGGATGGGCTTTCCTGAAGCTGTCACAGCTTTGAAGCATCCTCAGTGTAAATCTGGTGTAGCTGTACGTTTTATTTGCTGCCTGTGTAAGGTACAACAGCTTCTGTGAGGGCTGTGGGGTGCCTGCGGTCAGTCTGCCGGTCTGAAGGATCCAGAGTCTTTTTGACTGATACGGAGCGAAGGATGGAAGAGGAAAGAGATGCTGCTGTCTTGCTTCTCAGTGGGGCGCTTTCTCCCCTGCCAGGTGGATGGGGATGTGGTGTTACAGATGGTGTGTGATTTATTGCATTATTAGTATTATTATTACCAGTCTTTATGGAATGGTTCTTGGTTAATGCGCTTGAGTTCATAAACCATTTCATGCTGGGCTTTGTGTGTATGTGTTTGTAAAATGCCTGTTTTCCATTACAAAACTGGGAGATAAACGAAGATGACAGTCACATTTTCCTAACATAAATTTCTCCCTCTCTCAGTCCTCGTTTGGAAACCATAAATTTCAGCAGCTTGTCTCTGTGCTCCAGACATCAAAAAGCCATATTCGGGCGGGCAGATTTACAAGCCCTCTGTTTTCCTTGGTCAGGTCCTTTGCAGAAGAAAAGATAGACATCCAAATGATAATGGATGGAAAGCTGGGGAGGGAAGCAGGGTTAAAGGAGGAAGCTGTACAGTGCGGGAGGGGAAGGAACGTCTCCTGGGAGGACTTGTCTTAGCAGATACAATTCAGGTGGTGGATGAAGATTTTCCTTCTGTTTCTGGCCAATCAGCATCTTGTTTTCCTGTTCCTGTACTAAGTGTTTTCAGCCCTAAGTAGTCAACCTTTTCTTCCTCACAGCTAAAACTCTTGTCCAAGTTGTTATCTCATCATGTCTCGATTAACGCAACATCCTTTTCTCTTGGCCTTGATGAACACTGACTTTTGCCCAAATCATATCCATTCAGAAACATCCTCTCATTTGGCTTTTTCTTCTCTATCACATCAAATAATTGTCTGTACTTTTCCGGTCCTTCTTGGCCTGTCCTCCTCTTACATCCTGTTTCTCATTTAAGATTTGTTCCTTCCTCCACGCTGCCCCTTGCACTTGACGAGTACAAAATGCCACGTGCAAACAGCCTTTACTCCGTGCCCTTTGGTCCCTTCCTGTGGTGCGTTGCTCTCTGTGCCCATCAGGAAAATCTTGACTGTTTCAGTTGCTGGCATGCTAAGACTACTTCCTTTTAGGCCTAAATATTATGTTAATATTGTTCCTAAATGTGATGTTATCTTCCTGCCCTGTATTCCCTGTCTTTATGGGCCTTCTGTCTCTTTGAAGCTTGGACCATCCTGTCTTCCTTGTGCAGCCCCTGGCCCTATTTTTAGGATACAAGTGGCTTTGGTCATTAATGCATAAGAGGTGGTATTTTTCTTTTTTCAATAATTGTTATAATTATGCTAAGACTAAGTGTAATTAGCTTGGAGTTAGCACACATTAATAAAACCAAGACTCAAGGTTGCAGATTAGAAACCTTGTGCTGGTTTTTAGCCTTCTTTAAAAACTTCGGTGTCTGCTGCGGAGCAGATCATTTCACCGATATGTTGAAACAAAACCTTTCTTGCGACTTCAGTCTGCTGGGCCCTTATCAACAAAATATTTGGGAGGGCACACAGGCCACAATCCATCACCATAATCACCTCCCTGGACAGCGGGGTCTTTGTGGATTTCCTGGCATGGGTGTACTGGGGGGACACGAGCCTGCAGCTCTGCTCTCCTCCCCTGTGTTCTGGGACTTCTGGCTAGTGGCCGGCTGGACCCGGGGGGACTTTCAGACCCGAGTGGTTTGGACTTGCACGTGCTTTTTTCAAACATGGAATGGGTGCCTGTGGGCTGGCTGTATCCTTGACACGACAGACTAGCTGTGCCCGTTCTGGGTACGATGCGTGCCTGTGGTATCACCTGGGGTCTCCCCAGCGGTGTGTCCACGCTTTCGTGTTGCACCATCCAGCTGTGGCCACGTCACTCCACACCAACACCGCATGCATTGGCATCGGGCTGCATCTTCCAGAATTTCTCTTCCTACCAGGTTTTTCCCAGGGATGATGTTTTCTAGCCTTTTAGGAGGCTCCAGCAGAATCGGGAGCTGAGCTGTGCAGTAATGACTTTGAGCCACAACATTTAGCAGAGACCTGTTTTGTTCAGGGCTTCATTCTGCGTTGCTGTAACATGAGCATCTGGGCAGCACTGCCGCCACGTCCAACTGCTTCTTGGAAGTGCCTGTGAAAGGTGTCCCTGCTCACATTCTTCTTTGCTTGCCAAACATAACAATAGTAGTAACAAAATATAAACATTTAAATGAGAGTCTGACTCTGTAGCTTTTTTTAGTAAGTCCTTCACTGTTTTGGCATTTTACACCAGCCCGTTACACTGATGATAATAGGAGCGAGTCAGGAAGGAAACTCCAGATCCTGATTTTACTACTGATGACTAAGCCCATCAACAAGGACTATTACTCCAGGTATTTAGCAAGAATCAGCTTGATCTTGTTAGCTGCCATGTCTTCTAGCAAGCTGTATCTTGGGAAGAGATTTAATAATCCAGATCACCCACAGTTTTCTTAATGAAAATATACCTGCGCTGTTTGGTGAGAAGTTTAGACCACTGATTTTTGTCCTCCTGTTTGACTGGTGTTGCCATATGTGACTATCCTGACCTACTACTTCCAGGTGACTGATTATTTCAGCTAGTGTAAAGCATTTCTATTAACCTAGTGCTTTCAAACAAAACCCCATCACCAACCCAAAAGATCCTATCGAGATTAAAGATGCGTTAGGAGTGTACTCGCTTGGTCCAGTGCCTACCTGTGAGATCTCATCTTCTACAATAGATCTGGCATTTGCAATCTGTGTTTTTTCCAAGAATGTGTACAGACTGGTTTGTGGTGTTTTGTAAATATTTTGGCTGTGAGACTTACACATTTAATGCTGACAAATTTTCTAGAGCAGGAGATCCCCGAATGTGGTAGGTCTGTTTCTGGTAATGTGGGTGCTGGGTGGGCAGGTTCTTCTGGGGGTGAGCTGGGGCAGGGTGTAGTTCTGGGGTCCCACCTCTGGGGCAGGAGGAGATAGCAATCCATCTCTTCCATCGGCAGGTCTCCGAGTACAGGTGTGGTGGTGGTGAAAGCTGTTGGCATTACCAGAGCAAGAAATGAGGGAGTGTGTCTCTGCAACCACCAGGCGTGTTTATCTGCTTTGCAGATCATGTGTTTGTAGCTGACACAGAACCGTGTTCGCCAGGAGTGCCTTGTCAGCATCTTTTTGGCAGCAGTGATGGTCATGTTCATGGATCCCAGTCGTGTTCATGTTTGTGGTTGATCGCGGATAACATCTGTCTTCCTCAGGAGTGACTTCTGCTTTTAAACACATAACCACCAACTGTGGCCAGCACCTCCATCCCTTTTGAGCACACTAGTTCTGTCAGTGTCGAGGTATGCATGGCACAGATCTTGATTTTGACCATGCTGGTGATGGAGACTGTGCCAATATCCTCTCTAGCTGTGTATCGCAGCAGCTAAGGACTGAAGCCTCGCTGCCCCAGTTCCCACATGTAGTCCGTTAAGATCAGCATCCTTTGTTCCCGGGACAGCTCTCCGTGCAGTAGTGCTCTCGGGTTGCTAATTTGAGCAGCTGAAGTAGGGCAGCCTTGTTTGCCCATCGTCATTCCAGGAAATCCTTGAATCTCCTCGTCTGCTCTGGCAGCTGGGTACATCTTGCCAAACTCTTCTCTGCCTGATACCTTTCCTTCATTTCCAGTACATGGAATTCAGCTTTAGCTTAGGAGCTCCAGCTCTTTCCAAAGTGGGTTGGAGCTTTCTGTCATGCCTTTTCTGCAGATTTTCCCCAGATGTAAGCATCAGCTCTGTAGACTTTGGAACCCTCCTGGATACACCAACAAAAATATGTTGTATTTTCCAGTGAAACACCTCTGGTGCTGAACTCGACCCAAGTGACAGGCTGAGGAAAGTGTCTCTCAAAGAGGGTGTTGAATGCCCACAAACATGGACTTTATTTTTCTAAGGGCACCTGCCAGAACACTGCTGATGCATCAAGCACAGAAATACATTTGGCATTAGACATCTCTCCAAAAATTTCTCTCTTTGTAGGTAATGGAAAATGTTTCTTTTTAATGTATTCTTACAATTATGTTGTCTCTACAGAATTTTTTTATTGAAGTAACCTGTGAGTGTAACAAACCTGTTGCTTCTTTTCCTGGCTTTGTGGTTCATAATAATTTTATCTTTTCCAGCTCTAGGTGCCATTAGTAAGACCAAGCTTTCTGCACCAAACCTTGAGTTTTACCTCATTACTTTATGCTCGGTCTCCCGTTGCTGGCTCCATGCTGCTTTGTGCACCTTTGCATTAAAATCTGCTTCCATTGCAGCACTGTCTCTTGTTTCTATGAAGCCGTCCCTGAACTAATGCCATTGTCCTCTGGTTTTGTCAGCCTTGCATTTGATTCGTTTCTAGTGGATTTCAGCTCTGGTGAGGCTTTTTGCTACAAGGTTTTCCTCAGGACAGACTTTTATTCTTTGTGAAGTGGTTTTGCAGAGCCAAGAAGCTAAAAAAAAAATAATAATAAAATAATAATCCCAGAACCAAAGATGCATCAAGGCTACCATGAGGCACTGTCTTGCATTTGCAGCACTTGTGGTTAGTGCTCCTGTAAATCTGCTTCCAGCTCTTCAGAGTTGTTTAGCGTAAGGCCTCCTTCTAGCACACCAACTTGTTCCAAGTAGTCCACGCATGACCTTCTTGCAGCACGGCTTACGCAGGGAGCAGCTGGAGACAGCTGCTGGTCTTCGCTTGGGATCACAGGAATCCCATGGATTTTTGTAGGGAAAGCCCAGGGCTCCTTTAGCCGCGTTTTATGCAGTTTAGTTTTATGGATGCTGAGCCCCTTTGCAAGCAGGCTGTAGCTGAGAGGTTCTTGCGAGCTCAGGAGGTATCTCCGTGCTTGGCTCGGGTTTGGTGTGCAATAGCAGCTGTCTTTTCTTCCTGTTACTGATGTTTCCTTGGGTCCAGGGAAGAATTAATCATCTAGGTAAGTCACCGTAGTCCTACATGGACTAAAGGAACTTGGAAGTGGCAGGCTGTTGCTGCATTGATTGTTGGAGGGGACGCGAGTCTGGGGATAAAAGGCAACGATAGATGTCAGTGCTCAAGGAAACTTGCGTGGGAGAGAAGCCTAGACCCAGACTGGTGTGATCACCGTCACTGGGCAACAAGTCAACCTGTCCTGGCTTTCATCCTTGGCTGGGTTATTAATTCTGTTGGGCTCTGCGTCAAGCAGAGCCTGCCCCCGTGAAAGGTGAACACTCAGTTCATCCAGCTACGTGATTCCTGGGAGGGGGAACAGACAATCTTCAGTAACCAGCACCCTGTTGTAGTGCATGGAACGAAGAATCCTGTGGTATGTAAACATGTCTAGCTTTTCCCTTTCTTCCATGCCTTTAGGTCTTAACATTTACCATAAATAAAGTCAGTTTCTAAGTAGTAGTAGTAGTAGTAATAATAACAACTAACAATAACAGTAACAATAATGATAATAACAACAACGACAACCCCTGATGGTAGTTTTATGTTGTGGGGTGATGTCTGACCAGTTAGTCTGGGCTCTTGTCCTCATGTGTCTAGAAAATTTCTATTTATATACAACGTACAGAGGCTTTTTCCAGTTTCAAGGTGGGGATTTGCTGAAGGCCTGATCTGGGTTGTAATGGAAACTGCTGGGATAGACTGACTCATTCTGCTGCTATAAACAGTTAATATACATAAACTTTTTATTTCTGTTGCACTTGTTGCTACCTCTTTTTATCCTGTGTGTCTTAAATTCACTTGTTTTTATGACAGGGAGGTGAAGCCAAGACCAACTATACTCATTCAGCCCCTCCCAGGGTTTTAAGCCTCGTCCTTCAGCTACCTGTAGCAGTGTCTCACCATGTGCACTCGTCAGCAGGACAAGGGACTAATTGCAGGCCTTCCAATTCACTGTCCAGCAGCTTCATTACATGATTACGGTGTCTTTTCTCATCATTAATAGATGGTCTAAGCCCTTCTAGCTCTGATCTAGTCCATTCTCTTACTAGTACAGTGTTGCTTCCTGCAATCCACTTTCAGTATTTTTTTTGTTTGGTTTAGTTTCGTGCGTTCCCAGAAATGAGTCTTTCACTTCAAGCTGTGAAAGCTCCCACTCAATTAACAAGCGAGCTGAATTCGGCTGAATTCCCTTTTTATCTTCATTCCATGATCCTGTTTTATTCATTAGCAAAACAGAAAATATTTCCGATCTATATTGTTGTAATTCATCAACACCACAGTTTGGATTTCAGCTGCTGCTGAAGATCCTTTTCCATCGGGAGGGCCAGCGCCTTTGGCAGGACATCAGAGGCACAGGGCTGTCCTGTGGAGACATGTCCTGCCCCGAGCTCACCGCGCCGGTGCCTGCGTTCATCACTGTCACGCAGCACGGCAGTGCCCCTGCTCTGCCCTGCCGCATGCGGCGGTGGGAGGGCCACCGAAAAAGTTGTCCCTTCCATGTGCAGTGGGGTTCCCAGAACTTCTGTCGTCTTCTCGTCTGCAGCATGTGTGAAGGTGTGACACAGAGATGTGAATATGGGCGCCTTCGGGTGTAATCTTCTGTCCTCTGTTCCAGCTCAGGCTTGGCCGTCAGCCTAGAAGAGACACAGGGATGGAGGGACCAAGCCGGGGGTCTCCTTTCTGCCAGTGGGAGAGCTCTCACCGGGGCTGATAGGAACCGAATCGCAGATGTGGGTAGCTAAGGTCCTGAACTTGGAGGTGTGATAGATCCCTTTTCTGTCCTGTGCAGGCTGGGCACAGACCGCAGTCCCGTGTCCCACTAGTCCATCACAATAGTACTTTTCAGTGCAGGGTTTTGGAAATAAGTTTGGTTTTTCCCCCACCTCCTACAGGCAAGGCAAAGGGGGCTGTGCCAAGGTTCTCATGCACAGACCTTAAAGGACCAGCGGGCAGTGTGGGAGTTTGGGGGTAGACTGCAGGACACAGTGGTGAGGACTTTGGATCTGTAGGCAACAGCCGCTTCATCCCAGAGAGCTTGGAAGGAGCTGGATCTGTCAGTGACGGCATTTTTGTTTTCCTAGAAGAAACCTCACTGCTGCTGCAGGAATCACGCCAGGCTGAGACCAAAGCAGAAACCCCAGGGCAGGGGGAGCTGGTTTCTTTTCACTTTTGGAACTTTGTGAGCCCTGGAGAGTGGGGAAGTGCTTTTGGGTAAAAGTAACCTTCATCAGAGCAGCAGGGTGGCCTGGCAGCCTGGTGTGACCATCTGCTTCCATTTTAGGGACCAGGTTGGAGCTGGGCTTCACCCGTCCCACTGCAGCTGCCTGGAAACAAACCTGCACTGGTCTAGCAAGGGCTCGCTCTCTGCAACTGGGAAAGGGGCTCAAGCTGTGGGGTGTGACACTGTTCAAAAGTCACGTACTGTGACACAAGTGTTAACTATTAACTGTTTGGTGCTAGTAAGTTGCTAGAGAGAAACCCAACTCCTGCCATAAAAGCAGCACCGATCCACAGCCGGCTAAGCCGATGGTGCTGCCTTTCTTCCTCTGAGCCAGAGGCCTCCCCCTTCCCTCCTCTGGTGTTGCTTTATGGTATATTTACCTTCGGAAACTATTAAAGCAATTCTGAGCCAGGGGATTTGCTGCTGCTACTGTAGCTGGGCTTTAACTGATGGGTCGCTCCTGCGTGAATACTGGCTTCCACCCGTAGCCTGACTTCCCGGAGATCACGGAGATTACGGAGGTCACCAGGTCTGTCCAACAGCAACAGAGAGAAGCTTTCGGCATTGTTTATGGTACAGATTCAGATCTGTTGCTCTATAGATTTGTTGCTGAACTCAGGCTTGCTCACAAGCACATATATGTGCGTGGTGTGGGTAGGCGTCTGAAAAGGACAAGCCGCTTGGTGGGGCTGGGGGGGCTGTCATCTCTAGAATTTAGGAAAGAACAAGGGAAGAAAATACATGTCTCTTTCTGTATTGCAAGTGTTTGAGATGCATGTGATGCTGAGCCTCTTACAACTGCACCAGAGGCCTGCCTGGCAGAAATGTGGTGATGTTACAGGTGAGTGAATTACTAGGCAAGGTAAGCAGCAGGTCTTAAATGCTTTTAGCCACCTGAGAAGCTGCAGGTTGGCACCCCGGCAGGCCCTTTGTAGGAAGGTACACAGTCATAGTGGCTGCCAGGCATCTTGTAGTGTGGCTCCTTCCAGGTCAAACACATTTAGAGCCTGTACCGATGATGTTTGCCAAATGGTTCTGAAGGTACACCCTGTCTCATAGTGTGTCTGGTAAAGATCGTGGAGTGTAAAAGCATTAACTCTTAAGTTCCCTCCCTCCTGTCCTGCTCTCTTACTAAGTGCAGTGTGTCATCCTGCTGGTGAGTTGGTTCCTGCCCTCTGCCACTGTGGTGGCTGTGTTGCACAGCTGCAGCATCTCATGGAACATGATTATGATCCATTTTGGGATAAAACACACTGGAAACTGTAAAGGACTCCAGCAGTGACAGCTGAACCTCACCTTCCACAGAAAGACCCGGTGCAGGTTATTCTTAGTTCAAAAGTTCTTTTTCACCCGTGAGCTGTTTTATTGGGTTTCCTCTCTAAAACTCTGTGAGCAGCTGAGCTCCTCTTCACTCTCGCAGTGTGGATGTTTGGATGGCTTCCTTCTGCGCAGAAGCCAGATATAAAATCTACTCTTTCTCAATTACCTATTTATTCATTTTCTTTATTTGTTCATGGATGGGCACCTTCCCTTGTTGCTCTGCATCTGATACCCATATGGGAGAGGCGTCTGCTCTCTTGCCGTCAGACTATGACTCAGGGTTCCCATGGCTTGTTCACGCTGTGGTGCTCGGTGGTGATCTTACCGAGGCTGGATTGTGACCTTGCTTAAAGAACTGTCTGGTTTTTCTGTCTGCCAAGTACTGCAGAGCAGCTCTTACTGCAGAAGGCATATGTATCGTGGTAGCGTCTGACCTTTGCAGTTTGCTGTTGAGAAGAAGGAGACAAAAAGGCAAGAAATAAAGCAAACAAAACAAGGAACAGCTCTTGAAGTGCCAGAAGCAAAACTCATTTCAGATAGCAGGGGTTTTTTTCTTCTATTTTTAATCCACTAACTTTCATTTTTTCTGTGGGACTCATGGAAAGAACAAGCTTCTGGATAAGCAAGAGACTGAACTTGTGCTTAGACGTAAATAATCTTGTTAATCAGCAATGCAAGGAAAGGAGACAGAAAACTATGTGACGATTGAGCTGAAGTTTGGTCAGATCCCTCTTGGTTTGAGACATTTTGCCTGATTTTGCAGAGAGCTGTCTCCAAACCAGAATCCAATATAAGTTCAGCGTTATTAAAATAATTCATCTCTTAAACCTCAGCAGAATTTGTTTGGATTGTTAATTTCCTCAAGGCCTCAGGCCCCTGTATATGTTGAAGCAGATAAAATTCATGGTTAGCACACAAGGTATCCAATTGCACGGTCTCTCAGGGGTAGGAAATCACTTTACAAGCATGCCTAATAGTCATAGTGTGTAGAAATTGTTAGTGGTGATTATGCAGTAAAAACCATAAATGATCAAAGCAGATACCACACAGTGATGCGGGTGCTGAAAGAAAAGGAAAATGGATGGGGAGAGTCAGGAGGTACGGGCTCCACACCAGTATTGCCATTTTAATCCCCCAATTTGTCCCGGGATATAGTGACATCAGTGGCTGAATAACACTTCTTTCAGCAAAAGTTGCTAGGATGCTTGCAGTTAGCAGGATGGAGGAGTCATACAGGCCTTTTATCCAGGTTCTCTCCAGCTTTCTGGGACCCTTGAGATGGAAACCAGTTCATTTTTAAGTCACACCGGTATACTTCCAACTGAGCCCTCGGGTCCTGACCGTGACTGGTTGAGCCAAAGGGGCTGTGGAAGTGGAGGTTACTGTCTCTTCTGTGTCTGCCCTCCAGACGCGGGATGTGGTGACACTGCTGCTCATCTGCCCCGGAGGTGGTGGCACGGGGGCTTCACCAGGCCATACTTGGTGCAAGAAGTCGAGTGTTAATACACATGGATGTACGGCAAAAGCAAGAAGCGACCTGGGTTAACTCTCTGACCTCCGCAGCATTCTGCAGACCCTGTTTTTCATAACCTTTATAATCATGGAAAAGAAAGGAAAATACTGCTTTGGCTACTAAATAATGCTTATTTTTCTCCTAGCTGTCTCCTGCAGTTCCGGCCCTGGCTTTCCTGGCTGCTCTCGGTGCCCCCCGGTAGAGCTTTCTGTTTTCCCAAAGTGCACCTTAATTGCACTGTGTGTTTTGCTTCCTATGGCTTTTGTTGTGAGGGCTGTTTGGGTGGCCTCCCCCTCTCCCTTACCTTCCCGAAGTCATCCTCGTCCTGGTACATAAACACCTTACTCCTTTCCAGCTGCTTCGGTGGCCTCGGGCCAGAAGGCAGGGCTGAGAGTCGCTGCCTTTGGGCACGCGGTCTGCCTCGGGCCGCGGGTTTGCTGTCCCCTGCGCTTGCATCGGGAGGGTTGCAACGGGGGAGAAGGTTTGCAAGTGGCACGTGAGAGGAGGAGGAGAGTGGGGCGGTGAGCCTGGGGGAGTTCTGCATTTCCTCCCTGGGAAATTTTGTTAATTGTTAATTTCCAGATGATGCGGGGAGCTTATACTTGGCTGTTGGCTAGTCACAAAGCCAGTCCTTCCCTTCATCCCCTACAGAAAGAGGAAAGCCACCCAGCACCCCCTTCCAGGCAGCAGCAAAGTCCCTGCGGTCAATTTTGCTCAACTGAGAGGGTGACTAGATTTTGTAAATAAAGAGGAAGGTGTGAGACTCGGAATAACCCTGATGTCAAAGTGTTTGTAGAGGAACATGTTCGCTGTTACAACCTGCGTATGGTCCCAAAGTCTTGGCCTAAGAGGGGAAAGCCAGGAAAATCGCACATCTAAGGCAAAATACCACCCCAGCAGGATTGTTGGGGACTGTTGGGACAGTTGCAGCGTTCCAGTCCGCCCCCATCAACTTGGGGACACTTTGCCCTAGTCTTTATACCACCCACGTGCTTCCTCTGATGTGGATATACGAGTTGAAACTGAGACAGTGAGCTTTGAATCCCATCTCTGTTATTCTCACTGTGCTCCAGTTCTGCTTCTTGCAGAGTTAAAATTACCCAGTAGTTTAAGGACTTTTTTTTTTTTTTTTTTTTTTTATGACAAACTTCAGCATGGAGAGGAGCAGCTGATTCTTGTGCCTTTTTATATAGGCTTCCTTTGCAGGGTTAGCTGGAAACATCTATAAAGTGTTAGTGCAAACAGAGCTGATAAGTGCTGCAATAAATGCCTGTCTGGATGTTTTCCATGGGCTATCTTGAAAACACCCCAAAAGTCGTTTCAGTCTGAACATAAAAACTGACAAAAGGGACTTAAACCCATTTTTGTTAGTACTCTGGCTGTTCTAGGTGGTTCAGCACCTTTTCCTCAGCTCTTAACTGCCTTTTACTAATTACATCCTTTCCAGACAAGTGAAAGTCATGTTCAGATTGTTTCTTTTCCGTGCCCGTCCTCTGCCTTTCTCTGCCTGCCCCAGCTGGATGGTTGGACGTGATGAATTCGTTTTCACGTGTGGCTGACTGGTACCTCAGGCTGAAGGTTTCCTATTGCTGGCGTGTTCTGCTGCAGCCCTTTTCCTAGCCCAGGTGCTCCCACGTTTACGCCTCAGAGCACCTGCGATAGAAAGTGGCTCTTCGCTCGGATAGAGGCATCAGTGGTAGGTTAGAAAAAGGACTGTATGGAAAATACTGTTCTTTTTTCTTTTTTTTTACAAATATGGCTTCTGCTTTACAGTATAGATTTATTTCCATCAGGTTTTATGGTTTTCTGTGGGGTTTTAGAAAAACCAAACATAAGCCCGAAATCACCAGATATAATATCTTAAGTCTGCAAAATGTTCTGAGACAGGGAGGCTCAGGGGCTGTGGCTTTCTGCCTTATGCTGAGTGATTTTTTTCCTTAAGAATTTAACCTGGGGGTTCCGAGAAATGCTGAATACCTGCATAGACATGTACACAGATGCTCCCGTCACTCCCGCGGATGGCCCAGGGGCTGCTTAGGCTCAGCCACGAGAGCGTGAAGTTTGCATCCTCTCCTGCTCTATATCCTGGGGAGACCTGATGCTCCTGTCCGTTCTCTTTACGTAGCTGTAGATCCGCCTGCCAGCAGAGGACTTCGGTGTGGTTATGGGTGACTGTCACGGGGTCTGTGAGAGTAATGAAGAAAAGCAACCTCTCGTGCTCCACGGCAATCTGCAGATGTGCCATTTCTAAAAGGAATGGCACCTTCCCGGGAAAACCTCCTTGTTTTGACAAATGCAAAAAGATGAAAAACAATTGTGTGTAGATGACAGAGAGTTTGCACATGTCATTTATTAAAGGAGTTGTGTGTGCTCACCAAACCCGGGCCACCTGTGTGTCCTATCTCATAAGATCGGACACATCTTGAAAACAACAGCATAGGAAAAATTCTGTAGAACTTAATAGAAATCAACTGTTCCCAATTGTTTCTTAACCCCCTTTATTTATTTTATTTTCATGTCTGAGGTGGAGCTATGTCCCAGAAAAAGCCTGTTAACACACCAGCTCATTCTGATCCTTCTCACCAGGCAGTTTTGTTCTTCCAGTGGAAAAAAAAAGGTTTTCTTCGTGAATGAGAGATCTGCAGAGTGACCTGTGCTCTCAGCCCACAGTAGTTTGAGGTTAGTTGGGTTTATGTCACATCCTCTTAAGAAACATTGGAACTGCAACAGCATATGAAATTACCTGTTGGAGAATAAATATCACCTGCAAGTAAGTGTTTGCAGGGATATGCAGATGTGTTTCAAAAACAACAAGGTAAGCAGATAAATCTCTTTCTCCCTTATTTACTACCTCTCTACCATTCTGGATGGAAGGTGAGCATCTGTTTGTTTGCATTTTGAAAGTGAAGTAATCGGTGCTTTACAAGTGGTCGTTGTAATTTGCATGAGTTGGCCATATCGTAAAGGAAAGGGTGAAACAGAAACACCAGTGAAAGCGTGGAAGGAGCTGGGTGTTAATTCTTCCCTGCTCAAGTTTGGCACTGGGCTTCTTATGTTTAATGGTGCTGTGTCTAGTAATGACTGGTTTAACAGGAATGAGTTAATTTGCTGAGTCTCTTCCCAGTGCTCAGTTTTCCTTATGCTTGAGGGCTACATTCAGACAACAAGAGCTTGGATTTTCTCTCCTATTTTGTGGAAACTATTTTATAAAATGCAGTGAAAAAAAAAAAAAAAGTAAGTTGTAATTGATGCAAATGCAAATTAGCAAGTGACGGGGGGAAAAAATGCAAACCCTTTTGCTGTGGCACTGGGAACTCCCACTGTTTGCCTCCCCAGCGTGTGCGGACAAGAAAGTGAAAATAAGCAGAAATGGAAAATGCGAGTCAGTTATCAGTGGCAGGGAAGCCACTGACGGCATGTTCCCCACCTTGTGGGGAGACCCCTTCCCATCATAGCCCCCGTCCGTCCCTCCAGTCTTTCGCAACGTCTCACACTCCAGGATATAGGAAAGCATAACAGGTCAGGAAATGGTGAGAGCAGAATTAGATTTTAATTTGCTTTCACCGTTTTTTAATAATCTCTGATGCTGTTAATAATACAGGAGTTATATACCTCTGAAGAATAGAACTAATAAACTTGCTTTTTTTTTTTTTTAAAAGTAATGCTTGTTCAGAGGGTTAAACCTTCTTCCAGACGCTATTCTAAAAACCAGCAGTGATTTAAACTCCAATAATTTTAGTCTGCAGGACAGAAAAAGACTTATTTGAAACTTGTATAGGTCTCTTTTTTTCTGTGTGTACAACCTCTTCCCCTGCCCCCAATAACACTTTAGCCACTTGGAAGGAAACCTTGGGTCAGGTTTTACAACTAACCACATGCAAAAATGCTCCTGCAGTTGCTGTGTTAAAAATGAACTAAAATTTCGTGCAAAAATTAGAGTTTGGTGACACACCTTCTGAGTGGATGAGGTCATCGGACTGGTCTCGTGATGTGGTGGATGCCAGAGCCGGCGGGCACGTTTATGGGCTGCACACCTTACCAGCATCATGGGACACGGCGTCCAGGAGGGAGCAGAAGCCCCGCTGCAGGTGCCCACCCTCCCTTACCCAGTTAGGGGAAACTCTCCCGCGGTTTTAGCAAAGTAACATCAAATTTGGGAGTGAGGTAACATCAGATTGGTCTGATGCTGTTCGCCAGAGGACGGTGACGCGAGGAGGTGCTCACCAGCTGGCTCCTGTGTAACGGATGTCAGAGGGGAAGAGGGGTCTTGGCGTAGTATGTCACCCTTTGCGGTTTCCTTAGGGAGGTTTCAAATACTGAGTGTGTTGTAGCATCCCTGAGCCTGTCACCAGCTGGACAAATCACAGCTTTGGAGAGGCAAATCTCTGGTTCGTTGGGTTTGGGGTTTTTTTGTTGTTGTGCTTGCAACTGCAGGCTCTGTCCTGGGATGTGGGTGTGAAGATCGGGATTTACCTCGGTGGTGTCCCTGTGATAGTGTTTTCTGTATCTCTGTGAACGTTGTTTACAGTTGGGCAGAAGGAAACGTAAGGAGATGAGCTGCCCCTCCTAGAATTACTGTCCGCAGGTTAAAATAATGCCATTTAAAAAACTAAATAATTAAAGCCCTCTCTTCCAGATGGTTACCTCTGGGTGGTCTGCTCCCCTGGGGAATTGCTGCCTTGGAAAATCTCCATGGCTCTCAGAGGGCTGAGGAAGATGTGCTGGAGGGGTTAATTGCCAGCTTATCTCTCCTGGAGACCTTTGTTTAAGTTTGGCCCAAGCCACAGAGGTCTTGGTGGCCTCATGGTTTTTTGATGTGACTTTGCCGGTGCGCTGAGCAGCCCCGGACCGCAGGCGGGGGGAAGGTGAGCTGGGCCAGCTCCGCAGTGCTTTGTGGGGCCAGACGGAGCGGTGGGACGGGTACGCCGAGTGTTTGGCCTGAGCAGGGAAGCGGCAGCAGTGCCCTGTCCGGATGGCAGCGCGTGTCTGGGCTCCGGCAGAGCCTGTGAGTCCAGTAACTGTGCAGTGCCCGGGTGCCGGCCGTAACAATCCCTGCTGAGTCTCCCCCATCCCTCTCAGCCTGCGTTGTGTCCGTAGGGACCCGCCGTGCTGCGCCGCAGCAGACACGTGTTTTCTCACGGGGCAGAGGGACCCCCGGGCACACCGCGGGCGGCAGCACCTTCTCCCTGGTGCGGCGGCGGAGCCGGTGCCCCGCCGCAGTGGTGCGGAGCTGCCGTGTGTGCTCGGGAGGGCTGGGACCCACGGTCCGTGCTGCAGAGGGGCACGGCGTTCACCCGTTCGCTGAAAAACAAACAAAGAACCAACGCAAAAAGCAAAAGCAGAGGACTAGAGTTGAAGTTTTGGCTTTGACCCAGTCTGATGGATAGTCAGCTCTGGCCCGAAGACTCTGAGATTAGCAGATACTTGTTTTCCTTGGGGATTGAGGAAATCTCCAGATTGGCTTTTACAAAGGCTGGTTTTCCCCCTGTCTTGTGACAGGGGTTCATCCTGTGGACACACGTTAGTAAGAAGCAGATGATAAATTAATTGTCTCCTGAGATTTTTACTTTTTTCTTTTTTCTTTTTTTTTTTCTTTTTTTCCCTTTCACACAATGGCACCAAGGCCTTCCAAAGGGAGTTTATAGTTGGCTGTGGGCTTCCAAATGAAAATGACTCCACGATGCAGAATTAATCAGAGACAGCTGTTACCCACAGCACAGCCGGCCTCACCTCTTTAGCATCAGATTAAAAATCATTAATAAGAATCAGCGAGAAGCCACGGAGGCCGCTGGCGAGCTCCTGCCTTGCGGTAAGTGTGCTCCCCGAGCGCCGTGACAGCCCGGGGTGGGCACGGACTCTCCCCGGTGGCCGGTGGTGGGTCAGGATGACCCTGATGGGCGGGTGTGAGCACACACGGGTCTTGCAGCTTTCGGGCACCGTAATGCAAAAGTGTGAAGCGAGCCATCCTTTGGAAAAATGCAAATGAGGATGTGAGCGTGGAGCTCTGCGTAGGGATGGTCTTGGCTTCGTGTTTTGTTTTCTTACCGAGAGGGAGCTGGATTTGAACAACACAACTGGCAGGCGAGTGATCCTTCTCCCTCTGTTTCAGTTCTCTGTGCTTTTTATAGCAACCTCTCTCAGCTGGGTCCAAGCAGAACAAAGGGGGGTTTATTAATTTTGTTTTTCCCTTTTTGAGTCACTTGCTCTCAGTTGCACAGGCTTGGAGGTCCCTCTGTAGTTGCCCCCGTCCACATACGAAAGCCCTCGCCATTTGGCAGACCAGGCGGTCACACGAGCAAGTCAAAGGAAGCATGCAGCTCCTTTGCTGCATCCAGCTTGTGTTTCTTTCTCCCTCTTTGGTGCTGTCTGGAAAACCGTTGGCTTGGTGTGAGTGGAAATGTGGGTAAGATTTATTTGATAAAATGGGGTGCACTGGGACACCTGACAGATGGATTCAGTTTGCGAAACAGCCTCGTGTTTCGCACATGCTCCTATGCTGTGTAAGGCAGAACAGATGCCTGGGAAGGGACTGGGGCTCAGAAAACGAGGGGTTGAATCCAGGCTCTGATGCAAACCTCGTTTTGGTGAGTCATTAAAGCAAGTTTCTTCAAAGTATCCAGGCGCTGACCTCTCACAGCAGTCTTTTCCGCTCCCTGCTGCAAGCGCTGGGTCGTGCCTGTGATGTGCACGGCTCTGTTCACCCTGGTGCGAGCACTGCGGTGCTTCACTGAGAGTGGCCTCTCGCTCCCCATCCTCACAGTGGGCCTTGGAGCCCAGGCTCAACGCTGAGGCATGGATGGTATGGAAAAATCATCGCGTTTCAGTCGTGGGCTTCTCGATACACAGAGACGGACCCTCTGGGGATGTTACAGCACTCGGTGCGAGCCGGGGAAGGACTGCTGAGCAGACACCTATGCAGTGCTGACATCATCGGTAACGCTCAGCAAGCTTTCTCCAACTGCTGAGGCTCGGTGTTTGGATTTAATTAGCTCCAGAGACCCAGCAGCACCCCGTTGTATTTCTTGAGCTCCCATAGGCATGGGGAATGAAGGGGTTTCTTTCAACACCCCGGAAAAACTATGAAAAATGACCTCCAAAACGTTCAGAGCCCACTCTGCCTTCCACCCACTGTTCCTGCGTGCCGCTGGTCTGCCAGGAACCTCCTGAAGGAAGAAAACCCCAGGGCTGCTGGGCAGGCTTTGCTTGAGTTTGGGGAGGATGAATCATTCACCTTCGGGGGCTGCAGGTTCAGAGATGAGCCCGGCCGCGGCAGTGACAGCTGTCAGTCATATCACACCTTGCCATAGCCCAGCCCACTCCCAGCAGAGCGGGAGCTATGGATTGCCTTGGTGCCGATGAGTCTGTTGAGGGTCTGGGCTGTGTCATGGCGGTAGTGTTGAGTACAGGAGGGCTGGGACAAGACGGGCTCAGGCTGCTCTACAGCCCTGGAATTTTGCCTCGGGCTGCAGGCAGGTGCTGTAGCTTCCCACTTTTGGGGAAGAAAAAAAAAAAAAAAAAAAAAAAAAAGAGGAAAAAAGCGAGTCTCCTTCCCACTTCGGGGGCTAAGCGCCACTTCACTGCTGCAGTGCTATGGGTTCTACTTTTGTCCTATTAATTCCTAGCAAAATAAACCCCAGCCACCTCCAAAAAGAGCTGGATAGCAGGTGACAGCATGTGCCAGTGTTTCTTCTTCACTGCTCCTGCCATCTGGAGCAACATATGCCTTTATCTCCCTATCTCCTTCCAGATCTCAGCTGAAAGCACGTCTGTTCTTCTTTGCCTGCACCTCTTAATTTCCTTCTGCTTCTGCTACTATTTATGACTTAACTCTGTTCCTGTAATAACTCGGGTGTACCCAGATGCCCTGTTTCTACAGAAGTGGTGGCTAAGATGAAGCCATGTTGGTATTCCCTCCTTGAAACGTGCACAGAGAGTTCCTCAAGCTCTGTGGTGGCCTTGCTAAGGCTTTTATGTGCTTTTACTGTTTTGAGTATGTTACTGTTTGAGATGCAGTGCTCTCACCTGTGTTGCCCAGAGCTCAAATGCGTTGGAGTGAGTTGTGCAAGTGGTTCACTGATTGTACGCCAGAGCAGAGGGAGCTGATGCAACCTTCTCCATCCCCTCTTCCTCTGCCTTTGTCGTAGAGGCACTGGAGATGCTAAGGGAGAGTTTCAGACCCACCTGCATCCTCTCCAGCCCCTTCCAGCAGTGAACACTTCCCAGAGATTTGCTCCCAATGGATTATATTCCATCATTTTGCCTGGTTTTGAAACGGTAAAATACCCTAGAGTCCCTCAGTTTCAGGCACCCTAAATCTGAGGTTACTCAGCCCATAGTTCCTGCATTAGTACCATATCTAGCATCTCTCCTGAGCAAACGGGGAGTCAAAGTCATTGCTGTCTTACATGGCCACGTAAAGTGCAGAGGTGGCAACCGTAGGAAGTGTTCGCGTTGGTGGGAAGGACGGTTGGATGCATAAAGGCTGTGCTCGAAAGCCTGAACCTTTTCCCCTTGCTCTGTTGGGAGCACTTCATTCACAGTGGATGAATGATTTATTTGTAGTCAAATTAAGGACCAAGCTGGTCCTTTGGCTTTGCCTGTCCATTCAGCAGTTTTGCTTGTGTCTGGCCAGAAAGTGACTCAGTCTAACCATGACTGAGGGGCATGAACGTTTCTAAAGGAAGGCAATGAGAGGAATTAATCCTTCAACAAATAGTTAGAAGCTGATATCTTGATTCAGTACCAAGCTTATGAAGTGGAGCCACAGGCAGTGAGATTTGAATCGAGAGGCAATCCGTGGGGAGAAAATGGTCAGAAAAGAACAGGCTGTGCTGATACAACACCCCGGATAAGGACTTGACTAGGGTCCAGTACTCCTCTGAGTGCTCTGTGAGCTACCAGACAGCTTTTCAGCTGGGTGGGATCCAGATGGAGAAGCCAGTGAGAGCCAAACCAGTGTGTGGGTTGTTGAGGATGTCTTTCTCTTCTATGACCCCATCTTGAATCGCAGAAACAATTTTTATATTGTAGTGAAGTGAATGAATTCTTCGCTTCCACAGTAGCACGGGTCTAGCACTGGATCATTTTGGGGGTCTGTAACAAACCTGAGGCGGTTTAGGGACGGGTGATGCATGAAGCGAAAGCATCCCCAGCCAGGTGGCAGGGGGGTGAGTTGGCCAGTGTGGGAGGGACGGATGCTGTGTGTCTGCGTGGGAGAGCAGGCTCCCTGCTGCAAGCTTTTTGAGTAAAAGCAGCAGGAAAATGGGGACAGCATCTGTGCTGAGCAGAGACTCCTGCAAGGTCCCCTGGAGGACCCCAGCACTGCGACTCAAAACGTAAAGGGCCTTGTAGGAAATCTGCTTTGCTCAGCTGTCCGTAGCAACAGCTTCCAAGAACCCCCACCCTTTCTCCCACTCTTAATAGCTTGGGGTGCATAAAAAAATTTCTCATTAACTATAAAACACCCAAACCTCAGCAGAATTACAAACAGATGGATAAACAAACCAAAATTTCAAACAACATGAGAAAAACCCTTAAAAAGCAAAAACGAGGCAGAGTCCTGCCCAGCCCTCGGAGAGGCAGTCCCCACTCCTCAGCCTTGGCATCCCTTTGTCAGAGCCCAGGTGGTGGGAAGTTTTGCTCGCACACCTCCGTCGTCTTCGTACAAGGGTAACTGCGCCTCTGGGAGGCTGGAAGGGGCTTCTTGCAGGACTGGGCTTGGTCTGAGCTGGTAATTCAAGCGCTGGGTGCAGTGGGGTATCAGTGACCATGCTGAACCAAAGAGAAGGTGTGGTTTTCTTCTTTTGCTCCAGGCATGAAGTTCCTGGGGCAAGGAGTGGGGAAATATCTTCTCCTCCTTGGGGCCCCGCAGGCAGTTGGGAAGTGGCCGCCGGGAGCAGACGCGGGAGGGAGGAAAGCCAAGAGCTGCCGCAGCAGAGCTGGCGCTGGAGCAGGGCCAGGGCAGCAGTGCTGGCGCTGCCACCGTCGGGTGGATCCAGCCCTGAGCACTGGGAAGGCTGTAGGTGAGCCCTGTCAGCAGCCGCAGCAGGGTGGGGAGACGCAAGGAGTACCGTGGGAGTGGATCAAAGCTGCTGGTGATGATGATGAGGTCGGTGATTGGACTTTGAGTAGGGGTTGTTTTTTTTTTTTTTTTTTTTTTTTTTAAGACAAAAATTGTTGGGATGCTTTTTACACAAAGTGATGCTTGGCTCCGTTCAGATTCGTAGGGCAGACTTGGATTGGGCTTGCTTTGATGCTCGTATACTTGCAGAAATCTTTGTAAGAAACAGGAAAAGGTCTAAAGTGTCACTTCATGTTTTTTACCTCCAGCGTGCCTGAAAAGATACTAGAGAACAGTGAGTGGGAAGTGCTACATGTTCACTACCTGCCGAGAAGCTGTATCCCTCTCGGCTTTGCTGTTCCTGAGCCACATCGTGGTCCCTGCCCCCACCCCTAAGTCACTTCTCCAACCGTGTGATGATTATTTTCTCTATTCTTCCATGGCCTTTTATGCAAAGAGGACCTCTTGTTCCTTAGAAATATGCACCGTTGTTTCCTGCTGCTTTAATGGGCGGAGATTTTGGCATGAAAGGGCGTGGGATTTGTTCCCATCATCAGTGGGAATTTCTGAAAAAGAGCATTAACATTGGTGGCAGCTCCACATTAAGCACAGCGGGGCTGCTCTTCCCAGGAGCATCCAAGAGATCTATAGCCTTCATCTGGCTGGGCCAGCAAGTTACGGTCACGGCCCCGGACTCAGAGCCACCGCGTGTCCTGGCAGCCCTCCTCCCTCAGCTTTCCCTGCTAACACTGGGCAGACACCTGCCAGGGATGCAGCTGGCAGCAGGGAGTGACTCCAGTGTCCCCCTGATTTTCGGTCTGATGGGAAATAACGGTGCCTGCCCCACATAACTTTGTAATCATCCCGACCCTTCGCAAGATCAGGGGAGGGGACCACCGGTTCTTCGGGGCGTCCCTGGCCCCCAGCCACAAGCCCCGTCCCCTGTGTAGTTGCAGTCACCATCAATCATCTTCTGCCTGAGATAGTTCCTTCTTTTAGTCAGGCTCCTGCGACAGTGGATGGCAGCTGCAGCCTTTCGTGTGGGGTTGTTTTGGCTTGTTCAGCTTTTATTTCAGGGAAGCAGCTCCCTTCTTCCCTCTGCGCAGATGTGCCAGTGGAAGCCCCCCCAGAAGTCAAACTGCTGGCTGGCTTGGAGGAGCTGTCGTGGGGTTGGAGTCAGGGGCTGACGTGACCCAGTGCTGGGAGAGCTGTTTGAGGTTCCCCAGCGGGTGGGATGGGAAGGGCACGCGCTGAACACGGGTGAGCTGAGCTTGTTGGTGCTGGTGGAACTTCTGGCTTCTCGCTACAACAGTGCATGAGGGACCAACCTCTAGAAAAAGTCTGTGGGATCAAGGAGAGGAACAGAAACCAGAAGAGCTAGAATCTGGTCTTGGCTCTGTGGATGGACTCAGTGCGATGCACTGAGCATGTTGTTTAAGATCACCTCCTTAAAAGAAGCAGCCTCTAATCCGGGGGTTAAGTCAGGCTCTAGCCGTGCGCTTTTCAGAGGTTCTGAACTCCCACTGCTCGGAATTGTCTGCTGGGAAGCGTTTGAAAGGGCAGCCCCTCAGTCTGGCACTTCAGCTGCCCCGACGCTAGAAGCTGCTCATGGACAACCTCTGTATCTCAGCCCGAAGGTGAAAAGCGCGGCTAGCGATGGTTGCCTTCAGAGGATGGGGGAGGATAAACCCATACTCGTGGCTGCTTGAAGTTCTCTGCCGAGGTCGGACTCTTTGGACCACTACTGGACTTGAGCTTGGCGGGAGGTGTGCGGTAACTCACAACGGGGAGGAGCAGCATCCCCCTGTGGTCTCTTGCTGATGACAGCTGGGATTTTCCATGTAGCTTGAGTTTTTTGTGCGCTTAACTCCCACGGCAATTTGTGAGCGTTTGGTGCCTGCTCCTTTTCAGGTCTTTGGAAAACTGCTGCCAAAATCCACCAACGGCATTTTCTGTGAGAAAAACGTGTGTGCCACTCGAAACTCAGCCAGCATACCGTGGTGATGAGCATGTTAAGAAAAACCCTGTGGAGTGAACTGATCTCTTGGCTCAGTTCTGCACATGTTCATTTAATTGCAGAGAAAAATGAAAAGTTTCTCTGTTAGGCAGGGAGCAGTCCTCTCGCTGCAAGGCCCCACGGATGGCTGGATCTGGAGTCTGAACTTGGCCAAAGGCAGAAACACGTTGGTGCTGCCGGGCTACGCGTGCCAGGTCTCCAGGTGCCTCTCCAGGCTTGGTGCAGGCGGATCTGGCTGGTGGGGCGTGCGGTCCGTGTTGCTGCACCTGCCGATGGGATAAACCCAGCCCCAGGCTTCCTCCGTGCTCAGCTGGCTCTGTTCAACCTGAAATAATGAGCTTGGAAACTTCTCTTGAGGGGCTTTTTACAACCGGAGCAGCTTTCTCAGTTGTTTCCTTGTGAATTGGTTTCGCCACCTCCTCGGACCTGTTTTGCACGGCGCTGGCTGGGCTGCTCCATATCTTGGCCTCTGCAGGGTTTGTCTGGCCATTTGATCTCGGTACGATGGGTCACTTCAGGAGCATAGTCCGTGATGAGTATGTCAGCTCGAGGGAACCATAAAGAAGGAACTAAGAGTTCAAGCAAACAAAACCTGGAAGCTTTGATAGAGTAAGGTCAGTGGAGACACCCTCTCCATGGCAGGACACTGTGTTTTTTGAGACTGGGCTGCTTTGCCTGGCTGGAGACCTCTGGCACGTTCCAGAGTTTGCAGTGGACTCTTTCGTTGAGCTGGATGTTGGGTCTGTTCACGCTGCAGGAAGCCGCTTAGGCTCTGGGTAAACCAAGAAGAGGTGTTCGGTGCAGACAGAGCTGTTAACCAACGCACAATGCGCAGGGAGTGTGTGCATCAGATGTCTCTTACCTTTCCCGACCAGTGCTTCCTCCCTCTCTGCTCAGAATCCAGCCTGTGCAGGGCACGGAAGGATGGAGGGTTTCCTAGAGAAATGGGTCTAACCTGCAAAACCAGGATCCCTGTTTCGGGCAGGGAATTCGCTTTGATTCACTTGCTGTCCCCGGAGCAGCTGCCACACTTATTCCACAGACGGGGAGGTCTGAGCTCTGTCTGAATCCTGACTTGTGTTGCATTGTCCCAGCTGATGGGTGTATCTGGACCTTACGGTGCCCAGCAGGGGGTTGGTTTGCCTCCCTCTTGGCTAGTTTGGGACTGATTCTAGCAGCCTAGGGTTGCCAGAAACCTGGTGGAAGTGAGGTTTCCAAAACCCCTCTTCCCTTCCAGTGCACAGCAAGCCTGGGGCTTTAGGGACCTGCTCCACCATTCTGGTGGCATTTCCCCACCTCGAGCAGAGGGTCCTATCCAGAACAGCCTGGTTTTACCAGGTCAGAATGGACTGTGAACCATTTCTCCACCCACGAAGCGGGGCAAACGGCCTTTCATCTCCTTCCTAAAACCCTGTGAGACCTGCCGGCACGCAACGCTACTGCGAGCGAACCCCTGCTGTTAACGTTTAGCATGTCCAAATATTATTTCATCCCTGTACTGCAGCCCAGCCGGCACGAGAGCCAACAGAAACGTGGCTGCAGGACAGCCCCAGCAGCGCGGGGAGGGTGGGGGGCTGCCAGGCAGGGCAGGCTCGCAGCCCCCAGCCCGCAGCCGTCGTGTTTGCAGCTCCCGGGGTCTGCGCTCCCTGTGCGTGGCTTGGCCCTGCTTAGTCTCCCACCAGCGCCGCCGTGTTGAACGGTCCGGGCACCCCACGTGCAAAGGGACAAACTGGAAACGAATGCTGATCTCTAAGAGTTCACCCCCCAAAATGCACCAGCTCAAACAATCCAGGCCCTCCTGGGTCTCGTGGCCTTTTAGTTTGTCTTCTTGCTCACAAACCAAGATGATTTCTGTCAGAGAAGATAAATGTTGTCTACAAAGCTCAGATAAGAATGATGAAATCTGTCCTTTTCCGAGGGCTTTGCGCGGAGGTTTGGGGGGATGCAGATGGAAAGTCGGGACTAGACTTGCCAAGAACAGGGAGACTGATCAAGTACATGTTAAGGGGTTGTATTGGTTGGGGAAAATGGATGTGAAATGCTTTATTTCTAGGTCATTTGCTTATTTCCACCCCAGTCTGATTGCCATTGAGCAGTGTTCCTGTGCCATCTGTTAAATGCAGGCTGTGCCGGTGTGCTCCGGTGATACAAGTTTTTGAAATGCAAGGGCAGATCCTGCAAAGGTCTTTCCCCAGCTGGCGGGAGGCTGGGCGTGCTGGCCTCCCTCCAGTTCAGACAGGGCTAGCATCCATCTCGCAAGACCCCGACAAAACCATCAGCACGGACACCCCCCTTGCCGGAAGCCTCAGCAAAGAGGCCAGGGGATGTCTGCGCGATGGAGTCTGACCCGAGCACTTCCCCGCAGTGGGGTTTCCCCCAGGATCAGCGTTCAGGGTAGAGACGTGCACATGGATGTGGATGGAGTCATCACTAGGATTTTGCTGCAAGTAATGGAACGTGCCTTGCTTTCGCCAGTGCTGTATCTTGTCTGAAGACGTGGACCTTTGATCTCCAGAGCTGTTAGGATGCAGGAGGAGAAGTAGCGTGCTGCCCTGCGGGGCTGTTGCTCCCCTCTTGGCCATCCCACGTTGGGAATGTGCTCAGCATCAAGTGGACTGGAGGGCTCCGCAGCCCAGTCGTGGCTGCATCTAGCCTGGATGCGCCCTGTTCGCCAGTAATAAATGTGCTTAAAACTCAGGGAGCCCTACTTAGTGGGTGTAGGTGGTGCAAAACATGAAAATTCCACCAAAAAAACCTGCAAAATGCTGCGTGGCAGCCGCAGTTCCCTGGGTTTCTTTAAAAGCACAGCTCTTTATTTATCTGCTGGAAAGTTTCTGAAAGATGCTGTTTGAAGTCTCTGTCTTTTTATGTATTATGCAGGAATCTGGCTACAGGAAGTCTTAGTTCTTTCACGTATTTTCTATCAAAATCCTTTTATAGACCAAATAATTACTTTTCCGTGGTAGAGAGACTGTGACCCATACACAGTGAGACAGATTGCTCCAACCTGTTTGTGCTGCTGAAAGGAACTGGAAAGACAAGTCTGTAGCTTTTCTGTTAAATTCTCAGGCTTTACTGTTTTTCAGGGACCTTTTTCAGGGGAGATGAGAGGGCTCTTTGCAAAGCTTTCTGCTTGCTGCCTGGCACGCTGGCTGCATCCCTCCCAGAGCATCACTGAGGTGTTCAGCAGTCAGAGCATTTTGTCGACGGCCTTACAGTCACCTTCGTTGGCACGTAAGGAAAAGATTTGCGGAAAATTTCTGTCGTTTCTGAACTCTTGGGCTCTCAGGGAGTTTTCCACCTGCAGCGAGTCTGTCTGCTCCATGCTTAAAAGCAGACCTCACATTGGCAGTGGTTAAAGCCACCTTTCAGAGCCAGCAGCTGCTGATGTCCCTATCCCGCCCAAGACGGGCTGATAACCAGCTTGGCGAGCGCGTTATCACGCCCCCTGACATTGAAGCGATGGCGATGAATGCTCAGGCTGCTGCAGGGAGGGAGGCGAAGGGGGAGAGCGAGCTTCTGGTCCTCTGTGTGGTACGCACGGGCTTGATCAGGGCTGTGCTCACCGGGGTGTCACAGCTTGGGGAAGGTGACATGCCCTGTGCAGCCAACTGCAAGCTGCAGGCACTGCCCTCCCTGCAGCGACCAAGGTGCCAGAAGGAGCGAGGGTGAAGAAAATTGGTTGCAGTGAGACGGGATGACAAGAGGGTAGAAGGAAACGATACGTTTTTAATTTCAACATCACATTAAACGGAAGGAGAAATGTTTCCGTCCCAGCAGCTTGTTTGCAGTTAGTTCTGCATCGTGCTGTTGCAGAGGCCAGGAGGGACCCAGATGTCTCTGGGAGTGAAATCCCGGAGCAGCTCTGCCTCTTTAAGGGATTGCGAATCCCAGCTGGCTGTCTCCCCTGCGTCTGCATGGTCATTTATGCTGAGTGACAAGGGTGGCAAGTCACAAAGTGGCTTTGTAAGGCTGGAAAATCAGGAGAAGGCAAGCTCCTGCCTGCCTGTTGCAGGGGCAGCTTGGCTCTCTCAGCATTGGGCTTCGGCAGGCTGAGTGTGCTGGCTCCCAGGCTCCCGGGATGGGAGCGGGAAGCTGCAGTTTCAAAGGGAGTGGACAGAAATAAAACACACCGTGATGACATTTAGTTAAGTGGCAAGGAATGTGCCACGGACATCTCTCTGCACCACTGTCACCCTGGGTTTCTCATGGGGGTGGCTGTTAGGAAAGTCTCCCTGACACACAGCTGGTGGGGCAGAAGAAGGGTATTGCCAGATTGCCAGGCTGGAGCAAGCTGATCATCCTTGGACCTTGTAGCCTCTGCCCAGCCGCAGTCACTGCAAGGCTTGCGAGTGAAAGCGTTACATCCATTTTATCCTTTGCCCGCTTCCGCAGGGGCACCTGCCCGATAGTGTAGTTAAGTGCGTAGCCTCAGATGCTGAAGAGGAGAATCTCTCCAAGGCCAGCCTTTGGTGTGCCAGGTCTGCTCTGCAGAATTAAGCATCTGTCTCTTCTGCTGCAGACAGCTTGCAGCTTTGCAAATCAGAGCCCTGGCTATGAGGATTTTGAACGTGCACCTGGAAAAACTGCAGAAGCATTATCCCCTACCAAGAGAAGTCATTGCATCTCTCCAAATCTGGCAATTACTTTTTCTACCCTTCAAATCGCTCACGCTTGGTAGCCGGTGGCGAGCAATCGAGGTGCTGCAGGCGAGCAGGTTGCTGCCTGTCATTGGGCTGTGGGCCGCTGGCGTGCTGCTGCACGGTGCTTCTTACAGTGGCTCAGGAGGATGTGTCCAGGCTGTTACCGCAGCTCAGCTGATGGATGAGAACTGATGAAATCATAGTCCCAGGACGCTGGTAATCTGTACATCTCCCGAGACAGATTTCAGAAACTGCTGGACAGGCTTACCACCCTGTTTCCATTAGAGACGAAAGGCTTGAGGTCCCATAAGGACTTAATTTTTTATTTTGCAAAGAGTACGAGATTTATTCCCTTGACCAGTATTTGTAATTACTAAGGCCTGATGCAGGGAGCCAGGTTCAGTTTTGCTTGAACTGTCAGTGCTCTTGGAAAGCCGGGACTCTCAGTGCGCGCCTCTATCTGCTGACCTTCATCGTGTGCTAACATGTGCTGAGCAGATCCGTAGCCTCACCCGCACAAAGTGCATCGTGACCTCAGTTAAGAAAACACTTGCTGTAATCGCCTCCAGATCTGCCGCTGTCTTTGATCAGTTTAAATATTGGTTTATCTTATGATATAAATATGTAAAACATCCATTTGTTTTTCTGCAGGATGCAAATAAATCATTGCGTAAGTTTATACATGAGCTAGGAAGTGGGGGGTGGGGGGTGTGTAGCGATGGGTTCATAACTCTTAAGTCTCCACCTCTTTGAAGGTCATTACTTCACGAGCATGCCGTTTCTCTTTCCAGCAAGCCCCTACTTTCCATTTTCAATGGTCCGTGTTACCCACGGGTACTGCCCCAGCACTGCCGTGACACCTGCCTGTGCATAATCCGCTGCCCTCTCGTGGGTGCAGTGCCTGTCCACCCGCCGCTTCAAGAAACCCATAAAATTAAAAAAAAGCTTCAAGCACCTCCTGAGACCACAGGAAGAGACGGGGTCGACCCGCTGGTTGTCTCCCAGCCCTGCTGCAGGCGCGCCAGCTCACCTGCGGCTGCACTGCGCTCATTCTCACCCCTCCGCTTGTGTCCACCTGTGTGCACCAGCAGTAACTCGTTAGGCTGCGGCCTCAGTGCTGCAAAGGATTGATATCATTTTAATCCTATGGCTGTTTGCTGCCGCTTGCCTGCAGCGTATGCCCATTCCCGACCCTAATCTCCATCTCTTGTGTGGGGTGGTCCCGGTGGGGTGTAGCCCTCCATCAGCACGGCTCCGCTACAGGTTGCACGGGCTTTGCAAGGAGGTGACCCAGCAGCGTGGACCTGCTTCCCCAGGGATGCTGCTCTTCAGCTTGAGGATGCAGTGAAGCCCCCTCAGAAAATACAATTCCCACGTTGTTGTAGGGTCGGCTTTCCGGCGGGGAAGTTGAAAGCGTTGTTAGTGAGATGGGCTTTACAGGGATTAAGCTGAGCCCAGAGCTCAGCATCTCCTTTGTTTTGGGCTTTGTATAACACTAAGATGGTGTCAGCTGGGCTTCTGCTGCTGGATCAAGCCCTGCTGCTGCTGGTCGTTTGATGGGAAATAGGAATTGGGGCTTTCTCTTTCTGAGACTTCTAAAAATCAGCTTGGTTCCCAACCAGACATAAACAGACCCCGTATTTAACATGTCAGAGAATGGACTCTGTTGCCAAGAGGTTCAGTAAAAACTGTAAAAGCACATAATAATTGATGACTGGGGATTCTTGTCTGCTGAGCCATAAAATGTGCAAATGAGCATTCACATTTCTTCCATACCTAATGAAGAATCAGGGTCTCGCACCAGTCATGTACTTCAAAGGTCTGTTAGCACTTTCCCAAGAGAGAAGGGATTCTGTGTACTTGTTCTGTCGGAATTCCTACTTGTGCCCTTATTCCACCTCCTCACGGCCGTATATTGGTCGTCATTGTTAGAGGATTTTCCATTTATTCCAAATGCTCTGCTGGTGGGCAGATCCCACCCAGGAGGTGGCTGTGTTCTGGGGCAAATAATGCTTGTGTTTGTGTCTTCCTAAGTAATAAAGCAATTTCAGTGAAGAACATCGGTATATAATAATATTAATCAATATTTTACTGCTGTCACTTCTGCTCACAGATGTCCTGTAAAAGAGAGTATAGGGAGCAATCTGAAGATAAGATATGGTGCATAAAATACTGCAACATGATTAATGAACCTTTTGTCCTGGTGAGTGAGATAAAATATCTAGTGCTACTGCCCCATGCTAACAGCATTTATATCACATTTTAAATATTTTTTCTTATTTCAGAGGTATTTCACTATCTGTCTTTGTTCAAGGGCAGATGAGAAAGGGATGATGCAAACACTGAAATTTGAAATCTTCCCCAGCTTAATTTTATTCTTAGATCACAGAGATCCTTTCTTTGCTGCTTGCTTGTTTGTTCTGTTTTCTCACCTTTGCAGACACCAGAGTTGGAAGAAGTCCACATCAATTACTGACCCCCCCCCCCCCCCCCCCTTCCCCACCTCGCCAAACCTCCTGCATCTCAAGCAATGGATCTTATCTGCCAGCTGCCACTGCTGACAGGTCTGGAGGCTGGCCCTGAGGCCACGGCCAGCACCGCTCTGGCGAGCAACTGGGAGGGAGAAGCAGACCCGTGCCAGAGTTTTGTAATGCCACAAAGTGAATTTCAGCTGGAAAGCAGAGGGGGATGAGGCAGAGCGGCCAGGGCAGTGCCCAGGGCATTTAAACCGTTGATGGGGTGGGGGGTGGGAGAAGACGCAGGGCTGTAGATGGGCAGAGCTTTGGCTCAGGCATGCACGTAAGCTTGTGGAACTCCCCTGGGCTGGTGACTGAAAAAGGCTTTTCTCCTTCTTCTCCAGCTCAGCTTTCTCTTCTCGTTCTTTCCTTTCAATTTTACCATCATTCATCCAGGGGAAACCCTTGCAAGTATGCAAGAGATGTCAGGCCGGTGCTGGGATTGCTGCTTCTGGGAGAAGAAATCCCCGGGGGAGACAGTGGGTACAGGGCTCTGGGGCTTAGAACACTGTTAAGAGTCACGAGAGCCCCAAAGTCACAGACCGTGGGAGCTGAGAGCAGTCTGGGCTTTGGTGGGGGGTCCCTGCGGCGGAGGGTCCCCCGCAGCGAGCATGGTGATGAGGACAGGTAGGACAGGGTGGCGTGACGGGCAGTGGCAGCGGGGGTAGCATCACCACCTCAGGGGTGCTTCATCCACGTGGCAGGGGAAGCTTTCTGGGAGATGCTCTCCCATCGTCAATGGGCAGAGGCTTGTGTTGATATTGAAGCGTGGGTCACGCCGGCGGGAGAGCCTGCCTGTGCTGAGCAGCCTCGCCGCGCAGCAGCTGCCTGTGCAGGGGCTCGGACCTGCCTGATTTCCACTGCCAGTTGCAGAACTGTGGTGTAAGAAAAATCTGATGACACCAGCATTATGTTCCTCCCATAAAGACAGGCTTGCACCGTGTCCAAGACGAAATGAAATGCAGTGCTGCAGTGGCACTGTTTGACCTTTCCCTTTTTCTGGGTATTGAGTTTTATTTGAATTTCAACCTTTTCCCCGCTGTTTCTTGGCTCTCTTCTCAGCAAGTTGACAGATATTTGCTCTGCATGGAAATCCACTCCACCTCAGGTGCTTGCCGCTGCCGTTGAACTGAACAGGAGCTGCTGCCTTCGCTTCACATCTGTTCCCGATGCCACTGCCGATGAGGGTCTTGCGGAGGGTGGCATCCCACCCGTTTGGAGTTGTGGATGCTGCAAACCTCCCTGCTATCTGCTTTTTCACATGGAATTCACATTGAACTCTTGTCGCACAATTAGCACAGATCTGTGGCGCTCTCCCTGCAGCGTGAAGCTGTTCGCCTATCAGAGGCAAAAATGTTCTATCTCCTGCATCTGAAGCGTTTTCTCCAAACCCTACTGTTGCGGAGCAAGCTGTACTTTCTCAGTTGTGTCCACCAGTTTTCCTAACGGACAATCAGACCTAGCTGGGTGACTGCACATGCAGTTTCCTTCAGTTTTGGCAGATTTTACAAAGTCAAATCAGCCTCCAAGCACATAAGTGATGAGCTTTCAGCTTCTTCTCTGTAAGGTTAAGACTGAAACTGGGACAATTTATAGCAACATTTCCTGCTGGGGAGAGTGGTGCCTTTTACACCCGTTCGATACTTCTTGGACTTCAGGGAGTTTACTCCCAATTTATTCTATGCTATGTTGGGTCAGAGTCAGGCCACTAAAAGAAGATAAATATCTTTAAAAATGTTAGCTGCCTGCTTTGATGAAGGGAATGTAATGGCTAAAAATAAATCTGAAGTGGAAAAAATAAGACTGTTTTTGGAGAGTTGGGAAGGACACAACAAAGCCAAGGACAACGCCGTTGCCAGCAAAGGAAAACAAGGTGCAGAGACAGTGATGTCTGTGCAGAAAAAAATGGTGATTTGACAGATGAAAAGCAGGAATTTGCAGTTGTCCTCAGGTTGTGGAGTAGGTACGTTCACAGATTCCCAGGGTTTCTGGCTGAAGCTGAAAGTTGCCCATTTCTGATCATTGCCAGGGGCTGACTCCTAATAATCTCCAATGTGCGGTGCCTGGGGATTTGCCTGGCGTGTGCGTAGCTGATTTTGGAACCAGCCACCCATCCATCCATCCATCCATCCATCATCTCACTTTAGGGTAACTACGATCAGCATCCCACAGCCTTCTGGCCCCGGCCGTTCCCCTGTTATCGCTTTCCATCAAGTGGATGGCAAAACCTTATTTAGGTGGCTAATTAAACTGCAGCGATTTATAGCTGCTGCTGTTCACGTGCAGACCTAGACAGGGAAAATATTCGTAGGCAGTGCTTGCCAGGCTGGCTGGGGTCTCCAGCTCGTGGGTGACCTGGCGTGCGGCTCGGGAGCATGCAGCAGCCCTGTGTCCTCCTCAGGGTGCCTGCGATGGCAGCTCAGCTGCGTGTGCTGAGCGTGCCGGGACACTGTGGCCGTCCCTGCTCGGTGCCCACGCTGTCATGAAATAAATATTTGTATGTGGTGATGGTTTTAGCACTCACCGAGTGGTGGCCCGCTTCTCCTGAGTCAGGAGCGTTTTGGGATAGCTGGGATGGCCTTGCCAGTGCTGCTTCTGTCACCTCAGGGGAATCCATAGCCTGTCTCTGCCTCTTTCTCTCCAGTGCTATTAACAGTGCAAAAATACTGCCTATGTGAGCAAAAGTAGAATGGAGAAGAAAATCCTCTCCAATGGCTAAAATGTTGGGTTGGATGTTAGCGCTGAAGTTTATCCTCATAAAAGGCATGGTCTTCAAAAACACCTGGAAAAGTAGTGCAGCATGGAAGATCCCCCTCTCCACAGGAGAGGCATAATGGATTTCTTGGGCTGGGATGGTGTTAAGTGTAACCTAGTAATTCATGACATGGTAAGGAGAAAAGATTAGTGCATTACCAGCTTTCCTGTATGGATGCAAACCCGTCATTTTTTTTTTCACAAGAAAAAAATGTCTGGGGACCTTGTTTGCTGTCTCAGCAAAGAAAAAGAAGACAAAATGCCGTGTTGGTTCCTGAAACTGTCATTTTGAAGTGTCTAAAGGGTGAGGAACGTGGATTCTACTAACCTGCAGGAATTTGTGCTCCCAGATCCCCGAGGGGGTTGGAAAATCTGCTCTCCAAAATGAGCCTGAAATGGTTGGGAAATTCAATTAATGCTCGCACAGATAGCTGTTCCTAAGTATTTACACAGTACACCTATCTCAGTGGTATGTAAACACTCTGCAGGGTTTAGCAGCGTGATTACAGCTGACCTGCCAAGGGCAGTCATTCCCTTTACTATTTTCCTATAAGTTGAGTCCAGGCTATTGAGGCTGAGCCCATTTTCTGCAAGTTTTCATTTAAAATTCAGAGCACGGTCCTGCTCTGCATGTCCGGATAGGTGTGGGACAAGATTTCAGGAGTAGAACTTGTGGAAATGTGACCCCCCCAAAAAAATATTTTTTTTAAAAACATACATGTTTTAAAATTTACTATTGGGCAGTGGTTTATGCTGAGAATTAATTTTTATTATAGCTGATTTATAACCCCATGAAAATGGGCTTTGGTCTCGGAAAAAAATGCATACACTGCAAATACCAGAGGTGTGCTATCCAGTTTCCATATAGCCCTCCAGCATTCATATACAGCATATTTGTAGGGGTGTCACAGCTGGCTTTCTCTTGGCCATATTTTGCTGGGGAACTAGGAATCTTGGCAATTCTGAATTTTGCTGCTCTTCCAAAAGCAGAGTCGACACCATTATTGTGTGGTGAAAGGTTTCTCCATAGGAACTACATCTCATAAGTTAGTCTGCGAATGCAAAGCTGGAGAAGAGCTGTCATTCTTGGCCTTCCAGAAATAGCATTTCTCTGTGTGATTGCTCAGGGTCCTGCTGCTGCAGTTGCTGCACATCCACAGAATTGTCAGGGTCAGCACAGCGTGCGAGGTTGAGGAGGAGCGCGGTCTAACAGAGGCGGTCAGGAGGGCAGGCTGGTCGCATGGTTGCGGTGAAGCTTTGCAAGGAGACTTCTTGCAAGGGGACAAAGCATTTAAGCCCAACTGAGCCATCTCTCAAGAGTCCCATGGAGGTATAAATACCTCCTTAAATATAAACGCGTGGACTGGCTCACAAGAAAGCGTATTTCAAAAGAAATAGACCCAGGTAGAGTGGCCACATGTCTTTTAAGCAAGGCTGTGATTGTGGTGCGGCATCCCGGCACTGATGTGGTTCAGTGGCTCGATGAGGAGTCGTGGTGGCTTGGGAGCGGGTGGAGCGGGTCTGTGGTGCAGCCAGGCAGGAGCAGGGGGCACCCCTTGCCACGGCTGCCTCCACCCTCCGGTTTTTACACAAGGTCGCAGGAGATGGTTGTCCAGGCACCTCTTGGATCTGTTGGCGAGGCTTCGAGACGCCGGCGGGGCTGGCAGGGCTGTGTTTGACAACCTCCATCCTCTGCTGCCAGGGCCCAAGCCGCAGCGCCACGGTGTGCTCACCCCTTCCACGGGCACTGCTCGCCTCGCGGGGACACGCAGCACAAGCAGCTGCTTCTCCTCTATCTCGAGAGAAGATGGAGCAGCATCAATGGAAGAAGGTAGAGGAGAAAGAACCGTGCCTGTTCCCCGGCAGTAGTTTGGTGGAGTAAGGACGTGCTTCGGCTGCAGAGGCAGCGTGCTCACGGTTGCTGATCACAGAGGTCCTTGTAACTGACTAGCAGTGAAAGTGCTCGTTGCCCGTGGCGTGGAGCGCGTTTGCACAGAGGCACGGAGTAGATGTGCGTGGTAACAGCTGCAGGAGGAGCTGCACAAGGCACTTCGGTGGTGTGAGGCTGCGCTCCCGCTGCGGGATGGAGCCAGGCGGTTTCACGAGCCCTCGGTGCGGGCGGTGGGTAGGGTGCTGGTTGCCAGCCCGATCTGCTGCGCAGGGTGGGCTCAGCGCTGGGGCAGGGCCCGCGTGTCCCTCGGGCAAGGCTTTAACCACCATCCTCGGCCAGTTAAAAAAAAAAAAAAGTGGCGTATTTAGTCTGCAAGCAGACGGAGCTTTTGATCATTGGAAATCATTTATACTCACCTCCATGGTCTCTGCCTGCAGATGGCAGGGTAGGTGTCTGGCCTCACCTTTCACATGAAACCTAAATAAATAAGAAAGTGAAGGATTTAACACAACCGTATCCAGTAGCCCTGCACATTTCACATTCTCTGCTATGTCTCTGCTCACCCTCACAGTATTGCTGGCCCTCTTCGTCAGTTGTGACCTGGCTTCCAAATGTACAAGGCTGGTTTCAAAATTATGAGGTCTCATATGTCTAATAAATGTGGGGTTCTTTTCCTTTACCTCCCCTTGTTATTTTAATTTAATTTTTTTTTTTTTTTTTTTTTTTTAGTTTAAGCAGCATTTTGCTGTCATTTTGAAGTTCCCTCTGCAACCTTACACATTAGAATCTTAAGTCCTGGATTTTAAGCAGTAGTTACTGGAGGTTAATTGTTGTGTTTTCCCGTGGTTCAAAGCTCTTGGATTTAGGGAGCAGCGCTGATAGCACAGGCTACGCAGTAACATGGCGAGAGCTGCCAGCGCTGCCTTTCTATACATTCCGGTGTCTGAGCTTTCCTCTCCCTTTTCCAGTGGAAACTTAACCTTCAGCTTCTCAACTCTGCAGACATTTCTGTTGTTGAGACACTGCCACGTTCTAGAAAGTCTGTGCTTTCCTTCCCCTCCCCGTCCCCCAAATCAGCCTCCGGTGTGATGGCAGATTAACACAGGTGGTGGCGAAGGTGGGGTTAGGGTCGGGCTCCTTGCACAGTCCCGGGGCACTGCTGCTTGCTGGGGTTCCTGGCTCTGCATAGCTCTGGACTTCGTGCCTCCTGGTCTAGTGTTGGGGTCAGCATATAAACGTACACGCTTCTCCGGCGTGCTCTGGAAGGACTGCGGCGGCTTTTAGCCAGCACGTGTGATGAAGACACCCACCCCTCTTAGCCAGGGTTTGCAGAAGTGCCTCTGGCACCTTGCTTGCACCGTGGGCGAGGGGCTCTGGGAGCTGCTCTGACGTTGCTTAGGCTCCCAGAGCACAGCAGGTATGATGGAGGAGGAAATCGCCCATCTAAGGATAGACAGGGAGCACTGCTGCAGAAAAACCCAAGCCCTGAAATGACCCTTAGCAGTAGGTGCCTGTAGGCACGAGGGCAGCCGGGCTCAGCGGTGCTCTGCAGGAGGTACCAGCCCTTGCTTGGGTGCTGCCCCCGCTGCAGGGTGGCCTGGAGCTCCCCAGGTGGGGGGAGCAGGGGCTGTGGGCAGCTGGAAATGGTTAAGGGGATGGGAGAGCCCAGCCCAGCCTCCCCACCTGGCAGGGGGCTTGAAATTACTGCTAAGTGCTGGTTCCCCTCTCTGGGTCTGGGGTGAGTGTTTGGGGAAAGTGCTGCCTGGAGCTGGGATTTTATTTCTTATTTAATAGCTTGCTAAGGACAGTGGGGAGCTGGGGGATAGTTGGTGAACCCCCTGCTCCTGGGGGGCTGCACAGCTCTTCCTGACCCCCTGGATTTTGGGTTGTGAGGTGCTGTGCTTGGGCGGATGCTGACCCTGGAAATTTTGCCATCTCTTTGGAGACCTGGCTGGAGCCCTGGACATCTTCTTGCCCTTTCCTTCCTGAGCAGCAGCCTCCAAGCTCAGCAGGTTGGTGAGGTATCTCTCTCCTCTGTGTCCCGGAATTGCCTTTATTTGATTTTAATGGTTTGTGATTTACTGGTGTGTGTGTGTGTGGGTGGGAGGCTGAGCTGTGGTTTGGTTTTGCTCCCTCTTGGTTCAGTTATGCTACTGTGCTGCCTGCTCTGAGTTAGGAGAGATTATAGCTGTCTCGGATGTAAAGCTCGTCTTGTTCCTTCCCCCTCTTGTTTGCAACAATATTTGGTGCCAGTCTTTCAGCCCTGAGGCTGAGAAGTCTCAGAACATAGAAGCTGCTCTGGTTTCAGAGGTATATTCCCTAGTAATAAAATAGCTTTTGGGTTTCCTCCTTGGTTCTCCCAAAGCCTCGCCCCTCTTGGTCCTGTGCTTTTCAGAGTCATCAAAAGGTACGTCTCTGTGTTATTTTTTTATGAGCCCCTTCTTTGTAGCCTTCAAATGGTGGCAGGTGGAAGTACCAAGTGCCTTTCTTTTGTTGTGCTGGATGGTGCTGTTATCCTCTTCTGTTCTTTTCCCTTGTGAGCCTGTAAGCCTGACCGAGGGCAGTGCCCCCCTGCAATCTTAAATAATTACATGATGCCTCTGGTACGCCCAGCGTTACCCTCTGTGGTCAAAGCACCAACTTTTGTCCACTGAAAGTTGTCATTTGTGTGTTGCAATAAGGAAGCAAGTGCAAACCCTCCTTGCTCCCCATGAGAAGGATGGGGCTGGTTCAGTGTCTCCTGCCCCCCTACTGCTGTGTCTCCTGTGGGGAGCTGGAGTGTCCACATCCCAGGCTTTGCCATGACGACCTGCTCTGCATCAGCTTTCTCTGTTCCGTGGTCTCCACATCTGGAAAATGGGAACAAAAAGGCTTTTTGTTCTCTCTCTAGTAAAGTCATTGTGAACTGTGGATGAAAAGCAGCCTCTGGGTCTGCTCCAAAACCTTTGGAAGCTGTCTGAAAATCTTCCATGGATTTAATGGTCTTTGGAGTAGACACTGCGATGTTTGCCTTGCTTTTGTTTTAAAGTCTCTCTTGCCTTCCTTGCCCAGCTGAGCGTCGTCTTGTCACAGCTGCAATCGCTTGAGAGAATCGCCACCAAGCACCTCGTAGGCAGCTGAGTAATTAACTCCCTTGTGCTGTGTGCTGAACAGATGCCTTCACCTTTTTGGTCTAATTAAAGAAAAAATTGCCCCATGCCTTCTCAGATGGGATCATTATCAGAATGTCCTGAATCTTGACTCTCTGTTCCAAAGAGAATCTTTCCAGCACTTCATGAAAGGAAGTGGGGGCAAGGAGGGGACACCCAAACACCACGGCCACGCTTGTTTGTGAGTTTATATATGTCCGTGTTTAATCCCTGGCCAGAGGGCATGGGGCTGTGCAGCTGTGTGGAGGCCAGGTCCTGACTCGCTGGGCATCTCCTAGGAAGGATCAATCGCTAGGAGTTGATTAAGTCTGGCAGTAGGTGTTGAGTTGCAGAGTAAAATCCATCTTGCCTGACTGGAAGCAGAGTATTGGATGCTTGGAAATCTTAAAAGTTGTTTTGAGCATCCGTAGGGCCTAAATGTTTCTAGGATTAGGCAGCAGCTGAGCTGTGATTTTTGGAGAGCCTCTGGGGAGGTGTCATTGAAGGGCTTGCCTTCGCCTGGTGGGTATTTGAAGGGCTCTGGAAGCATGGTTTAGGGTTCCTGGCACTTATGCTTGTACTTGAGCCTCTTCAGCAGGCGCTATACCATATTTGGGTGTATTTTTCTAGGGGAAAAAAAAGCTGTTTCCTCAGAGTTGCTGTCTATTAAGCACCAAACTCCTGCAGAAGTTGTTTCTTGTTCCTCCTAAGAGTAGGAGGCAGGGGGGGCACCGGCTCTGGTGCTGTTGGGCAGCACCGAAACTGCAGAAACCTGCAATAGAGAGTTGCTGGTTTTCATGGGAGCCATGGAAAGGGGCAGCATGAGCTGTGCTGCAACCCCTGTGTGCGTTTGAGCGCTCTATGGTATGGCTTTCCTCTGAAAGTACTTCTTAAAGACTGGAACAACTGGTCTGTTTTGTGTTTTTTTTTTTTTAACCGGAACATTTTGTTTGATCTGTCCTGCTTTATCTACAGGGTACGTGTCTCCTTCGCAACAGTACTGGCCAAAAATAAAAAAAAAAAATCCTGGGGGAACAAAAAAAACCAAACCCACCCAGCCATCTTTTGTTAAGAACATTGCTGCTGGCGCTGGAGAGCAGGTAGGCTTGGCTAGTGAGTGTGGCTGGGTGAAGAAACACCTGGACACCAACCCTGTCTCTGAGGGAATGGTAGGACTCGTAGTAATGTCACTAGTACCAGTGTCGCTGCTTGATTCGGCATTAGGGAGTGAAACATTACTGTAGTCCAGGCTTCAGTATTATCCTTGTCTGGGAAGCGGGTGTGATGGTACATACGTTGTGCATTTGCACCTGAGACCTTAATTTCTTAACACTTGGAAGGGCTTGGCGATCTCTGAGTGAAAAAAGAAGTGCAGTGTTAACAGCTGGGAAAGAGAATAGGATGGATCAGGGGACCAGGCTGTTAGCAGGGTGTCTGATCCCGTGTGGTGCAAAGTCCTGGCAGCTTCTAAAAATGGATGTTGAGATCTATTTCTCTGTGCTGAGACCAAATTGCCCGTAGGATGTGCAGGGGCATTCACCAGGGAGCCCAGGCTGTCCATCCCGGGGCAAATGGGAGAGCGTGGGCGCTCGCCAGGCTGCCCACCGAGGGGGGCCCACGGCACATCCCACCCTCGTGGCAGGGCTTGGTGTAAGCTGTCGGGGCGGAGGAATTGTGCAGTCTACTCCTGAATTACACTGCAGCACAGCCCGAGTAAATTAGCATCCCATTTTACATAGAGGGGCACACAATCTCGATGGGGATGGAGGTATCAGTATATCACTTTAATGGACTTGTACTGAGAAATACTATGATTCTGTTGAAATGTGATTTTAATAGTTTCTCCATTTTCCTTGATTATCCCTGCAAAGCCTTTTCAGCTGCGAAGGATGCAGTGGATAGTTTGAATACTGATTCTTTGTGGGCAGCCAAGTTAAAATATAATTATACTGTTTATCATTCAGTAAAAGCCTGTCTCCGAGAGAAATCCTTTTAGGAAAAGAGAGGGGTTTTTCTTCTATTTGTTAGAGAGCAAAAATGAAGCGGAACACTTGATACCGTAAGCAGTGCTCTATTCACCCATCTTCTGCCATGCTAACAAAAAAAAGAAAAGAAAAAGGGAAGACTTGATGCTTCCTCTAATGCCAAGAACTACAAAGAAGGTAATTTAAAGTTTTACTGGCTTGTTAATTCAAGCTGTTAACTTAAAGTCCATCCTTCCTATGCAATGGCACAGTCTAAAAACGTTCTTTCTTTGGGTTTGGAGATAAATGGCTCATGGAGTGAGACTGCAGACTCTGGAGATGATAGTGGGTCAGAAGAATGAAGGAGATGTATGTAATAAATGAGCGTATGCAATAAAAGCGGCAAGAGGGGCATAAAACCGATGCCAATGGAAAAACCAAATCCTTTGCTAAACACAGGATGAGAAGGTGGATGCAACCACTTCGTTGTGGCTGGCTGGGGGATGTTACCCCATCAGGACTCTCTCCCTTGTTCATATATAAGGTAGCAGCTGGGGACGGGTTGTGACTGGCCCTGTCGTGTCTCCTGAGGCTGGTGGCACAGCTGTGTGAGGTAGCGCCTGCATCCTTCAGGAGGAACTTGAGCCATGTCAGGCATCTGTGCAGGCGGTGCGAGCGATTTTATTAAAAATGATGTCGTTCCGTTTTCTTCAATGGCTGTAATCAGAAATGCTTAATTGAGCTGGCGCTGTGGGCGGTTCTTCCGTGTTTCTCCTGGTGAGCGTTCCCATCTCGGTGCGGTGCAGATAAGCAACGTGCCGGGGGGTGTTCCTTTCCAAAACAGGAGTTGGGGGTTAACAGAGCCCCAGGGGCTCCCGTCTGTTCGGTCTGAGCACTGGTGTGCACTGAAGGAAACTGATTTTAGCTGCTGCTTGGCAGGTGACAAAGGCAGCGCTGGCCGAGGGCACCCCTGGAAGTCGTTGGTGTTGCTGAAGCAGAATGAAAGCGCGGGTGTGAAGGGGACGTGCCACCGGGGGAGGGGGCCCTACCCAGGCCTGGGAAGGCAGAATTGGCACCCAAATCTGCACACCCAGCTGCTGTGAAATTGCTGCCCCCCCTTTCTCCTCTCATCCGCGCCGTGTCCTTGCCCTTGCCTGCCCGGCGCAGCTGCGGTCCTGTGGTACGTGCAGCTCGGCCGGGCTCAGGACCTGCCTCTTGCAGGGCCAGAAGGTTTTGGGGCTGGGGGGGAGGGGGGACGGTGGAAAGCTCAGATGGGATGGAGCTGGATCCTGGTTAGGTGAGGTGAGCCTGTGGGGAGGGTAGAAACTTTAACCTTCCATTATTTTTTTTTTCCTTCCCTAACTGATGTCCCCCTCCCCACGTCTTTATAAAGGCCAAAAAAGATTTGGGTGTTGTCTTTATAGTCAGAGCTTTTTCTCTCCTTGTGCAAATAAGGAAACTCATCCCTTTGGCCGGAGGGCCAGGGAGTAAAACCCTTCCTGGCTCAGGGCTCCCTTGCGGTGGCTTCCAGCATGTGGGGGCTCCCCTCGGTGTCCTGTCCTGCGGCATCACCTGCCTTTGGCAGTGGGAGCTGATGGTAGAGTGAAAGTTATAAATGACCAGAAAACAAAAATCTGCTTCGTACAAACACAGAAGTTTAAAATGTGGTTGAGTTTCACAAAGGAATGAAAACAAGACCTTTTAGTACGAGGGATTTTCTTTTTTCCTTTTTTCTTTATTTTTTTCCCTTTTTTTTTTTTTTTTTTTCTTCTGAATGGAATGGAGACAAAACATTTGGTTTTGGATAGAAAAAGCTCCCCCTCCCACCAGTTTGCCTCCCTTCATCTCTCTGGAGGCAGCAAATGGCTCATGCTGGACCTCAGATTCTTTTCCACCAAATATTGTCAGAACTAATACATGTTTCTCTGGACCGTTTGGGCAGAAAATGTTAAAGTTCCTTCGATGCAGCCAAGAGGAACCATGTCCTGAGTCCTAGTCCCAAAGAACTGGGATGAGAAACTTCATTTCCAGCCAGCAAAGACGATCCTGCTTAAATCGAGCACCACAGAAAAACTTCCTGTGACTGGTTCCCACTTTAAATGGGTATGGTGCAAACTTGGGATGCCTGCAGCTTACGGGGAGATGGGTGTCCCGGTCCAGTGGCTGCGCCCCTGGATGTGCAGCTGCTGACTGGGGACCTTGGGCAACTGGGTTGGCATCACCTGCAAGGAGAGGACACCTCTCTTGTCGGAAGCGCAGGGTAGGAAGTGCCGTGTGGGAGCTGCAGTTATCAATGCATAGCATAATCTTTTATTTTTTTTTTTTCTTTCAATAAGGGCAAAGCCAGCCTTGTTTTTCTGACCAGCTTAAAAGCACTTTTTGAGTGTAACTTTTGGCTCTTTGAGCCTTTGAGAGAGTATTGAGTTGCAAAAGGTGGTGGCTGCCAGTTCCTATATAAAAACACTGCATTAGTCAAAAATCCCTTTGGAAGTGCCACTGATTAATATATCAGTTCCTATGAGAGCACGCTGACCTAGATTTTGCTTGAGCTGTTTAGGTGGAGACTTGACTACAATGTGGCTTTTATCTGTTCACAGAACGGATTTAGAGGATGTGGAGTCTACAGAGAGCTTTTATTTCCTTTTAAAACCATTGTGTTCAAACATGCTACCATATGTGTTGGGGTTTTGTTGGTTTGGTTTTGTGTTGTGGGTTGGTTTTTTTTGTTTTTTTAATCTTGCTCACTGATCGTTTTGGGGGGGTTAGAAGCTTAACAGCCACCTAAGAATGGTTAGGGAATCCATTAATTTGCACACGTTTCATGGCATAACTTCATTATCAGACACCTGAAAGATACTGGAGGGCAGGGGCTCTAGCAAATATTTGCTGGGATGAGCAGTTTTTCCTCTTTGGTCTCTTTGAAGTTCAGATGTGTTAAAAGTACGATCATAACACTTGTAGGCAGGCATTTCTTATCTGGCTTATTTTTGCTGGGGGAATATAATGCAATGTGAAAGGAGTTTATATGGAATTTCTGGAATAGCATTTTACAGGGTGGGAAAAGCAGGATGTCTGCAAAAGAGTCCAGCCTGTGGATTTGCAGGCGAGGGCTCACTAGAAGGGAGCTCAGTGCTGCTTTGCATTGTAACTCTTGCGCTGCAGAATTTCAAAGCCCTCGCAGAACACCAGAGGGGTTAGCTTCCTGATGCTGCTGGCCTCCCCGTCCTTACGCTGAGACTGAAAATAAGGCAGGGAAGTTATTGCCATCTTATGGATTTGAATGGGGGGCGGGGGGGGGGGGATCCCTGGTTGCTGAATGCGGGAGGATTTCCCCAGCTCGACTCCTGTAATCTCTGCAGTTGTCATCTTGCCTCCCCGAAGGGGCTCTCCTCCACGTCTGCATCCCGGGCAGCATCCGGGCCAGGGGAGATGGAGCTGGGTTGAATGCTCTGCTCGTGGGGATTAGCCGCGGTCTGGGTGCCCATCAGCGTGTGTGCCGATGATAACGGCTCACCTTTTAGCTGCTGGCCAGGTGATGTTACGGAGGAGGAAATGGTTGGCATGGTTGGTTTAGTATTTCTCACTGCAGCCTGATTAAAAGATTCCCCTGTCTGCCTTTGATCTGCCATGTGTACTCTCTCTGCTGTTGAGACAGTATATAAATTGTTTCTTTGAATAGCAGTATTTACAATGAAGTCTTACTCATTTTGAGTAAAGGACAGCCCAAGCACATTTCCGAAGTCTTGATTTCATTAGTGCAGTGCTGCAGTTCATCAAACCCCATAAATATTTATCTTTTCAGCATTCTTTGTATGATTTCAAAATGCTGGCCGTATTTTAACGGGACGCTTCATGTTGTTTATTGTGCAATAGCTTTGCCATAGATACACTGACAAAGAAGTCTCTGATGGCCGTAAGGAACGGGGAGGCAAGTTCCCCTCCAGACGTGTTTATGAACCTGGTAGAAGTTTGCCTTTGCATCAGCCCTCCCGGTGGGTGTGGGGAGCGGGGGCCAGTTGGGGATTCCCCCACGAATGCTGTGAGTCAAAAGGATTTGCAGCTCTGCCAGCCCTGTGCACTTAGAAATCATGAGTCGGTTGCTTAAAAATAATGAGATTTATAATAAATAAATAAATGGAAGGGTATTTCGGCTTGCTTTCGAACAGCTGTGGTTCTAGGTAAAATCAATGCTCGCGTTCTGGATTTCTCTGTGACCTCAGTGGCTTGGGGTTTGTTCCTCAGTTTTAATGGCAGAGCCGAAATATTCGCTGACAAAAGGGCCTTTGGGTGTTGAGGCTTTTGAAAGATGCGTCGAGTGTTTGAAGGCTTTTGTAAGAAAACAGTAAAAGCTGGCAGCGCGGGCTCTGGGGAGAAGCGATGGGGCAGGCACGCCTGTCCTGGTGGTGATGGGTCTGCAGGCTCCCCGGGGCAGGCTCTCTTGTGTCTGCTCTCTTAGAGGCGAGAAAAGCCGTGATCGTCCCAAAGGGGTAAGGACCTTGCTTGGCTTTTAGTGGCATTTGGATTTGGAACCTTGTTCCCGCTGCTGTAATGAAACTGGTTGGTGGTGAAGCCGCTTCACGCTTGTGGAGGACACTGCTAATGGCAATCACTACCATGTCCCTGAAGCTTTAGGTGTGTTTAAGTGTTAGATCATTATTTTTATTATTATTTTAGATGTTGAGGTAATTAAAAACAAACAAACACACAAAAGTGGTCTTTCATGAAGGTTTTTGCAAAGTTCTGTGGAATGAATGGGATGCATGGTCACTGCTAACGTTTGTACTAGCGAGAAGTTGCCCGATAGACTTCACGCTGACATGAAGGAGCCTGTTCCTGAAACTTTTGCATTACAGGATTTTTTTTAAAGACTATTTCAGATTTTTCTTCCAAGCATTTTATTTGTTAGAACAAAATATTTTGGGGGACTAAAAGAAGGCTGAATAATTATCATTGTAAGCCTTAGTAACTCTTGCTCTGTAGGAAAGAGGGAAGTTCATGGTGCAAAGAAAGAATAAACCCAAGGTGTTTACTACTTAATGAATGAGTGTGCTTAACTAACATTGAAAGTTTTAACGAGTCAGATGATTTTTATTTTGTTCAGTTATGGAAGATCTTTATATTCTGAACAAGCATTAATGACTTTTCCCTCTCTCTTTCCAGGCAGGATTATTGATTCAACATTCCAGTTCTGTCCGGTGTGATTCCATCTCCTGAACTCCTGCACCAGGTGGTACTTTCCTTTCATCGCCTCTTTGTGCTGTCTGTGCTCTCTCTCCATTTAATGGCACTTCAGAAAGGTCTTTATGCTCTGGTAGATGCTATGGCTGGATTTTAATCTTGCTTTCAGGAAATTGGGCTCTGTATTTTGCCCTCCTCCTGCTGGCATCCCAATTTTCTTTAATTGCAAGAAGATGCTTCTGCTCATGGAAATAGGGCCCTTAGAAATATGGTGTGGACGTTGTGGTTCAGAACGAGTCGAGCGGTATGTGGAGGCCTTGCAAAAACCAGGGTTTTTATTTCCTGCTGCTCAAGGAGCACGTGGCTAGGGCTGGATGAAGGACCTGGGTGTCCCCGCTGGTCTCGGTTGTGCGCTCACAACTGTGAGTACTGCGCCTGTGGAAAGCGATCGACTTCCCATCTGGTTCTTATCACAGATGTAGCATGTCAGGAGGAAAATCCCCATGTGTGACCTGAGACATCCCACATTTCTGAAGTGTCTGAAATACTTTAATGCTTTTGTCAAACTGATCCCCAAACTCTTTTCATCATGTTGAAGTTATGGCATGCTGCGATGGCCACGGAGCCTGAGGCAAGGCTGAACCTTGGCTATACGGTTAAACTGCGGGAAGTACTTCACCCATTTACGTGATAGTTTTCATATGTTTCCTTATTGATATTTACTGCTATATGTTACCTCTATTTTTGCTTATAAATGAATGAATGTGCGGCTGTGAAGATAGGGAGGGGAGAAGAAAGTCACATTTGCCCCCTTGCCCTGCACGAGGGGGGACTGTAGTGCCCGGGCACTGAGCCATTCCTCGTCACACAGTCAGGATCATCCTCCTGGAATATTTTTCAGTCTAGAATTTGCTGATCTGCTTTGCTGGTATTTTTTGACCACACTTCTTTGTTTATTCCCCAACTGCTTCAGATGAGCAAAAATTGCGCTGGCAAGAACATTTGTGGGAAAGCAACATCACGTTGCATACTTGTGCGAATAAATATTCACAAGAGAATCCACGTCGAGAGCGCTCGCACGGCCGCTTGTGAATTCTCTTCCGATTACTCACAAAGAGACTTGCTGAATGTTTATAGCTGTTTGGTGGGCAACTGGCAAACGAGTTAGGAAGCCTTGTATTTTGTCTAAGCTTTTGATCGTCAAGTCTGGGGTAGAAATGAAAGCATCTGGCCTGGGTTGACTAATCGAGTGGCACTGGTAGCCCAGACTACGAGCAACTCGTTTCTGCCTGTAGTAACTCCCGTTTGTCTGCTCAGGCTATTCATCAGGGCTGGAGGAACTTGTGGGAGATTTGCAGTCAGCTTAGAGGTTGTTATGATTTAAACAGAGAGCTGGATTTGCTGGGGAAATGAACGGAGCATTATGTTAGGGAGATGTGAAGGCTATTTACCTTTGTTTTGAGTGTTCTTGAAGCAATTACCAGCTAACGCCCATGCTTCTGGAGAGCTGTGACAGAGCCATGATTATCTCTTGGGAGTCCCAGACTCTCTGCTCTCAGTACCCTGCACTGATGGATACTTTTATCTGGCTTTCTGCTTCTCTCCTTACAAAGTACTGGGAAAAGCAGCTGTTGCCTTTGATACTCGGATTGGACTTCACAACCGAGTAAACTGTCACTGCTTGATTGCTCGCTCTGGTTTTCCTGTAGTGGATGAGAAAGCACTAATAAATGGTTCCAGTTGTGGTTCTGTAGACAAGTGTGGTTTTTGGTGGATGCTTTTTAAATGGAGGTCAACTGTCACACAAAAGTTGTCTCATCCTTTAAGGATTTGGTTGACAGAGGTAGCTGAAATAAAGTTGGAAGTCTTTCTGAAGTGCTGGACGTGTATCTGAAGAAAGCAATTAGCATTTTTACAGCATAAAGCGCGCACACCAAATGGACTAAGAATTGGCTGATACATCTGAAAAAATAGTCATCATCGGGGAGCCCTCGTGAAATAAGAGAGGTTGCTTGCTGGGCTTCATGGAGCTTGGCGCGCTGTTATTCCATCGTCTCATCAGCGACCTAAAGTCATGGTAAAATTATTGCTGATGAAGCCTTTGTACAGCTCAGGCTTTGGCTGGGAAGTGCGGAGTGGTGACTAAAGAAGTAACGCCGTGTGGTCTGGAAGGTTTGGTAAGCTCAGCCCACGCAAATAAAACACGCTTGGATGCAGATGTCGCTCTGCATCGGGGGACGGGGCAGGCGAGCGGCACCGGTGGCACTGCCGGCTGTGTGGCCGGAGGGAAATGCCCTGTGAGGGGCGGAACGAGCTGCCGGTGGACCCGGCTGGCAAAAAGAGCAGCATGCTGCTGGGGTGGGCGTGCGGGAGAGCTGCGTGTGTCCCCACCACACCGTGTGGGCTTGGTCCTCCCCACCCGCCTTCCAAAGGATGTCCCCAAATAGAAATCGGTGTGGAAAAGGGCTTGAAAAATTATTTGAGAGCTGGGGAAAGCAAGATATTTAAGAGCTCTTGATCTACTGAATTTATTAAGAAATGAAGTGACTTGGTGTTTATGCACTGGGATCATTTTGAGAGAGAAAACTTTGGAAACTAAAGGAAAAAGACACAGTGAGAGCCCTAGCTGGAAGCTAAAACCCAACACATTCAATCTCGGATAAAAAGCACGTGTTTCTGCGTATGAATGCCACAGAGGATTTACTGTCTCTTGGTGCTTGTCAAATCAAGCCTGCGTGCACGGGAGGAGTGCTTTTGCCAGGACCCAAATGAAGCTTTAATTGTGGGGCTTTAGTTCTTGGGCTTTGTGCAGCCGGGTGAGTGGGTGAAAGGTAGCGGCTGGGGTGACGCAGGAGGTCAGAACAGATGATATCATGGTCCCTTCAGGACTCCAAGCTTTATGAACACACGCGTTTGAAAATCCTATCGTAGTCCAGTGGCAAGGGCTGGCGTTCCTTCGGATTGAGACTTGCAGCCGCGCTAACGTCCCCGTCAGCTGGGGCGGCGCAGCAGGCGGTGCTGGGTCAGCCCCCCTTGGCTCCTGCCCCCCATGCTGTCATCGAGGCACTTGGAGCCGATGCTCCTTACCAGCCCTATGGCTCTGGAGTCTTACTAGAGATCACAGAAAATAGTATTTAGTTGAAAGACCGGTCAAGTAAAACAGCTGGTTATTAGATATCTCTAGGTCTTTACAGAACAAATCTTTGAAATCAAGGGCAGTTTTATGCCTTGCTTTGGGAGCTCTGAAATGCAGGCAGATCTGTTTTGTCAAGGCAAGGGAAACTCGGGGTATGTTTTTCCTTCCTTTCATATCTATCTGATTCTTAGAAGATCTCTGTAGGTACTATTCTGTTTGTCACGTTTCCAGTGTTTCATCAGAAGAGACTGTTCTGACGAGGCAGAAAGTGATAATAAATCCCCCACCCACCAAACCAGTTTATTGACTTAAAAAAGGATGTACTTTATTTTGGGAAAGCAAATATTTTAGGCTGTGTAGCAAAACCAGGAAAAAAATATTTTTGGGTCAGATATGTGACTTGTGATGATTTCTTGTTCTAATCCCGTGCTATACTATGTTGTGATGAAACTGAGGAATGGATCCTGGTGATGCTGTGCTCCGTGGGGTCCCTGAAAATAGCAGAGCATTTTCTTTTGCAGGCTGCAATGTGCCCATCTTGCGCCTCTGTGAAATTCCATTTTGCTTTTATTATCATAGAATTGAGTAAGGAAGTTTGATTATCTCTATTGTGTTAAATGATTTCCAGATCGGAGGTAAGTGCCTCTGAGCAATAGGTAAAATAATGTTATCCATCTGCATCCCTCTGGGATATGGGTGAAGGATGCTGTGTATCTGTTGCTGTGATGTTATTACCTCTGTAGGTTGTGTGGCCCGGGGACAGCGGGCTCGGAGTCTGTGACTCGTGATTAGGGGGTTGGTGGTGTTCGTTCTTTTTTGTTGCTGTTGTTTGGCTGCAGCTGGAGAGGAAATACCTTATTGTTGGCAGCTGAAACGTAAACAGAATGTCCATCATCGATCAGGAGTCATTGAGGTTCATCGGCTCTTGTGTTCTCTCATAACCGTGAGAGAGGCAGATGAATGTGAAAAATACTGATGCGTGCATGTGGTTTTGTACATTTAAAGCTAATCAGATGTTTGAAACCTCTTTCTGAAATACAGATGATGATATAATGACTCCATAGCCATGCAGAGCATTGGCAAGGGAGACACGAACATCCCTCCGTGTGGCATGTAGGGATGAGCGCCTGATTCATCGGCTTGGAGGAGTTGAGGAAGTTCACGGGCTACCTAAGGACAAAAGATTTTTGTTCCAGGCGTGCACTTTGTCCTTGGTAACACACAACACTGCTGGGCTGAGATCATCTTCAGGTTATTTAACTTCAGAAAAGCCTCCGCTTGACAATCAACTTGGCACTCGCAGGGTGCCTCTAATCCAGAGGCTTTACACAACACTTGTTCTGCTGTGAAGTCCCTTTGGTGGGAGGTGGGTCAGAGGGCTGTGCCGAGCCGGCTGTGGTGCTGGGGGAGGGCAGTGAGGGGGCTTGCCATGGGGGCAGTGGCAGGCTGTGCCCCCCACTGTGGCGGGACTGGGTGCCCACCTCCACTGCACCCCTGGTGCGTGCCAGGGTGCTCGCTTGGTCTGCGAGTGCAGAAAGTGGAGCAAGCACGTGACAACCAACCAGACACGATGACTAGACTGATGGGGGGTTTTGGCTGCTCACCTATAAGACTTTGAAAGCTAAAATGTGAATGGGAGGGAAATAAAATGGTCTGGGGTGCAGGTATTCTGATATGGAGGCATTGGTCCCAGTTCCTCCGCAGGAACATTATTATCTTCAGAGAAGCCGTGCGTACATTTCTTTTTATACCAAATGAACAGATAGCAATTTCCTGCCTCGCTTATGTTGCAGGGCCATAGTCTGCCTCTGTCTTTCCCCCGCTGCAGAAATTCACGGCAGCGTGAGGAATGTGGCATCTGTCAACACGTGCTGCTAGGGCAATACAGATGCCTAAAACTGGGACTTGACAGGAGGTGAACGACTATGTTTTAAATAATAAAATACCCTTTCCTCTTTGTTTTGTTTGGGTGAATTGCAGGAGAAGGGGAGGAAGGCTGCAATGAATGCTGTGCTTTTGTGCTCAGAGGGCAGAGAACGTGTCGGGAGCGCAGCGGGTAGCGAAAGGGTGTCAGTCTGGGGGTGGAAGCAGGATGTAGCCCATGTGGTCCATGGCAAGGTAGATCTGGAATGGCGTTGCTAAAATTAATAAACTTCAGCAGCTTTTAGTCCAGAGCGACCGCAGCTTTGCGTGCTTTTTAACCTTGGTTACACCTGCTTGTTGGTTTGCTTTTTTGGCTAGAACCCAGCTCCTGTCCCTCCTGCTGCTTCTGCAGCCGCTTAGTAGTAGGCAAAGGTACCTGAGAAGCTGGCGCCTGGTTTCTGGCTGATGTACAACTTGGAGGTACTGTGAGGTCACTTCAGTTTCTAACCAGTTGCTTTATCATTGACTTTCATCAGAGTTTTTTGGATCAGTTTGTTTAAACTTTAAACACTCAGCTAAATCTGCGTGGCTGCGTCGGACCTGTGAGTTGCCGGACGGTCTCTGCGCCGTGTGTAGCCTGCCCACCGGGCTTCTGCAGGTACCCGCACCTCTTGTCCTGAGGGGAGTCACCTCCAGTCCTGCAATGTCTGAAAAACGGTAACACTGATAATTGCGGTAAGATAAATAGCTTGGATTTTCTACATTTTCTGCAAAAACCCCAGGTAATGCCGGTCACTGAAGTGAAGGATCACCTCAGGTGTTTGAAGACGCTGGTTTAATTGGCAGGTTTGTGTCTAGCTACACAGTTAATTCTCCAGAGAAGGTCTAATTGCTTGGCGTTAGCACAACAATTTTCATCTGCAGCACATGATTAATTTGGGCTGCTTTATCCCTGAGCCTACAGAACAGTGCCCTCTCGTGTGCAGCACCGGGGAGCTGGAGGCGCGTCCTCCCCAAACTGGACCTGGGGTTTGGAGGGTCAGTAAGAAATTAAGACTCGCCTGTCACCACATGTTGCCTTGCTCTTTTTTTCCTCCCGGTGCTCTATGTGGCGTGATGGCTGGAGAAGCTTTTGTGTACTGATATTTCAAAATATGTAAAAGAATCAGCACTTTTTTTTTAATGTCCTTCATAATTCAATATGCTGAATGAATGAATTTATTCTAGTGGGGGGGAAAGCCGAAAGGTTTTGCCTATCTTTGACTGTCATGTTGTAGCTGGCACAGATTCTAGTGGTTTATATGCAGATGGCAGCAACTGTGCTCATGTGCCAGAAACTGGGGATTCAGGTGTAGAATGCAATTTCAGAATAGTCCCAAAAGAAAAGATTCAGCATTAATATGTGGATGACACATGGCTGGGGTTTTTTTTTGCATTGTTGTTTGCCACTGTAGTGGGACTGCTTCAAATGCCTAGTGAAGCTGAAGTTCTCGGTTTGCTATGGACTCTACAAATGAGAGATCTGCGTGCTTTCTCCTGTGCCCCTCTTTCAGTGTGATCTTCCTTCCAGTCCTGGCTTGTTGCTGTGCAAAATCGCAATCATTATGCTGGTTTAGGCTCTGTGTAATAAATTGCAATCCCCATATGGTAGCAACGGTCCTTGTGTTCTTCTGTCTCCATCTATTGTCATGTTTTACTCTTGGCTACTCTTGCAATTAGCTAAGTTTGCCTTCTCTTTCTGCGAGGACATATCTGAGTAAAGTTATCCAGCCTAAAGCTCCCGGGTGCTTTACAGAGAAGCGTTCTTTTAATATATGGCTAGACAGGAATGAATAAACTTAATTACAGCCCGGTATGTATGTTATGTGAGCTAGAAATGCAGTAGTGGTTTTTGACTAGTGCTGTAATAAAGGCACCTACAAACTGGTGCCCTTTAAAGGTGACGGATCTGAGATGACGGTGTGTGACATGGGCTGTGGTTATGTCACGCTGCAATGGGCAGGGTGGTATTGCAGGAGAAACTGTGCTGGGAATCCGCTTGGGATGGGGGGTTCTTGCTTTCTGAACAGACTCAGAAATAATTAATCTAGGGGTAAGACTCAAACCTTTTATGAGGCTTATAACGCCACTTCTCCGGTGCCTGCAAACTTTGTTGCTGCAGCACGAGAGGGAGCAGAGGGGTTTTTTTGTTTGGTGGTGTGGGTTTTTTTTTTTTTACTGTGTTATGGGAGTGTATGTCTAGCTAGCTGTATTTAGTTTCCAATGAGGTGGAGGAATGCGTGTTAAATAAACGTTCACTTTGGGCGCTTTCTAGAATTGGGTGCGTTTGCCTCATTTTTAGGAATGGTGATGTGTTTGGGTGAAGGATTTATGTTTTGCGGTTGGGTTCCCTTTGTGCTTACCCCAACGGGTAAGATTAGATGTTCAGAGCCAGGGTGCTGTGCTCAGCCAAGGGAAGTCATCAGGGAGCAGAATGACACAAGCCAGAGACGTGGTCCTGGAGCACGGGGTCCCGGTCAGCAGGGCTGTGTATGAGGTGCAGCATCTGCCCTCCAGGATCTCACTGTTGAGCTGTGACTTGCAGTTGATGGCATTTCCCTACGCTTCATCCTATTTTTGCTTCCAGCAGACTGCTTGTATCAGGCACTGCTTGCGAGGCTGCAGCCTCCGGAGCGGCACTCCTGAGCAGTGCTTGGTAGCTCCTCCATTTGGAGCAAGAGGGATACCTACCACCTCTTGCACCAGCTCGGTGGGAGAAACATTCAGACTTTTTTTTTTTTTTTTTGGCCAAGATAACTGGAACAACAGAAAGGACCGCTCAAAGCACTGTCCTTGCAGAAAGCCTGACTCCAAACTGACTGGGGGTAACTGGAAGGGTTTTCCCAGCGTGTGGCTGTGAGCACAGGGCTGGAGCCCTGACTGGCTTGTGGGTGTGCGAGGCGATGTGTCAGAAGTGGCAGAGGGGCCAGGAAAAATCCACAGAAGTGATGGTGCTGTGCCCCAAGAAGATGCCAAGAGCAGGAGAGGTTTCTCAGGCGGAGTGTTGGCTATGAAGGTAGGCTTGGAAATGTCTGCGAGGAAATTCTCCTTCTGTTCCTGCTTGATTCGGGAAAAATGACTTTGCACGCACATTTTTTCAGTGAACAGGAAGCTACTTGACTCTTTCTCTTGAAAACCAGGCAAGATGATCCAGGGTATTAGCTAACCGTGCGGGTTGAAAGGGCCAGTACTGCCCCTCTGACCTATTTGGTCTGTTAGGTGACCACCAGAGCACTTGCTCGGAGCTCACCATTGAACCCGAAGCAGAAGGGTGGCGCTGAGCCCACTGTTCAGACCCAGGAACTGTGTATGTTGGAAGCGGTGCAGAGATCTTCAGAGGAAGGCAGAAGCTGAATGATGCCCGGTGTCCTTGCTGGGAGGCCAGGCTGGTGCCGTGGAGTGCAGGACTGGTCCATGCTGGTCTGTGCTGGGCTGGTCCAGCAGTGTGCTGAGGGCTCAGAGGTTGAAATTTCCTTGCCTGGTAGGGATGTAACACCAAAACTGCCTCCCCTAACACTGTGCGTGCACGCAAAGGCTGTAACAGGAATTCCATGTCCTTATAATCCTTCTACTCGGATAAAAATCAGATCTTAAAAAATGTGAGCACATGAGGACTAAAGACTTTCATTACAATATCTTTTTAATTATCAAGGTGGGGAATCACGTTTTACAAACTACCATAAATTGAATTTTATTATGGTTTATGTGAGGACTTATTTAATAGTAGATTACACTAGACACTAACAAAATTTTTTCTTTCTCTAAGGTTTATTTGTCACTTGTTGAACTCTAGGAAAAATGAGCTGTGAATTGAACCAGAGGGTTACAGATATAGTCCAAACGATGGTTCGTGTTCATGGTTTACATTAGCCTAGTTTAATTCCAGATTGTGAACGCTTTTAACATCTGTGAAATCCAAACCAGGCAGTTATGCTTCATTAAGATCTAGCTTCTGCTATTTTCAATAGGTAATTTGCGAAGTCTTAAATACTGAATTATGGCTGTTTGTTTTGGAAGGAGCTTTGCTTATTTTTCTCTTGTCTGTACTCGTTGGTAATCCTGGTGTTACGATAACTCGGGGCTTCTCTGGAACCTGCTGCCATAGGCAGATCTGGGGACAGGACGGCTTTGGTAATGGGGCATCACCCTAGGCTAGCAACCACTGGGTGGTTGCACCTCCTGTTCGGGGCTTGGCTTGTTGCTGGTCCTTGTCACGTTCTCCTGATGAGCAGCAGCTCTCTTCTCTTCCCTCTTCTCTCTTATGCTTTGCACTTTGTCATGGAGACCATGGGTCCGTTGGGTGACCCATGAAAAGCCCATTTCCATGTTCATAGGGTTTTTTCCTACCCTTTTGATGCTTATTTTTTTGAATGATAATGATTTTGATGATTATATTTGGAAGAATTTCCAAAGGTCCGTCTTCACCAGTGTGAAAGAGATGCCTTGCACTGGTGTGCTCAGGCTGAGGTGCGGCAGTGTTGCGTAGCTGAGAAGTTGGAGAGGTCCCATCTCCTCTGCTGAAAGGAGTGGAGGCTGCCTGATGCTTAACAGAAGATGACAATTTCTTAAGTAGATCTCTCATGGGACCTTGGTATCACCTGAAAGACCATCTCTTAAAAAGATCATCTCTTAAAGTGGGGACAGAACAAAGTAAAAGTTTGGGATGTGGGTTAAAGGTGATGCTCGGAGGTTGTATTCACATAAACAAGTGCATCGGACCGTTTGGATAGACTTACGGAACTTTGCATGTTTTTCTTGTTAAACAAATGTGTTGAGTGTGGCCCCTCAGTGCCTGAATTGGGAGGAAACTCCTGAAAATGGAAGGGTCTGTGTGTAGCAACTATAGGTGTCACAGCCACTGGTGCGTTGGCGTGGCGCCTGGGGGCTGTAGCTGGCCACAGCTGGAAGGTGACTTGCTACGGGAGCGAGAGGGTGGCTTCAGGCTCGGCAAGCTGGGTGACACGGCTGGGACGGCCCCATTGTGTGCAGCAGCCACAGGACTCTGTGTTCTTTCTTAATAATGCCGAGGTTTGTAAAAGCTTTTAACAGTTTATTCAGCTCTTGGTGATGAAAAGTTCCCCTCTCAGGTTTCAGCGTGGTGGTGTCTTGCAAAGGACTGATGTATTCCTTCATTCTTAACACTTCAGTCACTGTGGTGGCTAGTCCGTACAGGAAAGATGCCTGCAGTTCCGCAGACGCAATTTGCAAGCAAGTGTATACCGGGTGACAGTTTTTGTCTGTTGAGATGGTGCTGGCATTGGGGAGGGGGTCAACGTGCAAGTCCCCCAGCGTGCTCTGTGTGCTTTGAAATGTGGCAGGCGACAGGACTGAGCCCTGTGCTACATCACTGGGAAGACATAGGTTAAACAACCTTGCAGGTGCAGTGGGGTGCCAATATGATCAGGTTTATACTTCCTTTTTAATTCAATTCCCTGGGAAAACTTTGGAAAAGAAATCCAATAAAACTATAAAGAATGGCAGATATTTTCTGGCCCAATGGCTACAGCAAGTATTTGCGTTTAAGAGATTATTTTCATATGCATCTTGAATTCTGGATGGGAACAGTTTGCCTGTGATTTATAATAAATTATTCATCCTTTTTTATTACCATAATAATCACTTTTTATGGTTACCCAAGTGAATGCTATTATGAAAGCACAGAAAAATCTATTAATTATTTTCCAGGATTTTATAGTATTTAGGTTTTTTCCTAGAGTTTTCCCACTCCGTAGACTTCTGATGTTATCGGAAAGCAAAGCATTTATTCTTTTCTAAGATAAGTCTCTAAGCACACTTATTTTTGTGTATTGTGCAATAGCATTGCTGCTTGCAGAGCCAGGAGAACATGAGAACTCCTCAGCGAGGGAAGGTGCTGGTCCCTGCAAGGATTGCTGGATGCCTCTTGCCTGCCTTTTGCTCCCAGACAAAGTAGGATGGGTTCTGGGTGTCTTTCCATTAGCCTTGTGTAGCAATGTAATTGATTTAGATAAACATCTCAAACAAGGGGTGATTTCTTATTTTTAAGAAGCACTCGACTTGTTCCAGGACCACATGGAAGCAGACTGGCACGGAGGATTTTCCCCTTCAACAGGGAGAGGTTCTAGTGCTGTTTATTTGGGCCCCAGAGCCCAAACTGATGGAAATTTTGATGTGGAGGCTGTGCTGAACTTATAAAACCCCATTTACAGTGAGGTTATATGGGGTACTGAAGGATTAGAACCACTGCTAGACCTGTGTTGTGCTTGTTTGTTGGCTTGTTGGGGTTTTAAAAAATAATTATTTAGTAGCTCAGCGGCTCCTAGTGCCATTCACTGCCGTGTCTCTGGGAATCTCCTCTGCCGTCACAGGGCGGAGCACGGTCTGGGTTATGGCACTGAGGTGCAGCTGGGATGTGTAGCAGTTCTGGATTTGGAATTTAAAGCCTCATGAAACGTCATTGGACTGGTATATAGCCGCTGGCGTTAGAAGCTAAGCGAGTCTGAAAAGGATGCATAAACCTTTCTTCTTGACTCCGTCTTGGTTTCGATGGGCTGAATCTCATTAGCGCAGGCGTCGCTGTTGCACATAGCGCTGGTTTGGTCTGTGTCTAATGCTCAGGCTGCGGAGCGCTGACCTTTGCAGTGAGTGGGACCGAACGCAGGGGAGTCTCTGCATAACCAAGTAGTAACAACCTTGGACCTCTTTAATGCCTACAAGTCAGACTGAATAAAGCTTCTGGAGCTGTCTGCCTCTGTTCTGTGCAAAAACAGGGCTTAAGGAAATCGCTTGCTTGTTCTGTGCATTTGGGTCTCCTTAAAGCGAGCCTGCTGGATGGATGCGTGCAGGTCTTGTATGACACCATATGGCGATGAGATGTTAGAGTGTAAAAATTATAATAAACGCCCAGCACAGCTGGGAGGTGGGATCTTGGTTCATCCTGTGTCTCTGATTCACTGCTCTCCCCTGCTGCAAGCACAATTTTTGACCCAGCGTAAATCCAAGAGGTCACAGTTCAGCAGCGGAGCTAAGCACATTCCTAGGTTAAGGCATGGGACTAACCTTATGTCCAGGGAGACTGTTCTCATGCTGAAATAACATGCTGAACCGACGCCTAAATACCTAAGAAAAAATATTCTGAGAAACCTTTCCTTCGGAGCTTGTTTTATACTGTACATCTATTTGGCCTCTAAGTGCCGTGAGGGTTGGGAACGTGTCATCTTCTGGGGGCTGCGCGGAGCCAGATCACTGCTTAATGCAGCCATAATCCTGTCATCTCTGGTTTAGATCATGAGCCCTTCGGAGAAGGAGCTCCTCTTTCTTTTCTGTATTAGCGGAGCACCAAGAACCCTGTCAATGCTCAGTAAATCCAGCAGCCTCCTGAGAGTTGGCCTTTCTATTAAAGCGCTGTTCTGCTTTACAAATGATGGAAGAAGCGCAGTTTGTAGCGAAAAGGAGGAGCGTGCGAGAACAATAAGGTGTCTTTTTATGTTATGTAGCGTGTGGTGCGAGGAAGGAGCACAGAAGAGCAATTAAAAAGGCTCTGCTTGAGTGAGGTTTGAAAGAGACTTTCTGGCAAGCTTTGAAGCCATGTGATTAACCAGTCAGGTGAAGAAACCTCAAATTCCTCTTAATTTGGAGGGAGGAGGAGGCTGTTTTGCCAGGAGAGAGGATTGCAGGGAGGGGGGGTAAGGGAAGAACTCTAGGCTGGATATAGGGCAAAAGGAGGGAAGGATGGCCAATGCAGTGGTGATGGAATGAGTCCAGAGAGACCTGGAGAAGTGATCCAAGGGTGAGATAGGAAATGTGACCCTCCTGCCCACGCTTCTCAGCTGCAAGACGCAATATTTCCACTTGTGACTGGGACGCGGTGGGACAGAAAGCAGCGTCCTGGTGTGAAGGTGACACGTCTTTCGGTAGGAACACTGGGAGTTCCGTGAACCGCCAGCGAGTGACATGTTGAAATCCTGATATACGGAGTGCCTACGGTCTAGGCTGATGCTGACTTTATGCCTCTGTGTGTGTGTCCTTCCGAGAAATAATGTCACTCACATTGGCACTGAAATGAGCTGCAGCCTTTAACAGGCTTTTCAGAACAAAACGTAAGTGCAATATTAAACTGTCTGTCTGCAAACGGTCTGGCCTCACAGCTTCGTTTGGAGCACCCTTGGCAATTTTATTTACCTATGGAGACTATTCTACCCTTCTCACGTGTAGGTAAATGCGGTTACCAAGGCATTAGTCTCCATAGTACACCAGCAGAGGCAAGAACCATACACAGTACATCCCAAGTCTAAATAATAATAAAAGCTATTTAAGCCTATTTAAAGCTAAATAACAAAAGCTATTTAGTTTGGGTTCCCCCCCCCCCCCCCCCCCAGATCAGGCCACAGAGGACATCTTATGCCAGAGTTTTAAAATGTTAATTCTAAATAATAATAATCTACACTTGTTAAGAAATCAGTGGGTTCTGGCTAAAATTAAGGAAACTTTTCAGTAATGTAGCTTGGATTAGAAGGTACGGCTTTAAGGCAAACCTGTCTGTATTTGTGGAAATCTACTTGTGTTACATGACGTACCTGCAGATACACAATTTCTGCTTTTCGTGATGCTCCTTTTTGTATAAATGATTGAGCACTACCTTTTCTCCAGGTGTGCTCAAACATTATAAGCTCTGACCCTCCTGTATGTGTTTTGAAGCTGGATTCCCACCAGCATATTAAAGGCCTCCTTGTGAGCTGGTCCAGGGGGGTTGGGGTTTTGATTTCATGGAAATACTGGAAAGATTTGGAGTTGCTGGTACATCTGCAGTCACAACATCTCGCTGGTGAATATGCTGACTTGTTCAAGGCTTTGGTTCTAGAAAACTGACAGTGCAGAAGTACTGAGTGCATGCAGTCTCCTTGCCGCGGTGTTCACTCCCTTCCTCTTTCACACCCAGCGGATCCTGGCTAAGTGCACATATATATGCTATTTTATGATGCTTCTAAGTGGGCCATTTGTTTCCTTCTCGGCCCTGCCTCCACCGGTGGACCAGCAGGGCTGGAAGATGCAGTAGCCTTTTGGCCATCTGGTTTCAGTGTTGGCTTCTTTCCAGCTTTGACGTGGCACTAGAAGTGAGCACGGTTTGGGTGCTAGGAGGAAGCTGAAAGAAGCTAATAAGAGATGAATTCTTTACTGACAAATGCCAAGTAAGCCACAGTAGAAGAAATAATTGGAGCTGCTTCTACAATTTTTCTGTTCTAACTTTATTATATTAATCGAGAAGAAGTACTTAAACTTCTTTGTGGTTGCTCAATGTAGCCTTTGGCACCATGCACAACAGTGGTCAAAAAAAGCAAACAGAAGTGTTAAGAGGCATGCAAAACACATGGAAAATATCTTGCCATTATATAAATCGGCTGAATGCCTGTGCCTGAAACGTTGTCTTCCATTCTAGTAAACTCATCTCATAAAGGAGATGGCAAAGTAAGAAGGAATTCAGAGGCAAGAGAAGTGAAGAGAGTTAGCATTTTAATATTTTGGAGCTGTTTCCCCATAGTGAATTTTAAAGTCATTGGAAGGAGTATAAAGCAAGGAGATAAGTTGACTTAAATGTTCTTTCTGAGGAGAAATGCAGCAAAAGAGATGCTCAGTTAAACTGAAAAATCGGCAGACTGGATTGTCAGAAGCTGTTGTGTACCGTGCAGATTCACACCATGATCATGAGCTCTGCAAGTTGCCACTGAGATGAGTTAAACAAGACTCAAACCTCACCTCAAAACCCGCAACTAAACAAAACCCCAGATATCTTGGAGTAAAACTACTGAGGCAATCAGAATCCAATGAATCAAGACAAAGGAGTGTATAAACAAGCATATGTGGTTTGGATTTTTTTGTTTACTGTTGCAGTGTAGAGGAATTTCTTCCTCTTCACAGGGTGAATGGGGGCAGAGGTGCTTGCTGGGTGTAGGTGAAGCCAGTACAGGAGAGGTGATGGTAACCCTCTGGCATACCATAGTTGTTTCAGTAAAGAGATCTTTACCTTTGTGGTTACTTCTGTGAACCAGGGTTTTGAGCGCAGAGCAGGCTTGGGGTTTTGGGGGGTGAAGAATCCCATAAGCTGTGGGCTCTCGATGCAACCTTCTCTCTCCATTCTCCAAGGAACGTGCTGCCTCTTATCTGTCCTTTCTTATCCATTCTTCTACTTCCATCATCTTTCATCTGCCCTTAATTAACTTCTCCCATTCTGCTGAGTGTACGTACTCCTGAGATTAACGTAAGAGGGAGTGCAAAGTTTCAAGAGAATTGAAAATCAATTTCTTTGTCTTCATGTACCTGTCAAGGATTGAGTACCAAGGCTGGAATTTGTCCTCCGGTAGCTGATGGTATCACCTTCACCTAAATCACCTTTCTGGCACTGCTTAAGATATATTAGCCTGAGCCCCCTGGTTGCAATCCAGTTCCAGTGCAGAGTGCCTGGTGGAGCAGGGAAGCAGTGTCTGCCCGCGAGAGTGGGGGGTGGGGGCTGCGGGCAGCGCTGCCGACCCCACGTCTGCAAAAACGTGGTGGTGGAGCAATGAGCAGTCCCAGGTCCTTGGTCCTCACCACTGGCAGAAGCCGTGCCCTGGTGTTTATAAAAAGGATGGGGCACCGGGGCCCTTGAGTTAGGCTTATTCTGCTGCTGGTCTGTGGGAACAAGGAGGGGGGTGTCTGTTTCTACATCTAATCAGTTGCAGGCATGTGATTACAACATTTAATGATCATGGACTAGGTCAGTTTTTAATTAGCTGAGCCACATGATAGGCTTTCGCAGTGCCAGCAAACTCTTCCCTTATTGATGTGTCTAGTCTGATGTTACACAATAGCAGCTGTGCCAGTGAAATCATAGATTTATGGGTTAAATCACATTGTATAGCAGATTGTATTTCCCAATCCTAAGCTGTTTTGCCCTGATCTGGATGGGACACGGTGGGTCTAAATTTCAGCATGCAGCAAGTCTCTCTGTTTCATTCAATGTGTTGCGGAGTTTGCAGTAAATAAGAAAAATAGTGCTCGGGAAGTTAGGGATGGGGAGCCACGACTGCTACAAGGACTCACATGATAGTGTGGTCTGGTGGAATCAAATACTGTTGCTGATCGAATCACATGTTTTTGTGCTAGTAACAACCAAGAACACTCCTTTCCTCCCCAAAAAGACTAAATATAGCCCCAAGAAACTCCAACCGGTGAGGGCTGGCACCAGCCAGTGCCTTTTCCACGAGCCCTGTGTGACGGCCGGCGTTGGACCGTACCGCTCCAGGAGCAGATGGCAGAGCAGGCTGTGCCTCTGAGTCTGGCAGCTTCCCCCTTGCAAGGAGGAAGCCTACGCTGGCTTTATGCATCGCTTCTCATCCATCATCTTGCATTGGAAAGGGCAAGCGTATGACTTTGGTTTTCCTGGCGCACAAGTGGAAGATAAGTCGCCCCGTTTCCCTCCCTGCTGCGTGGTGGGGTGGGGGAGATGATCCCACAGTGATTAGAAGGGCCACGACCCTTTCAACTTAAATGCACAGATTTGTTTTCCTAAATGTACATCTTGACACTCACGCGGTGTACATTTGCTCTGCCCTTGACCCCTGTTGCATGCTAGCTACAAAAGTTTTCCATTTGTTTCCTGGAGGTCTGGAGATTTCAAACAATGCTGTCCCTTTGAGCCATCCAGGTCTGGAGTGTATTTAAGTGCCGAAGTATAGCCAAGTTTGAACACACTGAGATCTCTCAAACGTGCACGTGAGCAAATCTTTCCTTATCGTACTCTTCTGCTGAGCCAAGGGAGAAGTCCCTGGGTGATGCTGATCTTCAAGCCGGGGCACATTCTGGGGAGGGTTTAATTTCCCATGGATGTCTGGTGCTGATCACTAATGAAGTCAGGGCTTCCAACCTGTTGTGCTGTTGATAGTTCATAAATTCATCAAATTTTGGGCTTGGAGACCACTAGTATGATTACTATTGATATTTTTTTTTTTTTCCCGCTGTACCGTAGGCTGTTGCATTGTGGTTCTTCAGTTGTTACGCTTTATATGCTTTTTTCCTTATTTTTGTAATTGGATTTGGCTTAGTTTGTTGATGCCTTGCTTCCTGCCAGCCTGGAAGCTCGTTTGATCAAAACAGGAGCTAGGGCTACATCCTCAGAGCCTGGACTTGGGCACTTCCCTGCCCTAAAGAGGAAGGGATGGATCTAGTGCAGACCATTTATCCACCAGCACGGCCAGTTACTGACATCCACTGTTAGCATTTCAAAGGAGATGTGCTGAATGAGCAAGCTCTACATTGCTCTTTTCAGTTAGCTCACCCACAACTGCGAGCTTCTCGGGACATGAGATTCACGGTAAGAAAAAAAAGCTCAGAAATGGAAGCTTGTCCCATATCTCCACTAATTTAATACTTGGGGATTTTTCCACGAAAGTTCTGTTTGACCCAAAGCTCAGTTACGCTGCCTAAGACTCAGTAGCTGACTCCAGGATTATAAACCACTACTTTAGTCCTTAAGTTGAGCAAGGTTTTGTCCTCTGAGCCTGATCTGGAATTGAAATTCTTAGGGAAATGGTTGGAGGGAAGAAAGCAGAGATGGGAACTGTAGATTTGTCTCTCATTTTTCCTGTGTCATCTCCCATTTGCTGTCACCAGGGATGTGCCTGCAGCGCTGTGCAAGGATAACGGCTGGGGCAGTGATTTAGCTGGGTACCAGAAGCAGTTTGGCTGCATCAGCCACGCTAATTAGCTAATATGGAGTTCTGTGTAAACACAACCTGCTGCCTCCGGTTTGCTCCGATCTAAGCCAGGGCTGTGTGCCTTCACCGCCTTGGTGGCAATGCAGGGGAGCTGAGGAAGGGCTGCTTGGCTGTTAAAGTCCTTTCTCCTCGCCGTTTGCTCCTGAAGGTTGGAGGTCCTAAATCTGCCCTTACCCTTTCAGTTGTGCTCCTGGGTGAGAGGGAGCTGCTTTGGGCATGTGCTTCCACAGAAGCGGTGTATGTGTCCCTGTGCAGGACAGAGTTTGGTGCGTGCAAACTCTGTGGGTGACCATTCACTGTCCAGGATAACAAAATCTCACCTCCATCCCACTGAGCTTCAGACCCTCTGCAGTCAATGAGAAGACATGGGCATCTCCAGCTCTTGATTTCAGCCCAAGATCTGAATTATTTTTTTAGATGTCTAAGGAGGAGTTACACGAGAACTCATAAGAGCAACTGGACTCCTCAGTTAGATACTGCTGTGTGTCATGCCTATAGACCTCTTCCTTATTTTGGAGGTGCATTCATCTGTTTTATTGAGCCTGGAGTTTTGGAGCATGGTGTGATAGTGGATAGGAGTCTATAGCTGCAGATGTTTTCCCAAAGGCAGCTTTTCAGCAGTCTTTTTTTTCTTTCTTTTTTTTTTTTTTCCCCCTGCTTTTTGAAAAGCACAGTGTATGTGTATGCATCTACATTGGTATGTTGCTGGTGATTATACAGACTGTGCGGCAGCCGGGGGATAAATAACAAAAGATGTGTGGTCAAATAGCTGGTTGCATGCCCATGCAGCTTAATTTTTAGAAAGCCATCTCTTCTGGGCTTACCTCCCAGTGACACTGGTGCTGTCGCTTGCAGAAATCATCAGCTTATTGCTTCAGCTTGTCTGAGCAGGGGCGATAGAGTGGTCTGATTCTTGCTGCAGCTTCCCTAGGGTGCAGCAACCTTGTTGTGTCCTGTTAGGGAAGCCTGTGGGCAGGTAGCTGCTCCTCCCAGTTGTCTGTAGGTCTGGTGGAAGAGACTGTTCTAGAAGAATCTGAGCTGAAGTCAGCTCGTGGTCCTTACCAGACAGAGGTGGCTTTTTTTTTTTTTTTTTTTTTTTTTTTTGGAAAGTGGGGGTTGTGATATATGGAGCCTGAATACCCAAGGTTTGTGCTTGACTTTAGTAACTGAATAGTAACTGAATTACAGGAGCTATGATGGGCTAAGGCAGGGGCTTTGTTCAGGGTGCTCTGCACTTGGGGTGGGAGATGTTCTCGTTTTCCTCGTAGCAGATGGGAAGCTAGAACAGCAGGAAAGCCTGCTGCAAAACTAGGAAGTGAACCTAGATTATCTGAGTTTTGCTCTGTTGCTTTGGTGTTTTCTGTTTAATGGACTGACACAAGTTTGACTCTTAAAATTACTCTGGATTCCTGTGAAGATGGGGAGTTTGGTTATGTGAGGAGCTAACGGGCATCACAGAGTCGTTTCTTAGCACGTGTAGTGCAGGCTGTGCTGTCAAAGCAAGGGCAGTGTGCGTGTGAGACCGGGAGCAACGAGGCGCTGGCGTGACTCGCTGACTTTCCTCATCCTTCCTTGCAACGCAGCTGACCGGCAGGTCACCAGCTGGTCCCACACTGCCGCTGCTCAGCAGTTCTGGACACAGTTACCTTTTCTTTTGGGGATATGGAAATGCTATAAGTACTGCTGGTGGCTTCGGTAGGGCAACCGCTCGTTGGCCGAGTGTGAAAACAACAGGCAGTTTCATGCTGGAAGGTTGATGTGGGAGATTCTTGGCTGGTAAGAGCAGCATAAACACGAGAAAAGTTGCACAGAAGGAAATACTGTAAAACCAGTAAAAAACCCCTATAAAAACTACTGCTGATGAAATGCAGTCACCGGTGTTCTCCTTGCATTTTTGTCAGGGAAGACGCTTGTGCCATCAAAGTGGATTTGGTTTTGTCTGTGGGGATGAATGGAGAGCAGAATCCAGGAGAAATTTTGGTGACTTCCCCCCACCCCCCCAAGGACACTTGGCGTTAACCTTTGATGTCAATGGTTGTTCTGCTGTAGCACTCGGTGCTTCTACAAAGAGATTTCAGTGAGGTGTTAAATTCAGACATAGGGATGAAATGGGATATGGTTCCCACAGGGAGGTTTACTGGTTTCTGGACAACACCAATGACTTTTATGAGAATATCTTCCCTTCATCATCCTGCCTTTTCTTATCGCTACTGGCTTTGCATGTAAATTCCCAAAACCAGGCAAAAGGCTTGGGAGCTCTGACCCCGGTCATATCTATTCCAAGTGGTTTTGAACATGCCAGTCAAGAAGGCACTGTAGCATAGCATAATATGAAATATTTTGAGTGTCCTGCTGTAGGTCTTGCCTTTATAAACAAAAGCCATTCCAGAAGTTTTGCAAGGATTGATAGGATCAGGATGTATTTGTTAGCAGGGAGGGCTGGCTGAGATAGAGCAGTTGTAACTCGCCCTCAGTGTGAAGTGGGAGGTTGAATCCGCTGTTTTCTAAGCGTGGCTGTGGGGGAAGAAGGGCCTGAAAATGAGGAGAGACTTCTTGGTTTGAGGTGTGCTTTCAGGGTAAAGCGTTACATGTCACAGAAGCGATTTGGGACGTTCTAGTGGTGTGCGTAACTAACGTACCCAGCTCTGACATGTATAAGCACATACTCTGGCTGTAAAGTGAGATGGAACGTTTCAGTTCACCTGAAACGAAGAGTTTTTTGGGTTGTTGGTTGGGGTTTTTCTTCCCCTCCCCCCTGGACTTTGCTGCTGCTTTGCAGAAAGCTCAAGATTTTCAATTTATTTTCCTCTGATCTGGAATAAAACCACGGTTCAAAACCTGAACGTCTGTGGAGATGGACCTTGCCTTCTCTACAGTGCTGAGCTTCAGCTTGGACCCAGCCACAGCTGGCTGCTGCTGGCACCGGTGGGAAGCCCGTAAAGGTTCGCAGCTGCACCCGCTCAGACGGCTGCTCCGAGTCCGTTCCAAAAGTCTCTGGTTTTAGCTCCAGGGGTGGACGCTACAAATCATGAGTAGCTTTTGTATTATGGTTACACCAACAAACGCTGATCGTGGGCTCTACTCCTTCAGTGGTGGGTATGCTGTGTGCCTCTCTGCAGCCAGGGACTCGGGGTCTTGATGCTGTGGGACCCCTTTGGGTGCCTAGCCTAGCTGGAGGAAGCAAGGGCGTTCCCACCGCAAGGCTTGGTGTGAGTGGACATACCTGATCAGGCTTGTTAGAAACGACATTGCTGGGCAGATGTTGGAAGAGCTTCATCCCAGGGTGTCTTTCCATTGCCCTCGTTGGGATCCGACCCCAAGCCTCTGCAAGGACGAGAGCAGCTTGCCCGCTTTATGCAACTGCAACGCCGCTCTGGTTTCTTGGCGTAATGTTGACACACCCTTTCTTATTAATACAAGACCCTTGGGGAAAGGAGAAGTTGATGGGGTGGGGACCCCTTGGTTTAGCTGCGCCAGTTCCACACCCACTCTTCAGCTGGTCTGCTTGCGATCATCGTTCTGGGGAGCAGCAGACCAGGTCAATTACTCCACAACAGCTCCATCTATGACTCTTCAGTCATGCAGCTGTATCAGAATTACAACAAAAACAACCTCAGTTATCCTAGTTGGATGTGAAAGCAGACGCGTGTTCCATGAGTAGCGGTGATGCCAAAACGTGGAGGTCAATGTTGTTCAGTGTTTTTTTGGCAAAAGAAAAACCTATCGTATGGAAGCCGGTGCCTGGGGAATCTACATGGAGCGGTGAGATGAGCTCTGTGCATGACTGGAGATAATGGTGCTGGGGGAGGCGACTGAGCCAGGGAGTACTGGAGGGCGGCTCTGCGTGGCTGCCAGCAATCCCCCCAAGCCCAGTGGCCACCCTTCTTCATGATGAAGTCATTAGGAGAAACAAAACCATTTATCCAGGAACCCACCTGCCTCCAGAAGGCCGGGAGGCAACAGTGAGTTTCTGATACCTCTGGGGCTGTGCTGTCAGTAGGTATTTGTATTCTCGGCCATCTGTGAATGCGGGTGCTGGTGATACTGCCTCATCCCCCCTGCGATCAGCTTGAAGTTGCCAAACTTCATTTCTCTCTCTTTTTTTTTTTTTTTATTTTCTCTCCCTGCCCTCAGCAAAAGGCTTTCTGCTCTTCTTTCCTGGAGAACGAGGTGCTTAGTACTGTCAGCAACACATTAGCCATCCCTACAGTAACGGACCTGCATCCAAGGGGTTGTAGGCGATGTGTTAGCACATGTGGAAAAATCCCCTGGAGCTTCCAATTTACACTGGAATTATTAAAAACAAAAAATAGAGAAAGTTTTGTTCATGAAACTATGGAAAACACCACTGATAATATCTTTTCATGGCTATTTCCAACCTCCCACATTAAAAGATGATCTCAAAGTACCAAGTTTTGGGTCTGGGTTTGCAGTTTTCCACTCTTTTGGGACTCGGAGCAACAGAGGGATGTGGGCTTGAAATAATCTTTTGGCTTCTGTTGCACGGAGACTAGCATGGTAAGAGTGACCAAACCTTCAGCAGCAGGAGGGACCTGGGAGCTGATGGGGATGAGACACCAGCGCGGCAAGTCGGAGCCGGTCCTCTCCTCCTGGAGAAGAATGAAGTTGCATGTCCAGGCGACAGTTGGAGCCCTATCGTAACGGTCTGTAATGTGGTTTTGATGAGGTTTGCCTTTTGCTCTGAAGAAATCTGCAGCTTTTCATCGTCACTCCCAAGAACTGGATCCATTCTGAAGAGCAACAATACATGGAAAATGGAATATTTTGCTTATTAAAGTAACTTGGAGTTCCAGCTCTGAGGTTGGCAACCAAACCTCAGAGAGGCTAAAGAGCTGGAGAGCATGCTGCTCCCCCTTCCAAAAGAAACCTCAGTGTGTGCCAGCACTTTTATTTATAATGTTAAAATAAGTTGAGTACGTTAAAAGGTATTATTGAGGGAGCAGGACTTAAAATATATCATTTTTATGTTATTAGGCTGCTCTAAGTGAGGTGTCCTACTGCAGGCAGATAATCTGTCCCTCTGCCTAGATTCCATGCTGGAACTTACTGGAAGCTTTTCACCGCAAGAATCTGAACAAACTGATTATTTTCAAGAAAAGAAAAGGGAGATTGAGGAAAATAATATTGTGAAAGACACAACCTCAAACCATGGTGGAGAAATTTCCTGACAGCAGTTCGATGTCTCATGACCACCTGATAGCTCCTGCTTGTTATTAGGGGTTGTAGCAGATACCCGTAGGGAAGCTCAGCTGGCTGGGAAGGGGTTGGGGTGGGCTGCACCTGGGGCTGGTTCCCCCTTTCATTCCACCTTTTTTTTTTTTTTTTTCCTTTTTTTCTTTTTTTTTTCTCCTCATAGCGAGGGAAAAAGCAAGGGAAATCCTGAAGGAATCCAGACATTTGAGAGCATCAAATAATCACGTTGACCTTTGCAGACTGTTCCATCATGTTAATGTGCTGTGGTCTGAGCTGGGACACGAGGAAACGCTGCTGTCTGGGAAAGGACAGCGGGGTGGTAAAGGTGTTGTAGCGAAAGCCAGAATAGGCAGCCAGATCCTCGGAGGAGGAGAGAGGGAAGAGGTACTCGCTGCATCCTGTCTGCGGGAGTGCTGAGCATCGGGCTTGCAGAATATCTCATGTCAGAGAATGTTTCCAGCTGAATTCCCTGCAGTGAGGGATTCCAGGGGCTAATTTTTCACTGTGAAGTGCATATGCGTACTCAATAAGCAGCAGGGCCGTGTGCCTGCACGCGCCCGGTTTGACAGCTCGGCTCTCCCATGTGCAAGGCTGATGTACGTTGGGTGGTTTGGGCAATGCAAATACATGTGTGCGTGTGCGTGCTCTTACCCTGCTGTCGTATCAAGGGGTTGAGCTCATCTGGCAGCTCCTGTTGGAAAGGTGGCCCAGGGCTGTGGCATGTAAGCAGGTGTAAGAAAGAACACGTTCCCCTCGTGGAAGGAGGGGAGGACCGCGGGCCCATTCGGTGGGGTTAATCCTTGTGCGTGTGCCCGTGCCCATCTGTGCAGGTAGGTGCAGAAGCTTGAACACAGCTGTGGTCAGAACTGCTACAACAGCTGGCTGAATCTGGCAGGAAAAGCTTAAAGCGAGGAGAGGGAGCTTGTGCTCTGCCTAATTTGGTCAGAAAGGAGTTCAGCTGTAGCCAAATGGAGCCCTTGAAATTACAGAGGTGAGCAAAATGAGATGCACGATCGCGTGGTCTGGGTGTGATTTGAAAGTCCCTTTCCTTTGCCCGAGTGTTTGGGAGGAGGGCTGGGGCAGGGGGTCTGGGTTTGATCTGCTGCTGGTGCAGGCTTGTCCCACCTTCCTCCAGACTTCCCAGGTACCCTGCATCCCTTAGGAGCTAAGAATAAGCGCGAAGGTTTTAGCCAGCAAGGGCTTTCCACGCGAACGTTAGAAGCTTAAGAAGAAAACCTATTCATTCTGATCTCAGTAAGGCATCTTCAGGTTGCTCCGGCACTGTACGAGTGTAGGTAGCGGTGGGGAAAACGGTTTGGAGATGGGAGGGCTACAGCTTCCTGCGAAGGCTCTTTGGATGATCTCTGTATTATTAAAAGCATTATTTAGTGCTATCACGGAAGTGCCTGGAGGGCCGTGGCTGGGATCTGTCATGCTGAGTGTGGTGCCCAGGCAGAACAAGAAACTGAGTGTAAGCGGAGGAAAGTGCAAGTGAGGTAAAGGAGAGCTACAGCGTGAGAAGGAAGGGAGGGCAAGGGCACGGGAAGAGTAGGCGCAATCACAGAAGAAAGCACTGCTCAGGGTGTCCAACACCGTGCTTCTCTGATGTCCCACAACTGCTGCAGCTGTGGAAAGGACATGTCCTTCCGGCTAGTCTCAACTCGGCACCGTCTGGTGCCTGTGATATTCCTGACACCCAAGAAATGTTTCAGTCTTAGGGGAATATCAAAACGACATGTTGCTGGCCGTGCTCCGACACTTTAAGTGAGATGGGAAGTGGTGGTTTGCAGCTGCAAATAAAGGACTTGGGGAAGTTTTCAGACCACTTATGTACATGGAGGTCAAGGGACTCATGAACATTATGAAGCGAAGGGGAATCTATCCATTAACAATTTGTTGTCTACAAGGGGCCTGTGTTCCTGCAGAATGGATTCTTTGAGCATTTTTCCCTCTTGGACCACGTTCAACGCCTCCCTTTGATAGGAGCAGCAAGCAGCTATGGAAAGGATGCTTGCAGGTGGGGCAAGCCTACCAGCTGCAGCAGGCTGGGGGCTCTGCTGAGGGGGGAGCAGACCCCCAGAAAATGGATTTAGCTCCTTGGGCAGAGGAGCCATGTCCGTGGCGGAGTTTTCCAGGTGTACATGTGGCTGCTGCCAGCTCAGAGAAGAGGAATATTTGTGCCGGCTCTGGGTGATGCATCAGGAGGATGTGGCCACTTGGCTCATGGGCTCTCTCCCCTGCAGGGTTAGAGGGAGCTGCGGTGGCTCCCTGGGCAGCACTGCTTGGTAGTCCTGAAGCTCGAGACAGCCGAGCAGACAGAGAAAGCAGCCAGCTTTCTCCTTCAGGATCCCATGGGCTGGAGCAAGCATTGCTAGGGAGGTGGGTGAATTGGGGATGGGCGACTTTCTCGAAAGCAACGGCTTGCAGAGCTGCTGGGCGTGAGACCGTGGCTGTCTACATAGAGGCTGGGGATTGTATCTGCCACCGTATCCATCCTGCAGAATGAAATTCCCACAGCTGCTGGTGGTACTGGTTAGCAGAGCTGCCCCTGTTCAGCTACAAACGGTTTGTGCAGGCTCTGGGTTGTACTTGCTAAAGCCACTTCTGCGGTGGATCTGTGCAGGGGCCACTGCACCCCCTTGCACCTGGAGGAGCTCAGAGGCCCCCCATGGCAGCTTCGGGGCCCTGCAGGGAGCCCCTGCTGAGCTGGGGGGGGTGGGGGGGTGTCCCTCACCACCCAGCCCAATTGCTCAACTTAATGCTGCGTCCAGAGCTTTGGCTTGAGCTGTTCCCTGTAAAATACTGGAGTGGAAAAAAGGATTATTTTTTTCCCTAACCGTTCAGACCAAAACTTCCCTTTGGGAGATGAGAATCCTTCTGTGCCTCCAGCCCCTGCTATCAGCAGCGGTGACAGTCCCTGTGGTCAGATGCACCGTGATAGCTGCTTCTGGGGCACACGCCAGCCTGGATCCTGGCTCGTGGATGGGTCAGCGCGTACGGAGGGTGGTGAGAACAAGAGCTGTGTGTCAGGAAAGCTGCCCAGCACACGTTCATCTTTGCAACATTTTTGTATACAAACACTTTTTTTTTGTTTTCTTCCCCCCCCCCCCCACCCCCCCCCCCCCCTTTTTGTTTTATTTCCCCCCCCTGCCCTCTGAAATCGGCACTAGTAGCACCAGAACAAACAAGCAAGCTGTTCTGGGACTGCCTCTGACAGCTCCAGTAATGCCGGGCTTGGTGCGCAGGCTGCAAGTCACAGGGGTTGCTGCAATATAAATACTTCCTAGTTAGCTTGCAGTGTGGATTTTAGTTTTTAAAATGACTTTACAGCTCTGAAATTAGTTGACTAATTTTTTTGGCAGGGATGAAACATGCCAGGAATTCAGGAGGAGAAATTGCCTGTGGTACCAAGGTGAGCGTTGGAACAGGGCACAGATGGATGCTCGCTGCAGGAGCAGCAGCGGGTGTTTAAGGTGCTGGTGTTCTTGGCTGGCTGGTGGCAGGGTTACTGGTCCCTGAGCTGGGGGTGCAAATGAGCTATAAGTGCCTCTGATGAGCATTAAGCCACTCTAGCTGAGTCAGCACCGCAGCTGGTGAGCAGCGCTTGTGGATCTGCTAGTGGGATGCAGCTGGGGAGATGGTAACGCACAGCTGGAGGTGAAACCACCATCCACCACGGCAGCTACCTCAGTAAAAAGCCTGGCCCAGCGTGCAGGGCTGTATTGCTCGGGGTGAGGACCAGGCTCCCCTGAGAAAGCTGTTGGAGCTGTTCTTGCTTTAGTGAAGCTGTTTTGCCTGGACCTGAGGCGATTTTCCAGCCACTTCTCGGAGCAGGCGGCATGGACCAGCTGCTGCCCTAGTGGAAGCTGTCTGGAGTTGCTTGGCTGCGTGGTGGGTTTTGAGGAATATCCTTTTGTGAAATGGGTTTTGCAGGAGTCATGCTCTGGATTGAGCTCTCTGTAGCACCCTGTGGGGAAGGCTGGTGCTTTCCAGCAGATCTCTGACCTCCACCAGCACCGCCTTGCTGTAGCAATGGCCTTCCCCCATGCCGAATGACACCACAAGCTTGTGGAACCCCTCCAGTGGGCGATGGGGAATGCTGAAAAAAGCACCAAGCCTCGTGGCTCCTTGTGATCCAAACCAGCCTTTTGGTTGCTGAGGGGCAGCACTATGTTCTTGTGGTTGTTTGGCTTTAGCTGTCTCCACCTATTGTGCCCAGGAGGGGTGTTGTCCCTAAGAGCTGCTGTTCTGCTGGTTTGCTGGGGTGGCTGAATCTTTGGTGGTTTTGGAAGAAATCTGCCTGTCCCATCTCTCTGGTGACCCAGCACCTTACCATGTCCTCCAAGTGAGTCCTCCCGAAGATTTCGGCTGCAGATTTGGCACTTCAACCCTTGTTCCCTTCTTCAGGACCTTCTGGGCGCCTCTGATCTCTGTGGGAGTTTAGTTCCTCTATCTGGTGCTGCAGCTCCAGCTAATTCCTCCTCGGTCATGCCTCTCTCTTTGCAAACCATAGCTAAATAAGTGTTTTCCCACTTAATTCTGTGAGGGCAGAAGACTTGCTGATGACAGCAGGCTTGGGTTGCTAGCAGGACCATGGCTTACCCTAAAGCACCACGGGGCTCAGGGCAGCCTGCCCAGGGGCTGCCTTTGAGAAAACATCACACGTGCTTTTTCTTTATATGGAAGACAACGTAACTGGTTTTCTTGAAGTTTTATACACTTCTGATATACCTCAGTGGCTACGCTCTCCTTTCTGCCACGAGCAGCAGACCACCCTATTGCATTTTTGTTTTCTGCTCAACCTTTTTCTTAAAAGGCGAGGTTTCCTTGCAGCCAGGCTGCCCTCACCATCCCTACGTGTGTCTTGTCCTCTGTCACTCTCGCTTGGTGTTGGCTGTGAAGCATCATGCGAGGCTGGCCTGGGGCGAGTGCTGAGGACTGCAGCCCTTACGGATGGACTGTGGGCAAAGAACTGATACACGCTTTGAACGTGGTACCTCTTGGTTAGTCCTGAGCGAATAGTTAAGGACAAAATAGTTAAGTCTCTCGTAAGGAGAGACTAAGGCAAAATGAGCTTACTTTCTCTGTTACTATTTTTATTTCTCTTTTACTGTGTGGTCCGCTCATTTTGAAATTACAGTGTTTTCTTTCCCTCTTGCCCTGCTTTAGGGGAAAGGTTTGGCTCCCCCCCCCCCCCCCCTTGCTCCTTTAGATTGGCTCAGATCATCAATGGGAAAAATGAGGAGGCTTCTTAGGAATACTGTGTTCCCTCCTCATTTCCTGCCAGTTGGCATCTTTGCAACATCTCCACTGCTGCATACTTTGGGGATGCAGTGAGATTTCTCCTGTTCTTTGAGGTTTGCTGCTATTTGCTTAAATTTCAGCAAGCCCCTCTGCGCAAACACACACGCGGATTTAATTGTGAAAAGCTAATACTGAGATGAACTGTCTCTGGTTCTGTTTTCTTGGTCTCCTCTGTTTGCTTGGGAAAGCACGGCCTCTGCTTTGGGTTTGTCACGATCCTTTCAGATAAGGTTAGGCGTGTTTTGTCTCCGAATCGTAGCAAACAGTTATTTCAGTTTTTATTTGCGTTCTGCAAATCGAGCCTGATGGAGCACTCCAGTGTGGCATTTTGATCCCCATCCTCCCCCTTAATTTCCTGATCCAGCTGTTTTCAGTTGTTTTGTTCCTGGTGGCTGAGCTCCCAGATGTGCTCGGCAGCGTGGGAGCAGCTGGGCGCAGGATGGCTCGTGGCTCCGTGGTGCTCGTCCGCGGCGCCGCCGGGCACAGAGCCCGGTGGCAAATGCTGGGGTGGGCTCTGTCTGCTGAGCGCAGGTGTCCCCAAAAACCACCTCGGTGCAAATGTCGTGTTTGCTGAAACGCCTGCGTTCCCGGTCTCTCGGGTGGTCTTGCAGCTAGCAAGAGCCCTCACCGCGGCAGCCAAGAGTGGCTGGGGAGGGATGCCAGCGTTGGTGGCCCTTTCCTGGGGATGGGGACCTGGCCAAACACGCTGCCCAGAGGCTCGCCAGCTCGTTTCTCGTAACCCCTCAAAGCATGGCCCCTTTGGGCTCTATTGATGTGGGTTGGTTTTGAACGGGCTGTTAGCTCCGTCTACCGTTACCAGTTCCTGGAGCCTGGAAAAACACCAAATTCTTCCTACGGTGAGTCACCTTGCAAAGCGGTGCTGCCTCGAGCCCGGGGCTTGCCCGGCGTTGATGCTCGCACTTAGGGCAAGTAATTTTCCTGCTCTCCTGTACATCTTTCCTCAAATTAATTTGAGGATGCTTTTGTTAGAGGCGTGGCACAGGCTCCAGGAAATTAAGCACTAACAGCAAATGCTACACAGTAGACGTCTTCAAAGGCTTCAGCGTCCTGTTTTCCAGCCTTTCAAACCACCAGATCAGCTGTCATCAGCAAAAAGGTAGAGGAAAGGAAAGGAACACATTTCCTTAAGGAAGTTGACTCTCAGATGCAGAGCATGTTCAAGCATGGTCCAGCTCCAGAGGAGTAGGTTCTGTGGGATGGGCCATCAGGGAAGCCTTGAGGATTAATTTAGATTTTGACTTTGGCTTTGAGCTCTTTTTTTGGCTTAGGTTCCTTGCCTGGAAAATATCGAATTGATGATTCATCACTACTTCTTCACAAGGGTTGTGAGGACTAACAGAATGGTACCTGAATACAAAAGGAACATAATGCTTTGTATTTGAATAGGAAGTTAGCTTATTTCCTGTCTTTAACCTGACTGTGATACATGGCTACTCTGGGTTTTCCCCTGTAACTAGTGTTACACGTTCAATGTGTCTAATTGATGGAAAGCAGGAGATGGGATGACATCATCCTGCCCTGCCTTCCCACTGCGGAAATTTAATCTCACTTGACAGAAGCAAACCTTTTCCTTTTTTCTTTTTCTCCTCATCCCCCCACACCACCCCCGCCCCCTTCTTCTGTTTGCACAGAATCTATGTCCTTTTTCAGAGTGGGCAAAGTGTGAGAACAGATTGGAAAGTGATAAAAGAAGTAGGTCACTGCCAGTTACTCTTCTTCAGCTTTTTTCCTCTGTTCAGCTGCATCCTTTCCAAATTGCATCCTTTTTCCTCTCTATCTTTGATTAGAAACAGGACGTTTTCCAAACCCTATTTATCATTTTTAATAATGCCGAATGCATCCTCTGAGCATAAAAGAAAAACCTTCTAAAGAAGATCCTAGGTGAGTCCTTGTTTCTTGGGAGCCAGATACTCTGTGATACTGTCTCATAATTGGATGATGACTGCAATTAGCTGAAAAACAAAATTATTCTCCTTGGAAAGTTTCTATATCTTATGAAAAAAGGTTCTATCTGGGCTGAATAGCAGTGCAGTTGAGGAAATTTATGTGGAGCGGTGTCTGTCAAGAATATTACTGAAAAAGGGGCAGTTTTCAATTTTGATAATGTCAGAAATCTAAACGCTAACTTTTGGCTGTATAGTAAGTAGCTAATAATTACGCAAAGGAAGGATGCAACAGAATGCTTCTAGCTGCTGTGAAATTTCTCCAATGAACTTTTAATTAATATTGACGTGTTTCCACAAGAAATAAAAAAAAAAAAAAAGAAAAAAACCCCCCACAGAACAAACTCACAGCTTTTCAGTGGACATCTCTGTTGAAAAGCTTTGTTTCTTCTGTAAAGGGTATCCATAAACCCTTCTAGTAAAATGTTACGAAGTCTAGGTAACGTTAGTGTAGGAAAAATTTCCTTCTTGTTACTGGTCCTTCGCTTCTTCAGTCTTCTCTTCATCTGGTCTACGACCGCAATACTACCACCCAGTTTTGGGTGGTGGCTGGTTGTTTTTTTTTTATATACTTTGTCTTCCCATCAGCAATAAACTAGTAGTTCAAGATTTAGGTTGAGCTGGCTATGTTTGGAAGCAGGCTCCTGTTTTGTCTTATTTAGCAAGCTCCCCACCAAGAGCGGCTTCGATCACGGGTAGGGGGATCTGGTTTCTTTACATAGTGTCGTGAAAGTTTGCCAGCGTAAGCACCTCGCAGTTTGGGTCAATGGTATTTATAGGCTGTATAAGAATATCTTTCTCTTGCAGACTTGCCTGAGATCTCTCTTCTACTGTGAAGTCAACTGCCTGAACAACAGGAAGGCTATAAAATGTCTGCTACTATAACCCCATGATAGACCTCCGTGGCTTGTAACAGGACCTTTTCATACAATAATTCAAATTTAGAAGACTTGTGGTCACAGTGGTTTTTGCCCATAGGACACATGAACTGCTATTTGCAGGTAAAAAGGGTACTCATGGTAAATTGTGCGATACTTTCCTACGCTTTTGCTTAATCCTCTTGCACAGGCAGGGCTCTGTCTGTTCTCAGGACTTCTTGTAAAGCTTTACGCTGTGGAACCTTCTGTGGTTGCGACCATGTGTGGAAGTACTAACGGCTTGACGAGGAATTCAAAGGAAGCGCTGGACCGGTCCTCTGGAAAACACAAAGCTATTGTGCCGATCCACGAAACCTCTCAGGCACCCGTTGGCTAAGAGCTAGTGCTCTCGCTGCAGACCTCCAGCGCTTTGCTGATGTTTACTTCCCCGTCCTCATAAAACTTAAATCTAAAAGTTTACATGTGTGCTGCTTTGTATTGACATTTATACTGCGCTGCGCTCGCGCGAACACCCCATCTCTGAAGTGCTTTCAGATGGCAGATCTTGCTTTTTGCAACGTGACCCCATTGGTTTTATGTGCATGTGTGCACACACAAAAATAGCCCTGGAGCAGAGTGCCGGGGGGACTGGGATTTTTCAAACCCGGCAGCCTGTCAGGGAGCAGGAGGCTGGGGATGGCTTGGGCTGGAGTCTGCGTCGATGTTAGACACATCCCGAACCCAGGGTACGCCCGTGTCCCAAACCTGGGCGATGCAGGGAGCCTCCTCCTATTTCCAGACTGGATCATGCTCCCCAGAAAACCTCTTTCTGTAGAGTATTTTCTAATTTTCTGGATTCCCAGAGAGGGGTAGAAATTTACATGCTCAGAAGGAAAATGGGTTTTCTAACCTCCAAAAAATGTCTGTCTTCAGTTGAATGCTGGCGATAAAAGATTTTCAGGGCGTGGGCCACTTCTTATTTTTCTGAACTGTCTGCTCATCCTAACAAGCTGTGTTCAAGTAGAAGTGCCTTGTTTTGAGCAATAAAAAAGAATGTATCTTGTGAAGAACCAAGCAGGGAGATGCGTTGTTGCTCTCCCAGCTGATATGTTTGTGCTGAGTTCCCATGTATTTCTAAAGAATAACAACCCAGCAGATGTTGTGAACAGCTCAGCATTTGAACAAATGAATCTTTGATCTGCCTATTTCTAATAAAACTACTCCTGGTTCAGTGGCATCTCGGCAACCTGTTTGTGGGCACAGGTGATTTTCCAAATCATCCATAATGACGGGTGCAGGCATCCCTGGGAAGAGCTGTGATGGTGGCTCAGCTGCAGGGCTGAGCGCGGTGCAGCTCCGAGCCTGGCAGCAGTTGGCCGTGCTCGGTTTTTGGCGTGGTTTTGCTGTCACGTAAGTCTGGGTCTGATGCAGAATTACATCTGTGCCTGCCGTGGGGAGCGGAGGGGAGGCACGTTTGGGCAGGTGTGTTGTCAGAGGAGCTGTGCAGTGTGTGAGCCCCGTTTGAGGGGCTGTGATGGTCTCATCACCTTTGTGTTAGTGATACCCAAAGTGTGCGGTGTGGTGGAGACCAGACATGTGCCTGAAGAGACCTGAAAAAATCTCTGCTTGCTCCTGTTGGGGAAAGACTCCCTACAAACAGATCTTGAGGATAGGTGTTTCAGTGTAAACCAGCAAGAAAAAATAATGTCTCCTTTGGTACTGAAGTTTGGTTTAATCATATGGTAGGTGAAGCCTGCTCCAAAAATTCTTTTTGTATCTGTAGTGAGCCATTGCAAGCGAAATACAAATGTCTGAACTCTGCTGCGGGAGTGTTATTAGAAATCCTGCATAATGAAAACCTACTGGGTACCAAATAACACGGTGTGCTGTTATCAATCGCTGTGTAACATTCTCCTGTGTCATTTTTTAGGGATGCTTTCAGATTTGCTTTGGGTGAGGGCTGGTTTTTTTTCACTGGAATTAGTTGGGAAACATGTTTTCACAGGTGCCAGCCATCTCCTTTGTGCATGACGTCTTTTTTTAAGGATAATTCGGTATTTTTTTGAAAATGTTGTAGTTTTTTGAGTGAAGAATGAATGGTATGTAGGTGGGAGAATAAAAAAGTGCCTAGGGTTTTCATGTCTCTCTGTCTTTGCTTGAAACTGAACAATAACGTGTAGGTTTATAACTTTTCCATAGTGGTCCTCGGCTGTTGGTGCAAAGGCTGGTGATAATATTGGGAAAGTGTGGAGAGATGAACCTGCCAGGACTGGGCTCTCACTCCCACGTTAAATATTGCAGCAAAGGATCTTAGGGTTGCCACCACCTCTCAGAGGCGTGGGCCATCACTGTCCATCGGGCAAGTCACGAGCTGAGTCCTGTGCAAACAGCACTTGGATGAGTTACTGTCCTGATCTGGATTTGAGGCAATATCTGAAACGAGAGCGCTCCTCTAACGCCTCTGCTGCAAATCTCTTTTAGCACATCTTTATGGTACTCTGCAAAACTCAGATGTTCCCCTTCTATTCTGCCAAATTTCCAGCTGGTGTAAATGAGCGTATAAGTTTCCTCTGAGCTCGTTGTCAGAGCAAACATCTGGCCCTATTATAATATAGATTTGGATTAAATTCATTGTAATGTTAATGTCTTTAATGTATTTATGCTGTGGTGGACGCATGCTAAATTATAGTAAATTTCTGCTGAATGCCTTGCAGGATTTCAGCTATCTTTGTTAAAGTGAAAAGGAAAAATCCCTTTAGTCAGACTTCCAAACTTCAACTCACAAAAAGGGCAAAGAAGTTTCTGACCCAGGGATTCAGTGCGTCTGAGAATCACATTGAAACTTCCAATTTCCTGCTTTTTATTGCTCAGAGAACATTAAGCCTAATACGAATTGATAGGGGAAAAGGTGGGTTGAAGACAATGATGACGTAGCTAAGATTACAGCTTTGCTGCGTACAGTCTTCTGCACGCTTGTGAAAATGAGGTATTTCCTGGTGTCTTCTGGGCTGTCATCAAGCTTTAATAGCTGAGCAATGCAGAATGAAGTGCATAGTAATGAGTCAGGATAAAACATCTGATCCCTCCTCTCTGCTGTATGAGCTTTCCTTACCTTTATGCGTGTTTGGGGAGGAGTGGAGGGGGAAATGGCATCGGGAGGAAAAAATGGTCTTTTGATTACAGCCAGAAGGTGGGAAGTGGACCTACGGATACTTATTTTCAGTCCTGCTGTGTGGCCCTGGGCATGTTGTTCCCCCTTGCCATGCTGCTTTCCCTCCCACAAAGCACAGGTGGTGACTCTTTTGAGTGCAGAGTGTGTCCCCACTGCCACCCCTGGCCGGGGGGTAGGGAGAGCCCAAGGTGGGGGGCTTCTTGCTGGCAAGGACGGCTGTGGGGCGTGCAGGCAAGCGGGGGCTGTCCCCAGGAGCAAACGCTGGTGTGTGTGGAGGGAGAAAAAAGGGGGGGGGGGGGGGGGAGAAAAAAACCCACCTGCCTTCTTTTAACCAGCTCTGATTTAATTGTCTTTCATCAGAACATCCTGCTCAGCAGCTGAGCCCTCTCCCGAGGGTGCTTTCCACACCCCCCTCGCCTTCCTGCAAGGAGAGCACTGCCTCTGCAGATGGCAATTGTTTGCTTTGTGGTTGCTGCTCTGTGGAGCAATTCAGAGATGGGGGGGAATCCCCAACCTTTCAGTTTTTAGGCTTAGGGAGTAGTCACTCTGTTCATCTCGTGTTCACCAAAGGCATCACAACCCATGCGGGGCTGCAGTGAGGCATGAGCTCCCGTCATACCGGGTCAGGAATTGGGGGGGGGGTTGGCATGGAGCACAGGCTCTCCTTGCCCCGACCAGGAGGCAGTTTGCAAGGTGCAGCTAGCAGAGCCCAGGGCCAGGGAGCTGCAGCCCGTCCCTGTGCCCTCTAGGAGCCCCAGGCAGGGGAGCCAGATGGGGAGGGTGGGATACACCTCTGAGCATCCAGGTGTGGGGAAAGGGAGTGGAGCATGCAGAGGAGTTTGGAATTAAAGTCAAGTTATGGGGTGAGGCTGGGGCTGATCCCGAGGGGAGCCTGCGGCTTGCCTTCGCACCGTCTTCCTCGGCTGGGGGGAGCGGCTCTCCGGGGCCCTCCCTGCACAGCCCCCTGGGGTTGGGAACAGCCCCTCTTCTCCCGGTGGGATTGGGCCCGCTGCCCTCAAGAATAATGTATTTAATCAGCTTTTTAGGGTGAGAAAGAGCAGGGTAACTGGGTGATGCGGTGTGTAGGCTTCCAGACTCTGTTTGGAAGTATCTGCTGCACGGCACGTGACTGGTACAAAGCATCGCCCCAAAGCCGCCGTTGATGCCTGTTCATTGAGCCACCGTTTGATGTGGCACGACAGTATTGCAGCCATGGCTGGCCTGGTGGTGCTGTCAGAATGGCGCTGAGCGCTGGAGGAGCTCAGAAGAGGAGCAGCAAGCTGTGTTAGCCTGGCTTGCCTTTCCTTCTCCTTTCTCATCTCTTGGGCAGAACCTTCCAGCAGCTTCTGCATCCCTCCACGCTGCTGTTCTTCTTTGCAGGCTTTGGGAATGTAACGAACAGGAAAGCACTTCGCTGCCAGGGAGTGTTTGTATGATGACACAGTTAATGACCGCACTTACAAATTTTATAGATGCTAAAGTTCAGGATGGTCTAGGCTGTGCATCGGGGCAAGCTGGCCTGGGCTGGAAGGTGGGGGAGTGGAGATGTTGTCAGCAGCGTTGGGCTCCCTCTGAGGACCACACAGAAACGATGCATCTTCCGGCAGATGTAGCTGGACGTCCCCACTCTTGCCAGTGGCCACAGCCACTTCTCTGCAGCAAGGATGAGTAGGCAGGACGGAGTAGTCCCAGGGGCGGGAGCTGGCTTCCGCATCACCCACCGCTTGCGTCAACTGGCTGCGGAGACGCTGTTTGGTGAGTAAGTGGGGAACCAGGAGCAGAGATGCCGTAATAAATAGTGAATGTAGCCTTGGGATCTGCAGCTGAAAGCAAAGGTGCATCACTGCTGTGCTCCTGGAGAGGAATCTGGGAAAGATAACCAGGAGTATCCCATGGGATCCCATTGCCTGGAGGCAAACACAAGGAAACGTGGAGGCGCTGACCTTCATGGTTGAGGTTCTTGAGACCACCAAGCACTGCCACGTGGGTGGCAGCGTGAAGTCCCCGCCGTTGGGACCACAGGCTGAGGAGGAAGGTCAGAGCGAGCCCTGTGCTCTTGGGAGGGTACATCACGGGGTCTGCCCTGGGGCAACAGGGGGTCTGCCCTGTCCCCTGCTCTCCCCGTCCCATGTCCCACCTGCTCCTCCCGAATAGGTGGGAGGGAGAGCTGGCCGGGGCTTGGCCCTTTTCCTATCAGCCAGCAGGATCTGTGAGCCTGTTCCTGAAGGGAACAGTGAGGGGGAGTTGGGATGGTTTGGGCAGTTTTCTGGCTGGGTTATTTTATTCTGGGTGGGGGTGTGTGTGTGTTTGTTTGTTTGGTCTTAATGGTTTTTCTCTGTTTCCAGCTGGAGCTTTGCCTAGAGGTCTGGGGGGGGGGGGGTGGTTGTGTTTTGGAAGAGTTGTGGAATCAAAGCACCTTTGTGCTCCTCAGCCCTGCTGTGAAATGCAAACATGTGCATGCTTTGCAAATCTAGTTGAAGCTTTTTTAAAAAAAAAAACAAAAAAAAAAAAACCAAACAAAAAAAGCCTCTGATTTGCTGTTTCATTTCTTTAGATATAATATCTATTTGCTGCTGTAACAAAGTGTATTCTAATTAGATATATAGTTATTGCTCAATATCAAGAAAAGGCAGACTTCTGGAAGTGCTTTAAAACAGATCAAACCACTAAACTGTGTGTGTCTTTCCTCTCAGAATGTATTACAGCACTTTCCTCCTCAGTTTCTTCTGGTGTCCCACACTGTAGCTGTGTCCTACCCTGGATTGCATCTCACAGGCTGAGTGGTAACCTCTCGAGTCTTTGAGAGATCTGTGGGATTCTGCGTGTGCTTTATGAGAGGATGCCTGCTTTGTTAATAACGTTTTCTGCACTAAATGAGTCTACTCAAAATCCTTGGTTGGATTATATTTTTGTTGTTGTTTTTACTACTCTTTACATTTTTCATGTCCCTTATATTGTCTGGTATCATGTGGCTGCACGCTTCAAAGATGTCTGTAGCGGAGGTAAGCACATGTGCAATATCAGTATGGCTGTAATGAGCTTTAACATTCATTACAGCTTAGGGAAAACAAGAGCTGGATTTTGTCCTCTGATGTATTATTGCACCTGTCTTGGCTTTAAAACATATTAGTAGGGGAAACTTAATAAAACCTGTAAATCTGGTGAAATAGTTTAGTGTAGTTTATTTTGTAGCCCAGGTGATTGCAGCCCAGCACGGTTATAAGCCAGGGCAGGAACTGTAATTCATCGGGTGATCAGCTTGCAGGACTCCGTGCAAGTCACTTGATCTCCTTGTCCTCCAATGCTGCCTCTGAACTGGAGACAACTGTAGTCTGTGCTGAGAGGTACTGGCTGGAACTGGGAAATTGGGAGTGTCAACCAGGGTTAAAAAAGAAAACAAAGCGATAGGGAGCGGATTGATGCGGGGTGAGTGATGGGAGGCTCAGCAGCAGTTCACATGGCACCAGCGTGTCCTGTGCCGAGAGGTACTCACAGGATGCTGAGAAGCAGACACAGCAAAGATGCGATTCTGCTGAATCCCTTAGAGACACAGTCACGTTCTCCCAATTTCACAAGCCCTGTTTCCCTGCTACCCTGACAAGAAGAGCCACTGGAAGTGATAAATGCCATCATCTTGCTAGTGGATGTTGTGTCTGAAGACAGTGACTCTGTGTTAAGTCATTTTAAAACAAGTTGTTGTTTTCCCACGGTGATTTTCTTTTTTTGTCTCGCTGTTGCTGGTAACTTAGAAGAAGTTAGCTGGATTAGCAGCGAGTCAGATAAAATCTGGATGGGTTGGAGGAAATCTGAGGGATTCTCTCTCTTTGGGAAAAGGTCTGGCTTGGATTAAGTTGCTATTTATATTTCTAGTGCAAAGGTACTTTCAGTCCAGCTGAAACAAAATGTTTCACGTTCTTTACATCCCAGTGAAAGTAATTTCTGCAAAACAGTGCTGGGTTTAATGGGCTTTTTCTTAAATGGCAATTTTTCCACTATAAAATACCGCAAAGAGCTGTTGGTGTTTGCATGAAACATCTGTCCTGTCTGTAGTTGCAGACTCTGCTGGGAAACAGTTAAGGGAGAGCTGCTGACCTGATGGCCAGTGATTTACTGCCCACCTGGATGGAGAGGAAACAGGAAAGGTCTTTAGAGAGATGAGCGTAGCATGTGGGATGAGCAGTTTGGAGGGAGGTTCCCTACAAGCACCCATGGCTGGAAGTGGGTTGGAGTTGAATTTATCTTCTTTTAACTTTGCTTATTAATCAGAACACCCCACCCCTCTCCCCTAGGACAAGTTGTTCTATGAAAGGATGAGAAAAGCATCTACTTTTTGCTATGTCTAGTGCTTAAATGCCTGTTCTGCGTGTGGAGAAGCAGAGCTGAGAGACAGGTCTTCTCCGTGTTTGGCAGGAGACCTGGAGACCTTTTGCCTGGGGAGATGCTGTGGTACACTGTCTGAGCTTGGAGTGATTAGTCACCGCATTCTGCAGAGCATCCCTAGGACTGCGTGTCTTTGCTTGGAGGTTCATGTTATATCTGAGTTATAGCTGTAAGTTATAGCAGATGGGTTTATCTTTGTTGAATCATGGAGCACTATTGCAATAAACACAACAAGTAATTTGTGCATGTAGAATGTCCCGAGGGTCCTACTAAAACCTTTAATCATTGTCTGGGTCTTATTCTACCTCCATGTTCATATGACTTGCTATTTTGGATAGTCTCTGTTTTCCTTGGGTATATCTTCTCTGAAAGGATGGAGACTGCATGCTTTAACTCAAGCATTTCTGACTTAAAATGAGATGGTGTCGGGTGTTGAGGCCAAGGAGCAAGGGTTTCTTCTGTTCCAAAAAGTTTCTCAGGAATCTGAAAGGGATTTTTCTCAGCAAATGTTTGTTTCTTCAGGGGTGGAATTAGGTGACCTATATTCCGTCCAAAGGATGCATGATAGATGGGGCTTGTGCAGAGGAAGGAATTTCACTCTTGATGAATAATAATCAAATGAAAAAGAAGGAAACCACATATAACTCTTCATCCCTTTTGGACTCTGACCGTTCCCAGAAGCGAGCGTGACTAATAGGTTTGCTCCAGGGCAAGCTGAATATTTTGCTGAAGTAAAAATAAAATCCAGAAGCCCAGACTGATGTGTGTGACATGAGTCATCTTTGGAGCTCTGTGGCTCTGTCCCGCTCTGTGGGGCTTGGCCAGCAGATCCCTGCTGAGCTTTGCCGTGAGGGGCACAGCAGGGCATGGAAGGTCCTGCTGCGGAATAACTGGGGGGGTGACTCAGCCTTGCTTGAATGCGCTTTGATTCGGTGGCTGGAGCATCAGGGGGTATTATCAGGATACCAGCACAGAGCACTGGCCTTCCTCTGTGATTTCAGCTGTTGGTTTTTGCAGCTGGAACCGCTGCCTTGCAGAGCCATGGGCAATACGTGTGGCCTCCCACCTTCTCCGGAGATGCTGGTGGTGGTGGTGGCTGCTGGAATGGCCAAAGCGAACCAGGATAACGAAAACATGATGGTTTTGCAGGGAATTGTGCAATGGGCCAGTGAGGCTTGAACTCCACTGGGCAGTAATGGGAACATTAAGCGACGGGACAGGGCAGGGATGAGTGTGCCCGCTTGATGCGATGCTCTCCGTGAGCTTTCACCGAGACACAGAGGCACCTCTGAGAGCTTTGGTGCACAGACTGTGTGCTGCTTTTGGCTTGAGAAAGGATTTGGCCTAAACAGAACAAATACGGGTCTAAATGGAGCGTGACCCATCCAGGGTTGGTGCTTTGAAGGAGCTCAGGTCATTTCACACTTGCGGGTGGGAACCACACGAAAGGCCGTAGAAGGGAAAATGTCATCTGATTTCCACCAAAAACCAGGCAGAAGCTGATGCCTTGGACTGCGTTATGTTTGAGTCATTGAGTTTGGTTCCAAGAGAAATTGGTTGGAACTGCAGTTGATGCAAACCAAAACTGGACAAAGGTACTAGGCAAATGCCAAAAATTGGAGAAGGAGCCAAGCTATGGAGGGGTGGGCTGGAGTAGTTCTGCGAGGTGGCTTGCCTCCGGGAAGGAGTCAGGACAGTGACCTTGAAGGGACTGATCTGCAGTGACACAATTAAAATGTGCTTAGTGAACACGATTATCCATTTTATTCTTTTAAGCAAAACCAGAATAAGAGCCTTCCGATAACTCTGCTTGTGAAATGTGTCTCGGGATAGATAAAAATGAAGTAAAAAAAAAAAAAAAATCCAGTAGTTTTTGGTTGTATAACACTGAACGTATCACTTATTTCTTGCCAAAAGCCCTGATAAGACCGCTATATGTTTTTTCTTTTAATTAAAACTATGATTTTTATGTACAAACAAAATATTTGCACCATATTTTTCTTTTATGGAATATTATGTCATTTCAGAATTTGTTCCTGGTTCAGACACTGAATTCCCAGTGGGAGGGAAGTTAATCTTCTAAAGTGCATTCTCCAGTCATTCCCTCCAATACTCCTTTTAGATATTAAGAGGCCCAAAGCCTGATCATAAATATTTCTGGGTTTCTAAAACGCTGTGAGGATCCTGGATGCCTCTGCTGGTGTAGTTGCTCGTATTAATAGTTGCAAGAGAAACATAGATTTGATCTCTGCTGTATGTACATAAATGAAAGGGCTCTATACTTTTAAAAATGTTTTTCTTTGCAATAAAAGTAGCAGGATTATTTATAGGCAGTTGAGTTTCTTGTACTTTAAAGCAGGGCTACTCAACTTTAATATTTTTCTTTATTATTATTGATGCTTGCTGGGTCATTTCACCCAACTCCATGTACCAACGTGACCCCAGCCGAGGCTGCTCACAGCTTTCTCGGTGGTGCCTGCCTTTTGCTCTCCAGGAAATGAGAAGAACAGCAAGAAATGTGGGAGCATGTGAGACTTTGTGTGGGCATTGCTCAGGTGCAGGCTGGGGCTGGAGCAGAGCCCGGGGCTGGAGCAGCTCCGCTCGGCAGCACGAACGTGGTGTGGTGTCATGCTGGAAGCCTGGTGGCAGATTCTGTGATGGACAGGGTCTTCTCAGTGGGCTTCCCTGGGGGAGGGAAAAGAGAGAAAACCACTGGACATCCGTGAGAAATACGTGTTTCTTTAGAAAATATGGAGAGAGAAATGGAGGTAAAAGAACAGGATGCTTCTGAAAGTTGAAAAGATGCTCCCTGGCTTGTTCGTTGTGTCTGCTTCTAGGAAACCTTTGTGTACACTTTGAAATGATCAGAAATGGCTGTTTTGGACAGTGATCCATACCTGGCCTGAGTGTTGATTCAGCTGGGGATTTACTGGGAGTGAGGCAGTGAGGAAGGGGGATGGATGTCTGTCACAGTGGCAGCTAGCCATGCCCCTGCGCTATACACCCTGCCATACCACAGGGAAGACACCAGACCAGCTTTGCCTTTCCCACTGAATTCTTTTAACTTCGATTTCCTACGGCGTTTTCTCCATGCCCGCTTTGGGACAGATGTTGGGAAATGCCTTTCCAGGGTATGGCACCCATGAACTGCTGCTGCTTTCTCAATGCAGCTGAGCCCCAAGTTTGGAGAGGAGGACAACAGCACGGCTTTAATGTAGTGAAGCCTCTGGCTTTGCCTGTGGTTGAGCCAATCTCAAATTAAAGGAAGCTTCGTGGCTCGGTCTTGGGGACTTTGGGGCAGTTATTGTCTGGTTAAAGACGGTCCATCCCTTAGGGTGCAATCGTGCACCTTGCCAGGGAGGGAGAGCAGAAAGTGCTGCGAGCTTGTGAGTGTGTATATTGCAGATGTATGGAAAAAGCTTATTATTGAAGAGGGGCTTGCATGGTGGCTCCTGCTGAAGCCTGTGCTTTTGAACCTTGTAGAGCTCCCCCTGAACCATGATTTTATTGCATTGATAGAATTTAAGAGATCCTTGTGAGGAGCGTGGTGTTGTCTGTTACTGGAAGCATCGCATACATCTAAACTAGAATGCACTGCAGAATGTTGTAACGGCTAAACTGGGCGTTTCTGTGCATTAATTCCAGCCAGTTTGCTGAGAAGTGATGTCATTTGTAGAGCTGGCATGATGAGAAGCCTCCTGACTTGCAATTGTAAACCACTTTCCACCTGGCTTTCCATATTGGCTCCACATGGTAGGAAGGAAAATCCATTGTTTGACATCCACCTCGGCGTTTCAGGGCTGGATAGCGAGGGGTCTGGGTGTCCCTCCCAGGAAAGGTGCCCTCGGAGGTGAGTGTGCTTCACACGTGGTTTGCAGGGCACTTTTGAGCATGGCCTCAGCGATGCTGTTGGCAGGGGTCGAATCCTGCTGTGGCTGAACTGCTCTGGCTCCCCGTGCTCACCCCCTCCAGCCCCTGCTGCCCTTTCTGCACAAGCTTTTTCCAAGGGAAAACTCATAAACCCTTCCTTCCTTGGTCTCGCTCCCCATGGCGCTCTCCCCGGAACACATATTGTTCTACTTCATTGTAAATGCTTTGTTTGCTGCCCTTAAGCCCCCTACCTGGTTCCCATGTGGTCTCCCACCCTTTCTGCAACTCCAAGCTCACGGAAGATGCCCTTCACCTGAGATGCTGCTTGAGTTTCCACTGGTTCCATCTCTAGACTCTTACCTTGTTTGGCTACTCTTGTGTGTGGTTGTAAACGATGTGTCATCAGGATCTGTCCCTGACCTTAGGACCCTGCTGTGGCCGTGCTTGTCTTCTGGCAGCTTCATCCTTCATCAATATCTGTGCCACCATCCTCTGGCTCTTGTTGCTTCTCCAAACTTTCTCAGGGCTTCTTCCTTCTCTGGAGATTTTCTTTATTCCCTTCTGGCTTTTTGGTTCATTCCCCACCCCCAGCCTTTCCTGTTGCTGCATCTCAAGCTTGGGGTAAAATATCTGCGAACACTTTTGAAGCCGTTTCATCTTCCTTGTTCTGATTGCCAGGCTGCGGTCGGGTTTAGGGCAGTGTCAAACGAATTGCCCAGGACAGTTTCGTAGCTTCCTTTAGTCCCGCGTTGTCTCTTTATTTAATCAGCAATCTCCCCAGGTCAGGGACCATCTCGGGGTGCTTTAAGGCACTACACACAAGTCCTGCTCCGGGAGCCGCTTCCCGGCCCCTTCAATGCCGACGGCTGCACAGCCCTGGTGGGGAAGGTGTAGCTGTGACCCACGGCCATGAGTCCCATGGAAGCTGCCAAGGCAGAGCTCGGGAGGCGCTTGGCTTGGTCGGCCTTCGAGGTGAAAGATATGTTAAAACCTGAGGCTGTGCCATGGCACGTGCACTTTGGGTTCCCTTGATTTGACCTTTGGGAGCTGCTCTGCTGTGAGCTGACCAGGCAGCGCTTCCCTTCTGCGCTCTGCTAGGGCTGGCCCAAACCTTCAAAGAAATTATATGTACATATACACACGTGTGTATATAGATAATTAAACCGAAGAGCATCCGGATAGATGGTGGTTGATAAAACGGTGTCAGCATCATGTCTTCGCAATGATCATCTTGTGCTCATCAAGGAGCCCTCAGGCAGACGCGTGTGTGCCACTGGAGGAGAGCTAGAGCTCGCTCTTCAGCCGCAGGTTTGCAGGTGGAACCTGGCCACTTCGTTTCAACTGCTGTTCTGCAAACTGAAACATTTGGTAGGGTGAATGGGATGGATTCCTTTGTTGCAAACAGAATGGCTTTGAAACGACTGAGCTCGCTTATTACGAAGCATTAAAAGGGATCGACGGGCAAACCGTCAGAGGCTGGGGAAGGGTCTGCCATTATGCAGAGCTGACACACACGTCAGCTTCTTGTGCTTGCGAGTTGGGGTGGGTTTTATGGGTCAGCTGAAGTCGTTGACTTTAGATCCAAACCTGAACGTGCCTGCCTGACAAAAAGCTTTCAGGTTTCCAAACCTTTGTTTGGTCTGTGGCCTGTCTCAACTGCATCTGCAGAGCAGGTCTCTCCGTTCGCCCCCTTGGGGGTGGGCTGTTTGCTGTGTAAGAATGTCTGTTCCAAGATTTGGGCTTGACGTGGGCATACACTGCTCTGTGAGAGAGATGAAGGCTGGATAGCTGTATGGAACTGACCGCAAGCCTCCTGGGTCCCAGTCCAGATCCTTAGCAACATGGTTGATTCTTTTCAGACGGTAAATCTCTAACATACTGGCTTGGATGCCTGCAGCAGACAGACCTCGACGTTAAAGTACTTCACTTTTGGAGGTGTGGGAAGGTGGAGTTTCTTCTCATCCTGTAAGAGGAAAGATGGACAAGTCTGAAGCTTAAATTTTTTGGTTTGGTTTTCATATCTACTTTAAGGCTATTTGGATCTGATCCTCTGGTTTAGACCCATCTCCCTTGGAAACATCCGTGCAGTTTGGTGCTAGCCTGGAGGCACGCGGTGTTCGGGAGAATGGCCAGGCCAGGCTCCGGAGGACGGCTGCAAAGCAAGCTTTGGGAACCTGACCCTGCAAAGCTCCCTGAAAGACCCGAGCATCTCTAATTTCAACAACCCCCGTTGTCAGAATGTCAGGCAATGGGTTCTCAATGAGATTGGTAAACATTTACGTCGGAGTCGGAAATTGAGACAACTTGGCTGCTGTTTGGTGCTGTTTTATATAAAGCAGACGAACATAGGATTCCTTGAAGATAGTCTTTCTCCATCTCCCACCGCCTGAAAAGCCACATTAACACACTCGGAAGAAACAACTTCTGAAAAGCCTGATGTTCTGCGGCTGTATTTACGCTGCGGAGAGCTGGGTCTGTGCCAGAAGCTTATGCAAACAACCACAATCTCACTTCTAACAGACGGCAAGATGACAAAGTTCTAAAAGTGGTGGGGGTTGTTTTTTTTTTAATTTTGTTTTGGTGGTTATTTTTTTATTTTTAAGTGGCAAAATTCCCAACAACAGCAGCCCTCGCAGTGTTTTGTTCTGACAGACAGAGAATTGCCAGACTTGCCAGTTCAGGTCGCATCCCCAGGCCTGTGAGGCTTTGTAATTGGTTTTGAAAGGCTGTTGACTAGAGAAGAGATTTGGGTTTTTTGGGTTTGGGGTTGGGTTTTTTTTTTTTTTTTTGCTGCTTAGCACAACAGCTTGGGCTCAGTTCTTCTTGCTGGATGCATGTTTGTCTCTGGATAGAACCAGTTCCCAGGAATATCTTTATGACATTTATGGAGCTAGTTTGCAAAGCTGCCTTGTGGGATTTGGAGTCACTGGTTTAGTAATATTTGGGCATCCAAATGCTGAAGGCGATGTTTCAAAGGAGAGCCATGCAACCTTAAAAATAGGGAATAATTCAGCTGTCGATGGAAGCTACAGCTGTGGCCTGCCACACACACTCACTTGGGCAGCAGATTTCCCTCTCAATTTTTAGGTGGGTTTTCTATTGTGTTATCGAGCACCAAAACCAGTATGCATGGGATTAAGAGATGTAGCTGGAAAGGGGGGCTGTGGGGCATGCCTGCCTCGCTTGGCCATCAGGCTGAGGTTCCTGGGGCGCTCGGAGCGGTGCTGTGTTCGTGGTGGTTGTTGTGCAGCATGCAGAGATGCTGGGCTGGATGTTAGAAGCCCGGTTAGATATTTTATTCTCTGTTCCAGAGGTAGCTCATCTCTCTTTTCCCATCAGAGCACCACAGCATATGAACACACCCCACTTCTCTCTGCAGTACACTGGGAGCAAGAGTCATCAGCAGGCCTGGAAAGCATCTTGGGAGCTTGTGGGCATGGTGGGGTGTCCCTCTGAGGAGGGAAGACCAAGGCGCTTCTTTCCCACACTGGCAGAAAACATTATTTTCAAGTGAGATTTAGGCACTCCCTCTTAGGTCCTGTGTTTATCAGAATATAATGTTCCTGACCATCAGCTCAACAAATGCGTCAAGGCTCTTGTGATGGCTTGTGGATTTCCAACTTATGAGTCAGTTAATGGGGAGCAAACGTTTCTGCGCTGACGCAGCACTGCGGCAGATTGGCCACTTGTGTGCATGCCTGGATGGGTGAGCCGCCGAGGGGGGGGAGCTGCGATTTCTGCTTGGTTTCTCATGGGTTTTGACATTGTTTCTCATTTTTGTGGTGGTTTTGAGGCTTGGGTGGAGAGGTATTAAAGCATGAAAGCATTGCAACTGGCTTGAGAAGTCTCTTTAACACATGCCGGACCCCCCATGCCAAGACTTTGGAGGCTCCAGGGATGGTGCTGTGAGCGCTCAGCGTTTCCCTGTGGGCTGGAAGCATCTCGAATCTGTTCTTGGCCGCATCTGCCAAGGATGGATGATGGGACAGGGGAAGGCTGAGGAGCCAACGCAGAGCTCTCCGCTTATGACCAGCAAAGCATGAAAATCATAAAACTAAGTATAAACTGCCTAACCCTGTAGCTGTTCCCATAACACAGGAATCCTCTGATTTGGAAGGTCAGGTTTATAAAGGTTTATTGATCCTTCACCACCCCTGAGAAGGGTAATGCTGTCTCACAGGGTGGCTGTCCCAGCCTAGGGAAGAAGATTAGGGAAGTGAATTTGTTTTTCACTGAAAACAGTTCTGTGTTTTCTAATTTTATTTTCTTTTTTTTTTGGTGGTGATGTTGCTAGTTAGGATAGGGAAACTCTGAAATACTCTGTATATTTATACTTTTAATATGGCTTCTATTTGAGGAATGATTAAAAAAAAAAGACAACGAACGAACTTTTCTTAACATAACTTCCTGTGGAATTTCTTGGTAAAATTTAGCTCAAAATGCGAAAACACCACTATTTTCTGTCGGCATGGATTTCACAGCTTGCAAATAAGCAAGATTCAGCTGACTGGCTTGAAGTGATCCTTTGTCCTCTGATGTGCTACTGTCCAAAGGAGAGCTTGAAGGCATAGAGCTCTCCCTTGTCTAAGCACTTTTTCTCTTGACTTGTCCATTTGTCATAGAATCACAGAACAGTTCAGGTTGGAAGGGACCTTAAATCCCATCCAGTTCCACCCCCCTGCCAGGGGCAGGGACACCTGCCATAGCCCAGGCTGCCCCCAGCCCCGTCCAGCCTGGCCTGGGACACTGCCAGGGATGGGGCACCCACAGCTGCTCCGGGCAGCCTGGGCCAGCGCCTCGCTGCCCTCACGGGGAAGAATTTCTTCCTCATCTCTAATCTAAATCCACCCTCTTCCAGCTCAAAGCCACCCCCCTTGTCCTGTCACCACAGGCCCTTGTACAAAGCCCCTCCCCAGGTTTCCTGGCGGCCCCTGTAGGTGCTGGAAGCTGCTCTAAGGTCTCCCCGGAGCCTCCTCTTCCCCGGGCTGAACCAGCCCAGCTCTCCCAGCCCGTCTCCAGGGGAGCGGTGCTCCAGCCCTCGGATCATCTTCGTGGCCTCCCCTGGGCTCGCTCCAACAGCTCCATGTCCTTCTGATGTTGGGGGCCCCAGAGCTGGACACAGCGCGGTTGAGCTTGTGTCTATGTGGTTAGTGGCTCGAGTATTCAACCAGGATCTTGGTACTCCACCTGTATCTCTTTTGGTCCTTCTACCCATATGCTGGGTTTTTTTTCAGTAGAGGTCGTTTAATTTAAGGTTGATTTGCTCCACATCTGTCTAGAGGTCCCTTGGGGTCAAGCACAGCTGCTCACTGCAGTTTGCTTTCCAGCTTTGCCTTGTCACAGCAGCAGAAGCACCTATATCCTCCTCTGTCTCACCAGCTGTACCTAACCGTGGTTGTTTAATATTTTAAGCTGCCCAAGGCAGAGATTTTTGTGGTTCGGGTAGTATGCTTCACACGCTGTAAAGCATTGCAGGCATTTCTTTTATGGTACAGAACTGGTAATGAACAGGCAGCAGCTCACCTGCCTCTGCCTTTGGGTGGAGGGTCTGGGTTTTGCAGTACCAGGCGCCAACACCTTGCAAACGTGATAAAGGCAAATTTTGGTGCCATTTGCACGCACTTTGTCACCGGTATTAAAATGCCACCATGAGTGTGTGGATGTGTTGTTTGCTTAGCAAATGCTTTTCATGTACAGCTGTTTTGCAAGGTAAATGACAACATTCTAGTAACATCTGTGGGAATCTCTGCAAAACACCATCAGTTCTTTGTGCTAATAACTTCGTTATTACTTTATGTGTTTAGGACTAGATTTCTGAAGTATTATAGCTCAACAAAACCTCACAGGCAGGCTCCTCGTAGGATGCCAGAGAGCGTATGGATGCCTAAGAGCAGGGATCTCCCAAGTGTCTTTCCAGATCCTGTGCAGTGTCTGGTGTAAAACCCAGTGTCATCAGTGGGCTCTTTCCCTGTAACTCACGGTTCACTGGGCCAGCCCTGCAGCACCAGTCCTGCTCTCACAAAAGTGTCATGGGCTTTCACCACGTGCAGCATTGCAACCAAGTGTCACATCCCCAAAAGAGCAGGCTGGCTTGGTGGAGCCCACCATAACTTAGTTCCTCTGGATGGCTGCGTGCTTGTAGATGTTTTCTGCTAGGATCTTGTTCGTAAACATCCTTTACACATGTGGGTTGCTGTTCTTTCTTGGACTGCCATGCATTGGCCAAGCACTGGTGTCCTGGAGCGCTCTTGAAGCAATGCAGATGATGTAGGGGGCAGGCCAATTACCTTTATGGGCATTTGACACAGAAGTGACACCATTTTATTAGTCTGCAACTTATGTTATGCATCTATCGTGCTGAAGTGGGCTTTTTAGGCGTGTGCAAAAAGCATGCACTTTTTGAGGCAATGCTTAGGAGTTGTCTTAGTGCTTCAGAGAAGACCTGCATCGAGCATTTTCCTTCTCCATGTGAAAAAAAATCACATTAATTGTCAAGGTGCTGATACAGTCCCAAGGCTAGTGAGAAACTGGGGGGGGGTGGTGTGCAGCAAGGGAAAGCCTGCGGGCTTTGGGATTCATGTCAGGCAATTAAAAGGAAAAGAGAACAACTCCACAGTGAAACATGTGGTTGCTCTTTTGCCTCATTTGCATTGTCAGCCCGGTGATTTACAGCGGGTGAAATTCATTCCAGATTATGAGAGCAGATTAATAAATGTTTTTCTGGACCCGACTGAAAAAATACTAGTCTCTAACGTGTTTCCCTAAAGGTGTGGCACGCCTGTGTTTTGCTGGCCAACCCCTGTCTGTGGTAATGTGTTCTCCTCACCCTGACACCGATTTGGGGCATCAGTGATACATAAGGCAGGTTTGGAGGCAGGTAAAGCGTTTCTTTTCTTGCTTCATCCTGTTCAATTCGGAGTCTATTTTTTAACCTAAAGTATGTGCTTTGCCCAGCCAGGAAGGCCAACCAACTTTTCTTTTTATGATCCTTTATTTGCCAAAGGTATCAAAATATATACATATATATTCCTGCAAGCAAGCTGCCAAACAAAACTGTCCTTACAGCGTGTCTGCTCCTGGGCAGCTCTGCCAAAGAGCGGTTCTGGAAGTTCCTCTCCGGTCTAGATTTCCTCCTAACTTTAGCCTCAATGTGTGACAGAAGCATGGGAATGGGAGCAAAAGCTAAGTCTTCCCAGATTGCCGCAAAGACACGGCTCGCATCTTCGCCTCTCATCTTGAGGCACATCAGCAGGGAGCTGCAAGCGCGGAGACTGGTGTTCACCTACGCGTGCGCTCACGTTCACGTGCACCACCGCTTAATTCTCCAGTGTTCCCGATGCATCTGTGCTAAACTCTCCCCAAAAGATTTTAGTGGCCAGTGTCTTAAAACAGCCCTCCGGACCGGCTCAATCCAGGAAAGAGCGTATGGAGATTTGCAAGTTTGTCTCAGGCGGGTGAGTCACTGCCCCTCTGAGTCAGTTCCCCCGACAGCCCCGCGAGCATGACTTCATTGCTGTAGGTTTAGGCTAACTGATGGCTGAAACTTTCCCAAGAAGAAAGATTAATGACAGTTGAAGTCAAAAGAGAGTGGGAGTAGCATGTTTATGGTGAGTCAAGTGAAACGAAGAGCTGGACAAGAGGTGCACGTATTGGGATGTATGTGCTAGCTTATGTCATTGTGTTGACAATGTGTATTGGAAAGAAAAGCACTGGTATGCAATCGAGGTGCACTGGGTTCCTGGAAACTCCAAGAAGGATTTATTAGCTCATATGCAGCGATGCTGAATGAGGCTTTGTATCTGCCTTTCTATTTGTTATCCGAAGGTTTAGATCTATGGTTTAAATGCTGGCTAGTCTGGAGAGCGCGTGGCTTTTTCATGCGGGCTTCAATATATGTAAGTGTCCCTATGGAAGGAAGTCTAAGAACTAACAGTAACATAATCCGCTCATCAGCAGCCTGCTGAACTCCCTGAGCTTTTCCCTGATCCAACTTCCTTCGCCGGACAGCGCTTCCCTTTGCCTGCAGACAATTAACGAGGGCTTTGGAAGGCTGTCTGTTTAATTGCATTGCAGGGCTGGCTTCCGCAGCTCAGCTGCCGTGGTGCCTCCTTACCATTTGCTTGGCTATTTCTTCTGGAAACGCCTTGAGGCAAGCAAAGCAGCGCCCTCCAGTCTGATGCATTTTGCAGCTAGGATTTCCAAAACCCAGACTGTAAAATCCCCCAGCTCTGCACCTGCTAGCTGCCCTGGAAAAGTTCTGGATAGATTCAAATATTCAAGGGGAGGTGGTAACCTAAGAGTAAAAACACAAGCGATGGGAGAAAGAACAGAGGGTTTCTGTGAAGTTGCTGCAAGGGATCTTGAGTGTTTCTCCACATTGTGAAAGAGTCCGTACAGCCCTGTTTATCACCCGAGCTCGAGAGTCAGGGACCAAACTGGATGTGAGATACCAGCGGTTTCCTAACAGCACCTGCCCGAGTAATAGGGCAGGAACCTGGCATCGCTGCCGTCCTGAATTTGTGGGCAATTTCAAGATGCAGCTTCAAGCTTTCTGTCCCAAGACCCTGTATTGGCCTCTAAAGTAGAAAAGCAGTAACATATTTAAAAAAATAGTAATTAAGGTTTGGGAAACTGTTCTATGGAGAGCTTTCTGGTTTGTGTCAGAGATGTTGATCTGGACTCAGGGGTCTGGTTTAAATATGATACAATCAGAAACATACCCAGAAAAAAAATGACTGTTTAATTAAAGAACACTTTTTAGCGCAAACCAAATAAAACACAACAGCTGAAAGCAAGGGGCTGTAGCGAGGATCCTGAGAGGATATAACTGCAGAGGAAGATGTGGGTGCTCCGTATCCTGATGCACAGCGCCAACAGAAAGCATAAAGCGAAGCCAGATGTTGGCGGCGCTGGGCTGGCTGGGCGCCAGGTGTGTGCTCTTAACTTTCTGCCTACCTGGGACTGTGCTGGAGCAGCTGCCGCGTTAGGGCTGGCTCTGCTTCTTGCTCCAGTTTTGAAAGCTGGCGTGACACCCCTGCCACGGGATTTAAGGTTTGTGGCCAGAGAGGGAGGTTGCCAGGGTCGTCGGGGTTGAAGCGGGCAGCTGTGGGCTTGCCGGCTGCTGTTCTGTAAGGGCGAGTGAGAGGAAGGAATTCCTGCCCGGTTTGGTTCTGCTTTTTCCACTTGGGTGACTTTTCCCTTTTTATTTCTGTTATTTATTTCTCCTTCAGGACCCGTGGGCTGTGCAGACCTGCAGAAGGCTGGCGGAGCTGAGGCTTTCCTGCCGGGCACCCCCAGAGCACTAATCCTGCCCTCAGCCCGCCCCAGCAGCGATGTCCCTTGGACACCTGCTCTGAGGGCACCGGCGCTGGGCTCGTTGCTGAAGGGGCGACTGGCGTTTGACTCTTGGTGGTTATATTTTACCAAAAGCTCTGGAGCAAGAGGGGCTGTACAGCTTGTCCAAGCTCCTGGGGTTTTTTTCAACGCTTCATATTAGAACTCCCAATATTCTTGCTTTACATCTTTATATGTGATGCTTTTGAATCCTGCTACCTCTTGGCCTCTATGAGATCCTGTAGCAGTGAGATCTGTAGGACGTTTGGGTTTTATTTTTTTTATTTTATTTTATTTTGCTTAGATACGTGGAGAAATGCTTTGAATTCTCCTACTCTTCAGTTCTGTGGAGGTTTCTTTGCTTTGCAGTGTCCCCTCGCTATCCTTGCTAGCAAGTGTCACCTAAAACAAATCTGACTTTAATAGAAATGTCACAGTAACATAATCTATTTGGTGAATGTGCATTTTTCTGTCTTTTAAGTTGTCAGGATAATTGATTAACAAAAATTTTCTGTACATCGCTGTCTATTACGCAGTTCCCAAGTAATTTGATTAGAAATCACAGGGGCATTTTGCGGCACAGACAAGGTGCATAATCTCATCTGGCCTCATTTCATATTTTTCTGATACCTCATTAAATAGTGCTAATCAGGCAGCATGAGAAACGTTTACAGCAAACTGGTGTTTCACCGTCCTCAGCAATGTGCTGGGAGAGGAAGAGACGGTTCCAGTTGTTGGTGATGCTGAGAGAGGAGCTGGAGGGCGGGCAGGGGGTTGTCTCTGGTCACCTGCTAGCTCAGTGGTAGGGGCAGCAGTGCTGCTGCTCCCAACTCTGGAACCTGTATCTGGTAGTTAAAAGAAGAAAAAAAATAATTAAAAAAAAAAAAAATCATCACTGTTTTCCCTGCGGTAAGGAGGGGATGGACTGGCTTTCCGTAGGAATTTTTGTATGTATTAATTCCCACCAGCATCAGTTTTATGCAGCTGTAGAAGGCCCCCTGTTTGTGATTGAGATGGACTAAGTGGGAGCGAGTCTTTCTTTGCTCTTGGCCAAAGGTGAAGACACTGGAGACCATTAGACTTTCCAAGAATCTCTTACTAAAATGTATTTTAGCCATGCTTAATGGCTGCGCTTACCTCCTATTTCCAGACATAAAGAGCGTGCAAACATTTCTCAACCTGACCTTTTAAACTGAACGTACTTAAACATACTGGGCCAAATTCCCCGTGCAGCCCTGGTGCTGGAGCTCCCTGCCAGCACCCAGGGATGTCACTGAGTCTGCCCGAGCCAGAGGACACTGCTGGGGGCAGCGAGGGCTGACGTGCACTGAGAGGTGGTCACTAGCGATGTTAATCCCGCCACACAAGAAAGATAACAGTTCTCATCAGCAATCCTCCTGTGATTTTGCTGGGAGGTTTCTTTCAAAGATAACAGATGCTTCAATGCTAAATGTGATGTTAATGGCTTCGCACAAGTAGTTGTTAATTTTAAATGTGTTTCTTAAGCTCCAGCGTGCCGGCCATACAGGGATGCTGGTGGCTCTGATGCTCCTTGGTCCTTCATCCTCAGGATCAGGTGGAAACTGCCTGGAAGCCTCTGCCTGCCTCTGGATTTCTATACCATGAAGTTGTCAGGTCAGGCTTCCCATGGGGCAGAGTGTTGGAGCTCCCTTTTCTCTCCTGTGCAGGGAGGAGTCCGCTTGTAGCATCCGTTAGCCTCTATAGAGGTCTGGTTTTCCAGCTGAAACCCTGGTGGTAAGCCCCCACCTCTCAAAATCTTAGCATCTTGCTTATGAGAAGGGCTTGCGTATTTTTCTAATATTTCTTACGAGAGGCGCTTGTGTATTTTCTAATTTTTCTATTAAGTATATCTTGAAGCGAGAATCCTGCCTAATCGTTCTCAAACAAAACTCTTCTTTGGAAATGACTGAATCTGTGTACTCTGCTGCTAAATGAGGATCGGTGCTTTGAAGCTGGCACGCCTGCAGGAAAAGGAGCTGTTGTTTTGCTTATACCTCCTGAGGTGAGACCAGTTTCACTTAGCTGAGCAGAGATTTTGCAGCTGCTTTTCATAGCTCTGCCTCAAATAGTGAGCAACTGGCAGGTTTGTGAGCTGAGATATTTAATTTTTGGCTTTTCCCAAGCCAAAACCCAAATACGCTTAGCTGTCAGGGCGTCAGGCTCTCGAAGGGTGGGAGTGTGAAGCGATGCCTGGCTGCCCCTGGGAGGGCGGCAGGACGGGCAGCCAGGCATTGCACCAGGTGCCTCGGGGCTGCAAAAACCTTGTGAACGGAGAGAATTAGGATCACCTGATATACTGATAGAGGTGAATTAGAGGTTTCAATGCTGTCATATTGCTGATCTTCAAAAGTATTATTAGCGTTTAACGATGCCCATGTGCGCTTACCGTGATTTTAAAGAAAATAATTCTTGGGCGAACATCTGAGTCCCAGAAAAGTCCGCTGAGATGGCTGCAAGGAGCCACCCTGCATCTTACTGTGCTAAAGCCTTTGAAAGTCTGGTCTGGCAAGGCAACTAGTTACTGTCCATCACTTGCTTGTTGGCGACTGTCCAGCTTTGCTCATGGCAAACACGAGAGCTCCGGAGCCGCTTAAATCTACTTTAATGCTCGTTCCGTTTACCTCCCTTCTGCAAAGGGCTGATGGTGTGAGCACGGGCTGTTGCTGCTGAGCAGCCCTGTGCTTGTTCTTGCAGTAACTCCCTCTCCTTTGGATCCAAAGGCTTGTGGCTCTGCATATCTCGATAGCTTTGGGAGCTGGGTCAGAGCCGCTGGGTCCTTGGGAGCTTTCCTGGGCTTCGGTTACCCCCGTGGCCTCACCATGGGGTGTCTCTGGAAAGCCATCCCCAGCTCGTGCGCCCTTGAGTTTGGCAAAGACATGCTCAACGCAGAGTTGTACGTGAGCTTGAGGTTGTGCTTCCTCCCTGCCGGATTTTCGGTCCCTGATCCTGAAGCTTTAGTAACACCCTTCCCGAAAGCACAGCCCTGTGTGGCGCTGGGAGTCCTGCGAAGCGTGGTGAAACCTGCGCGGAGCTGCAGCGAAGCAGCAGCCAGAGCACAGCAGGTACCAGGACACCGACTGCCAGTTCCCAGCTATAAAAACACACCGCTCGCACGGTTCGCACAGCAGGCACAGATGCAGCACGAGCAGCTGCCAGGGAGAAGGGGAGGAGGATGAAAAAGACCATTTGGATGTGAAAGCAGAGGAGTTGTGCATGTCTTCCCGAAACGAAAATAGTAGCTCAAAATGCACTTAGAGTTCTTCTGGCAATAATAACCAATGGATGGGAAGCACATTAGGATATTTTCCTGGTTTGGAGCAAGCAGATGTTATTGTGTCCACTGGAATCATGGCAATGAACATAAAGCACAACTTCCCTGCTGCCCTGGCATGAATTTTGATCTCTCCCTAGTGTAAATCAGGACAGACTCCATGGAGGGCAATGCTGTTACACCGTTGTGCGCCAGAATTGGCTTTGCTTTTGCAAGTCCCAAGGGTGGTATTTTGATATCTAGAAAACTAATGCTTGAGATGGATCTGACCCAAAACCCTGGATTTGAACTCTTTGCAAGTTCAGATCCGGATGCAAACTTCACAGCTGCACCCTATTGTCTCTGAGCCCAATAAAACCCTCTCTCTGAACCACCCACAAGCTTAATGAAAATGTAGATTGAGATCAGATCATTATGGCCTCGAGCCAGTGCTGTGAAGCACGCACAGTGAATGGCCTGACTCTTCTGGTGCTCATGGTGATGTCAACTGTGAGCAGCTCCAAGGAAATCAGCTGGATTTCCCCAGTGTGGAGCCGGTTGTAAATGTGAACAGAATAAGACCCTAGGTACTTTTTCTATTATTATTATTATTCCTTCACATTTCTGTTTTGAGGAGCAAGTGAGCTCCCATCTCATGCTGACCTAGTCTGAGAGGTCATCTTCTTCCAGGAGGAGCTTTGCCAGGAGCTGAGACTGGATTTGTCCTGATTACCAAGACACATTGTTGGGGAATGTGATGTCAAATGCTGGCTATTTTTGTTCTAGCCTCAGCCCTCTTAGTTTGTTGGGAAAGCTGATGGTAGTGATGAAGAGTGGGAAAGTCTTGTGGGAGGGAAAAGAGGGAGAAAAAAGGATAGGGAGAAGGTCTCAGCAGCTTGGGCAGTGCACGTGGGGATCCCTCCTCGGGGACAAGACATTTTTTGTGAAGCAAACAGCTTTTCTTGAGAAAACTTTTCTCTGGAGGGCTGGGGCACTGGCAAAAGAGAAGTCTTGTCTTCTGCCACCTCGGAGTCCTCTCTTTCGAGATGTGCGCAGATGGTTGAGCTCTGATGACTGAACTAGGGTAAATGGAAGATGTGTACGGCTGCTCAGATAGAGAGGTCCTTGCTGCCGCAGTCGTGAGCTGGCTCTGTGTGCAATTTAAGCTTCACTGTGCAGATTTTCCAATCTGGAACAGTAACATCTAGTTCAGTTTCCTTGACAGACAGAAGACCTAAGCCTCAGGTATAAACTTTTTCAGCTCCCGTTTAATCATTAGGTTTTCAAACCTTAGGGGGGTTGGGTGAGTATTTTGTTTCTTGTGTTTCTTCTGGGCAGTATTTCTGTAAAAAAAACTTGCTGGATCTGTGCAGGTCAAGTCCATCTTTAGGTGACATGAACTTAGAGTTGTGATGCTTCTGCTGGCTTTAATTTTTGGATGTTATTTAACCTCATGAAGGGTCAAGACTAGTCCCCGTTACTGCTGATGTCTGCATGTGTCATCTCTTGAGATCTGTCTTCACGTAGAAGCAGGCCTTTGCCAGGTATGGATGTGCGTGTTTATTTTGCTAGGTAGCGAGTGAATTTTGGGTGCTCGTTCCTCTCTTCTTGGGCTCTGCCAGAGCAGAAGCGGTGCTGGGAACAGAGGAAAAGTCTCGATTTTCAGGGAGCTGAGATGCCTGGTTTGGAGAACTTTAATTGGCAGGGTCATGGCTTTGCTCTTTTATTAGAGGCTATTTGCTGTTTTCCCAGAAGATGAAAGGATTTTGCTGTCAGCACTATTAAAAAACCCATAACAAACCAAACCCAAGTGGGACTACGGTTCTGCCATTAGCCTCTACTGGGGCTTGTTTCTGTGGAGCCACCACTATAAAAATCCCTCAATTCTTTCCACTATGAAAGCCCACAAAATGGTCAGGCAAAGCAGATGACAATATTAGAAATATTAACGGCCAGGTAATGGGGTCATGGGTTTTCAGAACTGGTGTATCTGCTTACATGGATCATTTAACCTGTTCAAGTGCCTGGTATGGTTGCCTGGCAAAATTCCCATCTCCCACCCCCTTTTTTTCCTGAATAAAGGAGCAAAATACCATTACTTCTCCGGTTTTCCTCCTAAGAACAAAGCTTAGCACCAACAAATCGCTTTTATCAAAGTTCTTAAAACTCCATTTCCATGTAGTGGCTTGGGAATGTTCGGAGAGGATCCAAGTCATTAGCATGGTTGCGGTGATGGAGATTTGCTCTGAGCTCAAATAGTGGAGCGCTTTGTTTTTGGAGCCTGCGTAGATCTGGGCAACCTTGAATAGTTTATTTGCCGAGAAATGCAATTTTGGGGTTGACTGAAACTGTTTACTGAATTGGCACCGGTAGCTAATCTTTTTGTAAAGGGCAGCTATGTTTTGTTTCAACATTTTCAGAGCTAAATATTCAAGTTCTTCCATTTCGGAGTAACATTTTGTTTCATAACTTGCAATCTTTTTTGCAGAAAGGAAAAATTATGCAGACTACCAAATCAAAGCGATTGGTCATGCGTTTTGGTTGACCTGAACATAAAGGACTATTTTTGTTTTTCCTTTGCTGAAGGGGGAAAACAACTGAAAATCTTTTCATTCCTAGTGAAAATATAACCTTCTTTCACCCCTTGAATAAGCTGGCGAATCTGGTTGTGTTATTTGTGTGACTGAGTCTCAGTGCCAATCTCCGCATCATGGGTGCTTTCTCAGCCATAGCTTCTCATCATGAGAACAAATTAGTATTTAATTACCACTTTGATCTTGGGAAGTGACACTTCCCGGATGCTCGTTCCTTTGTGGCTGTTCTCAAGAGCAGTTGCCGCTGATGGGTACAAGACCCCATCCTTTGCGAATTGAGGTCCATGGTCACTTTGCTCTCAACTTGAGCGCACACAGGTTAGCTGCCCTTCGAATGGAAGAAGAGCAGACCGGGATCCCACTGGTGTGAGCCAGTGGTGAGTGGATGAAGGTCAGAATGTGCTTTTGTGAACCATCCAACTCATTGCACTTTAGGACAACAGTTTAAGCTGTTTGAACGTGTCCACAAGATTTGCTTATTTTCCAGGATTAAAGTATTCCTTGTGGTTGAAGAGGATCCCTGCTGCGGTTTGGGCGGTGTGGTTAGGATGCAAGGGCTCTTGCTCCGTGACACTGATCCTGACTGTACGCGCTGGTCTGGAATGCAAAGCATAAGGCTCAGCTGCGGTCTCACCAGGGAAAACCGTTAAATGAAGGTTTCACTGGTTTGGTGGGTTGCTGCATTGTTGATTGACGTTATCCAATACTTGAGAAAAAAATCTATGGAAAAATGAGTACAGCCAAGTAAACGGCTCCATAGCTAACCAGCATTCAAGTTCCACTGCAGTGCACAGCATCCATCGTACAAGCCTGCCTCCATGCATCCGCCACACGTGCTGTCCCACAGCCCGGGCAGCTCCAGGCATCGCGTGTTATTCCATCTGCCCATGGTAAACAGAATGGCACGTTGGGTTTGGCTTTTAAATATAGCTTCTCTTGAAATGAAGCAAATAACGCTGACACCGCTCTGTGTGATACCGTGCTTGTTTTCCCATGTCTTGAGCAGCGGGGCAGAAAAATCGGAGCCAGGCACTGGGGTGTCTAGGGGTGTGTGTTAAAGCATAAAACTGAGGATAAAAGAAAAATACAAGTCTTGGTGGTGCTGCCTACTTAATGAAGTAAAAAGATAATTATGTTAAAATTAATTTCCAGCCTTATGGAAGGTGCCCTGCTAACTACTTCTGAGATGCACCTACCCCTTGCAATATCCCATCCCAGGAGCTTAAGCAGGATGATTCTTGCAACCCCAGGTCTATTCTTCAAACTCCCCCGCCATCCCAGTGCAAGGGAAGCTGTGGGACAGGGAAAGATGGGTTGACCCACATGTTGACCTACAAGCAGAGCTCAGCAGCTCTGGAGAAACAGCAAAGCTGCATGGTTGGCCTTATGTCTTGCTTTTGTCTTTTTGCTCCTATTGCTTGAAAAAGTTTCTGCAGGGAGGAGGGAATGATTTAGCCTAAGTGGGTGCCGGTAACGGACTGAACTGCGATGCTGGCTTTACCCTGACGCAGAGAGAAGGTGGGCAAACCCCATCCTCCCCGGAGCGTGCAGGTGCAAGGTGTGGCAGGCGTGCAGGGCTTGGTCATTTCTGCTTCTCTGTGAGCGTTTGCACAGCTGATGTTACTTGAGAAGCTACCAAAGGTCCCTCCAGTGCCTGTCACCCAAGGACTTGGTGTTCTTGGGTGGAACAGTGCTCTGACACCAAAGAATAATGAGTGATTGCTTAATTTCTGTCAGCGCCTCCCAACCCAGCCAGTGCGCTGCCTTCTGGCACGCAGCGCGCAGGAATGCACATCCTTGGCCGCGGCTGGGGATGAGCCGGGATCTGAGCCGCAGAGCCGTGTTGTTTGTGTTACAGCTTGGGAGTTGCATCAGGGCTGTGCTGTGAAGTGATGACTCGGTTGAAGGTGCTGACAGACTCCGGGAGAGCTCCTGGTGCCGGGTTCTGTCCCTGGATGTATGGAAAGCCAGAACGCTCGTATCTCCTCCATCTTCCAGCTCTTTCCCTGCCACCATTCATTTTATTACCCATTGCTCTTCGTTCAGAAAGTGCCTTTAGAGACTGTATCTCCCCATGCTTCTGCTCATCCTCATGCTGTTGACTTCTCCAGCCCTTGCTGCCTGGAGCAGTTTGTCCGTGATTTTCCATCTTTATTATCAGTACATCCACTGTCCTGTGCCGGTGTCTTTCTCACCACGTACCTCCATTACTCTTGCTGGAGCTGTATCCCTCTGCTTCACACATGGTGGGGTGTGGTGGGCTGGGACAGGCTGTGGTGGTCTGTGGTGGGCTGGGACAGGCTGTGGTGGGCCGTGGTGACCTGTGGATGGGGAGCAAAGGGAAGCTGGGGTGCTCTCACAGCAATGTTTCTGTGTGGGAGCAGTGCCACCAGCCTGCATGGCAAACTTGGAGCCGCCTGGTGTTCTGCGTCTTGCCAAGTCCCTACAAAGCAAGATGAATGTGCCCTGTCCAGCCATAAATGTGAGGGCTGGATAGGTGCAAACCTCACTTAAACAGAAAGAAAGGACCCTTCCTGTATAGGCATGTGCTGACTCAATTCTCACCCACGTGTAGAAACCAAGTGCCAAAAATCTGCTTGAGTGCAACTTCCTCATGCGATGCCACCGAAGGCTTTAAGGTGACTCGTTGGCGTCTTTTTCCATAATTGCATTTGTTTCTACATTTTTGCAAAAATGCTCCTAAAAGAACCTGCGGGTGATCTGTTCCTAGTGCTGCGGAGATCTATAGCTGCCCCTGAACAGCAGTCGCATGCGCTGTAGAACTGAGGTCATGGATCTGCATTTGTGGATGCACTTTTTTGCTCAAAGGCCCCAACGTGTGGATACGTCTGCAGAAGGGAGACTGTGCAAATATTAAACGCGCTTTCATATTCCCCTTTCAGGCCAGCTTTGACTTCCCTTGAATGTAGTGAAAACAAACAGATGTTCTCAGAAAGCCGGGGTGACCTGGAAACTATTAATTAGGTAGTGAGTGAAAGAGGAGATTGCAGTGTTTGGATTTCCTTTAAGGGTAATTATTTTTAGCCTCTGCTGATTTAGCCCAGGACAAGCTAACAGCAACCTGCTGCTGGGCCAGTGGAGGAAAGCTAGAAAGAAAGATTGCTGTGCTTTCCAAAGGAGATGGTAGCTGAAATGCTGTGATTACCTGGGATCCGTTTAATCAAAGTCTAGATATATTAATCTGGGGGTGTGAGCATGTGTATGTGTGCCCCTAGCCTTGTTCCTGGAAGAAAACCCAGACAAACGTCTGTTTCTGGGTCATTTAATTTCTCCACCTCTACCTGCTGCTGTTTGATGCTCCTGCACCAGAGATGTTTGGATGTTCCACAAAGCTCTGTGTGGCTCTAACGAGGACTCCAACCTTGGTATGTGTGTCTATGGTGGCACATGTGCCGCAGCTTAGGATGCCTGGGAGGTGTTTGTCTCTCGGGTCCGTTCACCCGATATTTTTCTGGTGCCTGTTAGAAGACTGGAAATAGCTAGGCTGGCTTGTCTGGGGGAGCTCCATCCCGAACTACCACCTAACTGCAAAGGGCAACGGGGCTCCTGGAGGAGCTTATCTTGCTGGACCAAGGGAAACCCAACTCCAAAGGTCCATGTGATGGACCTGTGGGGATGTACTGCAGTAGGGACTGTTCGTGTGTGTTTTTAAGAGCTGTGTGAGTTCTGACAGTATTCTGCTCTTTTCTTCTCAGGTGTTTGGGAGTGGATTTATTCATTTAGGCAAAGGCACTGTCAATGAACATGGCTATTTTCTGTGTTTGTGAGTGAGCTCTGAACCCTGAAATGGTGAAACCATTTTATAAAAAAATAAAACCAAATGTTGCCCAGCTCAGGGGTGGGAGCAATGGCATGTACCCAGGTTTGATCAGTTATAGTCCAGGGAAAGCAGAAAGCTCCTGATGGAGCTGATTTGGGTAATGCCTGCTGTGCCCTCTAAGACCTGATGCTTAAAACTGATTTAAAGGCAGGTCATGGGCATGTGGTTTGCAGCTCCCCTCCGCCTGGCTCTGGTGTAACGTGCTCGTTTGGCTCAGCACCCCATCCTTTCTCCCTTTCTTTGCAAGCATCTCTCAAGAAGCGTTTGTAGCAGCCTCCATTTAGTGTTCTAACAACCAAACCTGCAAATACGACTAGGTTTTTCGTTTGCAATTTAATACCAGATGAATCTCTCTCCCCAGAGAGTAACATGCTGCCAGGACAGGCAGCTCAGTTGGCTGAGCCATCGAGAGCAGCGGGGAAACCTCGTGTACACAAGGAGGAAGGAGGCTGTGGCTGGGCTCCAAACATCAGGAAAGCCTCAGATTGGATGTACGGTATTAATGACAGCAGAGTACGATTACAGACCAAAAAAAATAGAGCAGGGCAGGCTATATGCGCCTGCCCTCTGCCCTGCCAAGGGTAGGACCTGCGGTTCCTCCTGCCAGCTTGTTATTTGCATGTGTGCAGTATCTTTCATCTCTGTTATCTCTGTTCCTCAGATGAGATGGAGCACTTTGTTGACTAAGGATGCACAGTAGATCCTTGGCCAAGTAGAAAACGGGACCTTAGTTAGCAACACTGTCCCTGGCTCTAACCCCTGGCCGCAGGGGCTGGCTCTGGAAGCCGGTACCACCAGGCTTTTCATGTTTGTTATCTCCCTTCCCAGAGCTTCACTGCAGGGAAGGGGCGTTAACCCCCGTGTTGCTTCCCTACAGCTGCATTCCCCAAGCTCAGCTCAAGTGGGAGGCTCGTGGGCTTGATGTTAAATGACCCCAGCTTGGTTTCTCCTGTCCTTCTCAACCCTTCCAGGCTAAAGGCCACGCGAGCTGATTTAGCTGCATCCTGAGCTTCCAAGCATCTGGGGCCAGTTCTTAGAAACCTTAGACTCGTGGAAGCGGCGCATGGAAGTGGCCAGGCTGGAAGGGTTGGGCTCAGCTGGCCTCTGGGGAGCGCGTGGGAGTCCTGGTGTCATGTTCGGTTATGGAACTTCACCAGGTTCATCCTCAGAGAGGGATTTGCACTCTCGGCACTGCTGTCAGGGAGAACCAGCCAAGGAGGAGCAAGATAAGGACAAAACGTAGCAGAGGATGCCGAGTCAACCATGTGCGGCGGCACTGGAGCGGCAGGGATTGCGATCCCCCAACACCCATTTCTTGGGCATAACTTGGCACCCCACTCCTGATGTTATCTTTGCTGTCCATGGAGCTTTTCCAGTGATGACTGCCTAAGCATCCAGGCAATCATGCGAAAGCCCTAAAGAATATCTAAGTATGAGATCCTGCCTCAGTGCAGGCACGCGCATATGTTTTTCAGCACGAGCATAGGCATGACACAAAGTAAGGTCCCTTGGCATAATGGCAGCATCGTTACACATGGTGTATTTTTGTGTGCTTTTTTTTCTGCTCCCCTTTTTGGAGGTGTGCGATTGCCAGGGCTCACCTGTCACGTGGCGGTGCTGTGCACTTAGCTGTGAGCAGCACAGGTCAGGACCTACTTATTACCTTACCACCAAGGAGCCCTAATTCATTGTCACGACAGACACTGCACCGAGACAGAGCCATGTGCATTGCAGTTTCCTGGTGAGGAGGAAGACTTAAATACATGTATTTTACTTGTATTAAGCACGCATCACATTCCTAGCTCTACTGGAAATCAATCATCCCTATGTCAGAAATTACCCCCTCCCCCAGACAAGGCTTTCACATTTGTAGTGTTTAATGGAATTTAATAATATTTATTATGTTCCCAGCACATTTATGGGGAGCGAGACTTGACTCGCTCCTTTGGGCTTTCTCTGGAAGGAAATTATGGACGAGGCTTGCTTTTATGCTGTCGTGGAACCACTGTAGGTTCATACAGATTTAAACATTGCAGGAACAAAGAATTTCCTTCTGTAGCTTAATCCATGATTAGTCTTAAATTTCAGCCTTGGCGGGAGGAGAGGGACTCTCCCCTCCATCGCAGGTAAGCAGCTGGAAGCAGTGCTTCCCCTTGGAAAGGCTCCCGCTCGTATGTGTGCATTGCAATTAAGAGGTGTTTGATCTTATAACCTTCCTGCTGCCCTTTCCATGTAACGCTGCCACAATCCTGCCCCAGATCATCATCACTCATGTTATGGTTGTTTCAGAATAGAGAGGCAGCTGAGTCCAAATCCTGCAGGCCTGTGGTGGTGTGCCAGGGTGCTCCCGTGTGCCTGCTCTTCTGAGCAGCCTCTTGCAGCCAACAAAGTCATCGGGGCTGGTCAGCGTGCGTGGCTGAGCGGGACAGGCGAACTGGATCTTTCAGCACATCCTTCGCCTGCTTCAGAGCCCGCTCCAGGTGTGCAATTGCTTTGCAGGATTGTATCTTCTGACCAGCTAGGACAAACTTAGTTTGGGGCTCTGGGTTCCTTATATTTCTTGGCAACAAACTGGCAGATATCCAGAGCCAGGCCACCCCTTTCCAGGTGAAATCCCTGCTGCAACAGGCTCGATGTTGCATCCAAGTTGTTTATAATTCTGCAGCATGGATTTGTTGGGAGAGGCGTGCAATATTCTGTGTTGTCCCTTCTGAGTGAGGAAAGCTTATGGCACAGTCACGTATTCTGAGCATGAACTGTAGTATTCTGCTGTATGTTCTCTTTTTTTATTAATAAAAAATAGGTTGGCTGAATAACGTGAACAATTTGAGTGTTTGCTATAGGACTAACGGCAAATTGTGAAGTCATGTTTACTTAACCTGCAGTGACAGACCCACACTTCATGGGTTTTAATACATATTTTACATAGGTGAGATGACAATGTTATTAAAATTGAAGAGATTTGTTGATGTAAAGTATAAATAGACATCAGCAGTAAAGCTTCTGAAGGGACTTTTCCTTCCCCTGGTCTAACGCACCCGATGGGGTGAGCCTAAGCAGAACCCACTGCTCCTCCGCCGTGCACAGGAGCCAAAAGCCAATGTGGGAAATTATCCTTAGGAAAAAAAAAAAAAAAAAAAAAAAAAGACTGACTGTGTTGGTTCCCATTTTCCTTGATGTCTGCAGTGCTGGGGGGGTGAGTCAGGCTGTTTCATATGTAGCGCTGTGCAAACACGGGGATGTGCAAGTGCTGCAGGAGGAGGAGCCCACCGGTGCGTGGGAATGGACGTGCGAGGGCTGAGCCCCAGCAGCAGCTCGAGGCAGGAGGAATTTGAGAAGTGGGACGACCGCAGCTCTGAATGGGTTTGGGGCAAATGAAAAGGTAACAGGTAAAGGTGGCGTGCGGTGAGAGCACAGATCGTGGGTTTTCCGCCGTGCTTTTTGATTTATGTTTGCCTTTAAACAGATGCTGCAGAACTCCGGGTTCAGTGCCATATTTTTGAATTGCGTACATCATCCAATAAATAAATCAAGTCCCCATCAACTTTGCCTCTGAGCAACATCCAGCTGCAGTCGAGCAGAAACACAAACAAGCCGTTGCTGTGTTCCTCAGATCTCCTTCCCTTGCATGCATGCTTTGTTGTTCGCTGGCAAAGAGCACGAGGAGTCCCTTCAGCAAAGGGACACGGGAAGGTAATTCCTGAACCTGCCAGTGACTCCACGGTGTGATCCTGTTCATTGCAAGTCCTGATACGTTTTGTCTGCCCTGTTTCTGTCAACATTGCTCTGTCCTGTTGATTTTGTCTGAGGATAATCCATGCTCATGCTGGAGAAATGCTTTAGGAGCAAGTCTGGTTTAGGTATGACCAGTTTGTGGTTCTTCCTGACTTGGTGGTGGTGGAGATTCCCAGCATCTCATAAAACTGGCTCTGTAGTCAAGACCTTTAAAAGGAATTTGAAATACGTGGGATGAGGCAGTACTGGGAGATGCTGGGCAGCCAGCCGCAGCCAGCAGCAGCCAGGACGTACTTGTTCTTCCGGCAAAGTCATCACCTCTTCCATAGCTTCTTGCAACATTTTGACTGCGTTTGCCAAACCCGTACCGAGTCCCCAGGGGATGGATCTGGCACAGGCTGGAAAGTGCAAGTCCTGGTGTTCCCATGTCTGCAAGTTTACGATGGCCAAAAGCAACTAAATTTTGGGACCTGGTGAGGCAGTCTGCATCTGCGTGGGTTCCTAGTGCAGCCTGGCATGTCTGCTTTCCCTGTGGTCCTCCAGTATGAGCTGACCCAGGTGCCACATTGTGCACGATGACAGGGTGTGACAGAGTGTGCAGCCCTTTAAACACCTTAAAAAACAGCTGGCCTCATCACACAGTTACAGAAATGCTGAGAATCAGCCCAGAGGTTTCTAGCTGACAGATCTGAAAAAACTTTCTCACCTGGGAGGAGGAGGAGGAGTGTCTGGTGAGGATGCTTTGAAAGGGACGGGCTTATGGGGCAGGTGCTGAGCAGGGGCTCTTTCCCCGTAGAAGCAGGGGCACCACCAACTCTTGTCAAGGAGGGAGGGAGGTGTTTTGTGCTGCTGATAATTGACTTGGGTTGTAAATAAAAGGATGAAGAAACCAGGCTCTAAAACTCACTGCTAGGAGGCTCCACCGTACCGCACAGGACGCCAGCTGCTCGTCTGTTAGTGCAGCTCAAGGTGAGCCCTGTGTCAACTCTGCTGAGCATCTGTTGCAGAGAGCAAGGATGCAGTGATGCTGTTGGCTTTGAAAGGACAACCTGGGGTAGGAGTCAGGGTACAAGTGCTTGTTGTGGGGTCGAATTTATCCTCACCTTGCAGTAGGGTAGAGATTGCAACCCTGGGCATGGACAGCAGGGATCTGAGGCTGTTTGCAGGCAGCAGAGCCCTGGCAGAAAGCAGTCCTGGGGGCGCGTGCTCAGCTCTGCACTGCTCTGTCTCTATCGGGCGGGGAGATTTTCCCTCTCCTGGTAGCTTCCGTGAGATGTCCCTCTGAACGATGCCACACAGAGGGTCCGATGCTTGGGGCAGTTGAAGGGAAGTTTTGGAGCTGGTGCTAGCACAGAGCATCAGGGTGGATGTGACCGAAGAGTTGTTCCTCACCTTGAGCTTTGGGAGCGTTAGAGGCTGCAGTTCACATCCAGCCAAACCGTCTTACTTGTCCTTCCAAAGAATAGAGGAGAAATGAAGTAAATCCATTGCCTAGATTGCACTTTTACTGGATTTAAAGTAAAACGTAGCCTCTTCCTGTAATTAATATTCTCCCTTCTACCTTCTTTGGATAATCACACAAAGAATGTTTCATTTTAAGCACCACAGTTGCGTGCATGCAATAAATCTTAGGAGCACAATGAGCGTTCTTGCAAATCTCTGGGGGATTTCTCATTGCCTCCCATCCAAACAGCATAACCACTTGGAACAGCGCCTCGTGGACCTCTGCCCTGCCCTCGCTAACAGTCTGGGTGATTATATGGTTATAAGTATCTGTAGGGCGTATGATGAATGCCCAGCTGAATGCCAGGGGTCCTGCTGTATTGCAAACACTGTGATACCTGATGCTTTTGCAGTCCTGTGCCAAGAGTTCCAGGCTCGTAATTCGGCTGTTGCTGGGCTCTGACCACAGGATTGCTCCCATCCACTTTGTATGTGTCAGCAGCACCTGGGGGTCTCACTGCATGAAGGGTGAGAGTGATCATAGTCTAAACGGGATGACAGACACTCTGGAGGGGAGCAGGCAGAGGGAAGCATCTTGTCTCAGACAGAAGCAGAGCCAGGGAGAGGTGACGGTGGTCCTGGTTCTCACCAGCTGTGAGTAATAGAAGAGGCTCCGTTTTGGCAGTATCTGAGCGTCATCAGAGGTTTTAGAGCCATTTCCATTGGCGTGTCCTTCCTTCACCGGAGCACAGATTTCCCCCATTCTTGGGGGGTGAAGCATGGAGGAGCCAGTGCAGCAGTTTCCAAAGGCACTTCGAAGTGCAGCCAGACAACCAGTGGGTTTTCAAAAACACCTTGCTGCATTGGAACGCTCCGGTCTGACTTCCCCTGGCACGTGGAAAGCACGCAACAGAGCTGAGAACACCCCCCAGGCTGGGTTTCTGGGGTGCCGCTGTCCTGGCTGACATCAGATGACAGCTTTAAATGCACCCCCAGGTCTGTACCCACCGGTGCTGGGTGCACGCGGAGCCCGTGTATCTTCAGCCAGCGATGGTTTGGTGGTCGCAGCTGACTGTCCATGTCTTTCAGCAGAAAGGCAAGAGGAATTTGAATGTTAGCGGAGGCTCTTCTACATGCTGGTCCTTCTAAGGTGCTGCCTTGAAAATGATCCCACACTAGATGTTTCATGGCTCCCCAGATCTTTTTTGTAGAGAAACATTTCCAGGCTGTAACAGCACCAGCAAAAAAGCTGTAAAACTGCAGTCGTTCTCTACGCTAGCAGTAAGTGTTGTTATCTGGGTTTCAGTATTCTAAATAATAGTAAAGGAAAAGGAAGGACAGCTATCTCTGTGGGTTCCTTTGATTCTGCTTTAGACAAGTCCCTGCCTATAAAAATACTGTGATTGTGAGTGCATTCCTTCCCTATCAGCAAGGCATAGGTTTATCCTATAAATACATTTGGTCTGTGGGCCTTCTAGATTCCCTTTTCCAACCTTGCTTGCCTTTCTGGTGTCAGGATGTGTGATGCTGCCTACACAGGCTTGTAGCTGATCAGAAGACTTTTTCTGTTTTCCTCTTGACTAAACTATTTCCATCACCTGGCCTGGTAAAACTTAGCTGACTGATTTATTTTTTTTATTTTTTTTAATTGAGTGTTGAGTCATTAGGATGTCAGTTGTGACTAGACTTGCATGTCTCAGCTGTTTCTGGATTGCAGTGATAACTGATTTAAGGGGGGAACTGCCCAGCTTTCCTAAAGACCCAATTCCTCTGGTATTCTCAAAAAAAGCAACTTTGGCCAAATCCTGAAGTCCCCATTCAGGCAAGAACTTACATCTTTTCACAGGCGTCAGGGTTTGTTCAATGGTGGGTAAGTCTGGTTGAAATACAGATCTGTCTTACTCTTCCATTTTTTCACTGCTACCCCTCTGGCTCCGAAGCCTCCACGAGATGGATGTGTGGAGGGTGCGAAGCTTGGGGACGAGGGACGTTACCGTTTGCTGGTATTTCTGAAGTGGTCCCATTGCTTTTTACATTCAAGTTTTGTACCATCAAGTTTTGCCTTGATGTAGAAAGATAAACTGAGGTCCAGAGTGTTGCGTACCTTGCTGCTTGCCAGACCAGGTGATGCAAAATCACTCATTTAACAGATTTATTTATTTTTCTAGGGATGTCTTTAAGCAAATAAAATAAAATACCTTGGGTAAACCAGCTATTGGTTTCTGTTATGGGGTAGAAGATACAGACCTGGCATGTTACACACACACACCATCTAAAAGTTATGTCTTGGAGGCTCGACCCTTCCAAATATCGTTGAAGCCCTGGAGGGGTTTCCACAGCCCGGAGATGAAGGCCATCAAGCTGTGGGACCGAGGAGTCATTTTTGAGCTTGTTGTTTTTGCGGCAAGGCGACACTTGCAAGGCAACAAACATGGTCCCCCAACTATTTACTGAAAAAAACCATATGGACAAATGAGGGCATCTCCTGCCACAACTGTCACTGAAGCTACGAGTCTGTGCCTCCATCAGGGCCGCATCGGCAGTGTCAGGCTGCGGGTGACGGTGACAGCTAGAACGAGGAGCTCGGCCTGAGGGCTCCCCACTGCCCGGGCAGGTTCGCAGCCTGCTTGGTGCTTCCTTTAAAGCATCATTTCTCAGGGCAGGAGGGTGAGAGGATCCTCCTTCCAGGCACGGTACCTGGCTCCTGCCTCTCGCTGTCGACAGCCCCAGGAGGAGGGAGCCGGGAGATGGGAAGCGGCAGGACTAGCAGCAGCTCACCCCTTGCTCTCCCAAACTCTCTGGTTGTCTCTTTTAGTGTTGGTGTTTTGGGTTTTTTTTGTTTTGTCCAGGGTTTAGCAACTGTTTTGTACTGCCTGAAGATGTGACTGCTTGTGTAACCCCCCTGTACCTGGGTGTTAACAAGTTGGCCAGTTGTTGGAGAGTTACGATGGGATTTGTGCTGCAGGAAAACAGGCTGCAGCCTCTCTCGGCACCCGCCTGCCTTAAATTACAGGGAGGGAAATCCTGCTGACAAACGCCCTTGGTTGTCCCAGCAGCTTTGCGTGCGGAGAAGCTTGTCCGAAGGACTTGGCTGCTGATAGGGAATTCGGAGGCTCCCCTGGGGCCGTGGGCTTTACACAACACCCTCCTCCCCCAGCACAGAGAACTGCACTTGGCTGGGCTGTAAGGAGGAGAAAATAGCGATGTTAGCGAGGAGAAGGGCTTTGTGTGCACGCTGTGGCGTGTCCCTAGTCCTGGGAGGTGTTGGGGGGCAGGACCTTATGGAGCACTACGTCCCATCCAGTCTGTGTGGATGGGTGACACCGTGCCACCCCCATCATCCATACCTGATGTAGTCTTGGTCCTGTAGCTTGTACCAGAGGTGCTGCGGGGAGGGAAACTCGCAGCACCACGTGCTCGCCGGTGCGTGAGCACGATGGGGCAGAGCCATGCTACATGGAGTAGCATGGGGAGCTCCAGCTCCTGTAAATCAGCTGGTGCTGGGCTGGGCTGGCAGCGGGGACACGCACCTAGACCTGTCCTCGCCCCATCCATCAGGCTACGGCCGAGTGCAGCAGGGCCGCTGCCACGGGGCCGGATGGAGTGGGAAGTTCTCCCAGGATAGCTGGCGGTCACTGAAGCAACACGTTATGTCGCACACAAGCTTTGTTCTTAAGGTGGATATGTTGTTATAAGGTTAATAAAAAACGTTTGTGGGAGTGCTCAGGAAGAAGAGGTGATTTAAAAAAAAAAAAAACAAAACAACAACAAAAAAAAAAACAAACAAAAAAACCCCAGCTTTATGCTGCTGCTTCTGTTGGATTTGTTATGATCCCTCTAACTTTGTAGAGCACAGTTCACTGATGGCATATGCAGATGATGCTGTGCTGGAGCTGAAAGAAAAAGGGTTTTGCCCAAGGGAAAACTTGGATTTTTCTTCTGGAGAGAACAAAATGTGACAGAGCAAAACCTAGACAAATTTGTTCCTAAATTTTTGATGAATGGTTGATATCTTCTGGGGAAATGGATCACTTAAAAGAATTAATTAAAACTTAATTTGTCATCAAAATGCGGTCCTGACACTTGTTAGAGGGGCTTTTGATCATCTCTCACACCTGACTTGTGTGCACGGGTTAGATTTGCAAATGTACACATCTGTTTGCTTTAACTTGCAGACGGGTGCCAAGAGATTAGAAGGTACTGCCAGGAAAAACTCAAGCTGACGAATGGGAGTTACCCTTCCTAGGATGGCTGTGAATGCTTTTAGGAAATAAAATCTCTCGCTGGTCTCTAGCAAGTCATTTGTATTACAGGCAGGATCAGACAGTCATCTACCATTTTATTTTGGTTTAGTTCAGCAGCTTCACATCTGTGTTCCCCTTGAGCAGGCGAGTGGGAAGTGTCCTGTACGCAGGAGCTGGACCCGGCGCTGATGCTGAGAGGTGGTGGGCAAAGAGGAAATTGCTGCTCTCCATCACATGTCTTGGAGCATGCATGCCGTGCATGGCAATGCTTAATTATTATTTCTGAATTTATTCTGCCCTCGCAACCTGTCAGTCCTCCCTTTCCATCTCTGCATAAGCATGGCCGGTCCCTGGAAGCGCACTCTGGTTTTATTTGGAATGCCACAGTCCAGTGTAGCCTTCAGGTGAACAAATTTGTTGAAACAGCCATGGCTTATCGGTCCATCCTCTGGAGAGGTGGTAGGGGCAGAGGGTGGTGTCTCCAAAGGAGACCTCCAAAGGAAAGGGCAAAGACCCTCCCAGTCTGCAGTGAAGTTGTGGAGGACTGTGCTTGGCCCAGGGAGTGTGGCAGAGGCGAGGATCCAGGGTTCCCACCCATCCCTGTACTCAAGTCACTGATGCTGTTGACTTTCAAGGGTCTTTTACCTTCTTCTACCTTGTTCCCCATCCCCTTCGCAGTGGATGAGTTGCCTGTCTGCTCAGCAGTGCCAAGCACTGGCTTTCCACATCTGCTGCTGTCAAGAGGAAGTAATGAAAGGCTTTTTTCTTTAGGGATATTGTGGGAACTGAGCATCTATAGGAGTTAAAGCATCCAGAAATGGTACTTTTGCCTTTTGTTTCTCTGTTGACATCATGCGGTACCCCTGAGTGTGCTCACAAAGGCTCCACGCTGGGTGCCCTGCAAAGCAGCAGCGACGTTATCAGTGGTGTTGCAATGCTTATGGAAAAGAAACCAAAACCCACTGAAAACAGCTGAAGATGAAGTTGGGCTTGGGAGGAACAACTGTTGACTGGGTCAAGGCACTGGTGACCACTGGTGTATGTGTGGAGAGCCATCCTCCAGCTTGCACACTGTGGCCTACAGAGGTACCACTGCCACCACACAGCATTTTTCATGGCTTCTGTGTGCCAGAGCCTTGCAAAACACAAACTTGAGATGTTTAATTGCTGGTGATGGTAGCTGGCCTTCAGAGGGAGATTATCCCTTGGTTTAGCAGAGTGGCTTTTTAGGTTTAGGGGGATCCAAGTCCATTTTCTGTTTTGGCCCATGTTTTCCCAGCGACTTTCCTCCTTTCCCTCTGCCCCTGTGGTGAAATAGAGATGCCAGCTCTGCCCTCCCTCTCACAGCTGAATACACTCAAGGTTGTGAAGCTGTCAAATGCTTTGCCAGTGGGGATATAAAAAACATATGAGGAGGAGGGAAATAAAATGACCTGCCAGAGGTGCACTCACAGGTTTAATTACATGCAGGCAGTCAGCAGAGGCGGTCAGCCTCCTACCAAATCCTGCTGACGGATCAAGGATGTGTAAACCCTTTGAAGGAGCTCTTGCCCCATATACCACCATTGAGTCCAGCCCCCAACCTGCCATTCTTCACCCAAAACCCACCCTTGGGAGAGACCAAGGGGTGCCAAGTCCTGCCGTAAGGGTGGTCCAGTTATGCCCTTTGCAGAGAGGGATGCAGTGGTGGGACCTGGCAGGGTGGCAGGAAGGATGGAAGAGATTTTCTGCAAAGCTCAAGCTCCGGCTGATGGTTAGCACGGAGCAGGAAACGCCTTGGACGTAGCTCAAGGCCGAATGGTTGGCAGTGCTGGTCCCTTATGTCCCTGCAGAAATCCAGGCTTGCTGTCAGTTCCTCTAGCTCTTGGTTTTCTCAAACCAAGCTAAATGAAAGCAGGTCCATTTCACCAGTCTCTTCCTTTATTCCGCTCATCTCAGATTGTGGTGGGATTTTCTGAGTACTTTGTAGGTTTCTAAAACGTATTGAATGTCAGTAATGCCTCGTTTACACCGCGGGTAGGTGAAGTGCAGCTTCCTCAGCCGTACCTGAAATACGACGTTACTTGGATGCTTGCCACCGTCTGGGAGCAGATGCACAAAGTCTGATGCAAACACCCCACGATGATGATGTTCAGCTTGCAGAGGTGCTGTAGCTCCTCCCTGGCAGGGAACCTGCTCGCTGGCTCTCCTGGATGGCAATTCCTGTGCCCTGGAATAGCTGTAGGATATGTGATGGGGCAGGTCGCTGGAGACACCAGGCTAGCGTCTGCCTCCAAAAGCAATTAATGTTTCCTTCTGTTCTGAGCAACTGATCCAACTGCGTGAGCCTGCGTGTGTGTGGTTGTGTGGGCCAGCGAGGGAGCTTCCTCTCCACAGCCCCAGCTACAGACCTCCAGTGCATTCCCAGTAGTGGCATGTTTGTTTTCTCTTCTCCTCAAGTTTGAAATGAAGCATGTGCTTGCCAGTGTCCAAATAGCATTTGGAAGTTACTGTCTTTAAAGCTCAGTTCCATTGAGTGTTTTTTTTCTTTTTTTTGGACTTGCAATTAGCCTCCTAGCCCAACAGCAATAAGGCATGTTTGGGATAGAAGCTCACCATGGCCAAGTTCTCAATATAGTTTCTCCAGAAATGTATTTGTCCTACCACCTACGTTTTGGAGGACTCTGTTCCCAAAGGAAACTGTTACCTGGATGCTTTTCTGCTTTTCTCTTTTTTTTCTTTTCTTGTCTTTTTTGGTTTTGGGGTTTTTTGTTGGTGGTTTTTGTTGGGTTTTTTTAGAGGGAGGAAAAAAGCCTCTTTCATCCTTCAGAGGCAATTGAATTACAGGCACCCTCTGAACACCCATCTGTCCCGCAGAAGGTGCCAGAGGCCATTACATGTTGGAAACAGCTTTTCACTCAAAGGCTTGCAGCCTGCACCCTCCCCGTGGCCAGGAAGACACACTGTTAGATGGGTTTGACACCACCTCCTGCTATGTGCTTTTGTTGCTTCAGCCACCACGCACCTCCCAGGCACAAGGCGCTGGGTGCAGCCACTGTGTCTCCCCCAGCACAGCTGTTTTTCCTCTCCTTCCTTCTTTTCTTCTTTTCATTTCCTTTTGCCAGACCTATAAGCCAGTCCTGTTCCTTGTGGGATAAGGGCATGTGGTTGTTTTAGGTTTCACCCCAAAGGTACCGTTATGGTTCTTGCCCCAGAATGTCAGTGTGCTTTGGTAGCTCTTCTTCCATAGGTAGGACTGGACACAAGGGGAACTGAGTTCCTCTAATCCTCTATATCTGTTTCTGGTGATGTGGAAAACCTCCCTGAGCAGCAAAGCAGTTCCCCAAAAGCCTTTATTCTGAAGAGCCTAAGGAAGATGATGCACGAAGCCTGCGGGGAGCTGCACAAGGGGCACCTGACTTCTTCCTCCTTTTGTCTGCCTTGTATTCATCTCTCTAGTGCTGCAATGAAGGCTGAGGTTTTCTGTTTGCACATACACCTGTAGGTTTGTTGGGGTGTTTTTTTGGCTGTGAGCTAATTCTGGGATCATAGCTGACCCAGTGTCCCATGAAGGGCCATCGTGGAGCACTGTGTTCCTGGTTGGATGCAAATCCAGCAGGTCCTTGCTGCTGGGGCGTGCTGGCTACAGGGTGACGTTTGAGGACACAGCAAACCAGTGTGCTAAAAAGCAATTGCATCTTGGTGTAAATCTTTTCTTTCCGTGCACCCACGTAAAGCCATGCATCTTGGGCAGTCAGCAGTTGTAAGCAGAGTCTTGCTGTGCCTTTTATCGAATCTGTGATTAAACCAGGAAATTACTTTATTATTGCAATAGCTGCAGGCCAGGCTTCGGTGGGGCATGGCGGAGTTCCATCAGAAAGGCTTGTTGCAGGCATCGAGTGGGAAAGGTGGCACGAGGAGTGGAAAAAAACGGGAGGGTTTTTTGGAGGAACAATTTCTACTTGTTTTCAGCCAGACTAAAGGGAGTCTGTGCTGTGTGTGAGGAGGAAGATGGGAAGGAAAGGCAGGAGCAGCTTGCTTTCCCTGGCCTGGGAGCCGGCAGGGAGAGCTGGAGTCCTGTGGGCAGTGCCAGGTGTGCAGGGCAGTGTCCCACTCCATGGGCAGAATGCCTGGATGGAGGGCTGGGAAGGGAGGTGTCCCCCTCCGGCTGGTCTTCTGGAAGTTTCTCTGTGTTTATAAGAGCTTTTCAAAGCATGCATGCACCTGTGGCTTTGTAAAAAGCTGGATTTGCGTGCATTATTGAAAGATAAATGACATGGGACATGCAATGTCAATTCAGCCTTTTGCAATGGTTAGGAAATCTGTCAGGATCTCCCTTTGCTTGGGCCAGTAATCCAAAATGTCCACAGTACTGGTCCTGCTCCTCTCAGCTCTCCACCTGCTTCCATGAAAATAAGTAAAACCTAATAAGTTTGCAAGCAGCTGCACCCTCCCTTGCTATTTTGACTTCAGATTAGGATTGTTTGCTTCAGAGGGAAGAGATTTTGCATAAGAAGCTCTGGATGTTCCTGGTGGTTTTGCTCTGGAGCTGCTCTTCTACTCCACAGCCATAAGGAGAGCAGTCGCATGAGGATGGGACAGAAAAGGACCGAGGACCATCTCTGATTTGCAGCGTAGGTGAGCGGCGGGGTTGTATTAGGTACTTCAGCCTTCAACCTCTTCTAGGAGGTTTGGTACCATGTTTTATTACAGGGAGGGTTTTTTGGAGGTCTAGCGTAGCCTTCCCAACAGAGCAGCAGGCATTCTCCTGCTCCAGCCGTTGAAAACTGTATTTGATACTTCACTGTGAACATACCTGCATTGCGACACTTAAATAAGGCAATCTTTCCTATTCCAAAGTCCTTTGTTGCCTTTATTCTCCTCTTTAACATCATTTAATCCAGTGGTGGGAGACTGCAGAAAGCAGGAGGTGGGTGCATATGGCACCTAAGCCTGTCCCCCCGATCCTGCTCCCAAGGCTGCTCTCAGGGCAGCTGGAGGCTGGAAGGTCAGCTCCGCATCCCGTGTTTCTTGCTGAACAAGGAGGAAAATGAATGTTTGACTCTACCCCGGGATTTTGGTGTGGCACTCTTTCTAGAGTGAAAATGCTGCAGAAAATCTGGGCAGTGTGTCGTTCTGCGAGCAGTGCTTAGGGAGGACCTCTCCCGTGTGCATGACCAGTGGGGTCTGGAATGCTGGTGTGCTCCTCCTGCTAACGTAAGACCCTGCTTTTACATATAGACGAGAGACATAAATAATAAAAAAAAAAAAGAGTCTGTCTTTTTTCACTACATCTAGCACAACAGCCAAAGAAAGGAAAACTGAAAACAGCACTCAGCAGCATGGGCTGGAGCCCAGTCGGTTGTCAGACATTCTCCCTGCCAGAATGATTTGGAGATCTTTGTAGAAGAAAAGTCTTTTTTAATTTTACACCAATATCTGCACAATACAGGATATGGAATCATGATTTCTGGTTCGGATGGTGTTACTAAAATAACAGTGATGTGGGAAGTGGGCTAATAAACTTCAAAAAGAGCATGAATGAATGCATGATATTTGCATATCAGCAGCGGAGCAGTAGCTGTAAGGATGGATGAAATTTGTCTCTGTGGCATGCTTTGCTCCTAGAGCCGGGAAATAAATAGGCACAAATAGCCAAAGAAACGCATGCTTTTCTCTGGTGTGATTTTTAAAGCATATGCTACTGGAAGATGTGTAAAAAGGCTTACTCTAGCTGGAACTTCTCTTACGGCTGTTTATGCCCTAAAGTATTCTTGTCTGGAAATGGAAAAGTTGGTGGGTTTATTATTTTATTTTGTTGAAGATATAATGAAGAGTCTTCCCCCCCCCTCTATTGCAGCTGGCTTTCCTGACGCTTTGCCTTACAGTATCCCCCTCTGACTTCTCCTGACTTATTCCTGGTACTCCGGGTCTCAGACTCTGCCTACGTTTTCTGCATGTTTCAGAACCATAAACATGATTGATCACTTTTTTTAGCAAGCTGTTGAATTATTTATGGATCTGCTGGGATGCTGGAACTGCCAGCTACAGGCATGCAGCCAGCAGGGAAGGGGGCCAGACTGTGAAAGGGAAAGCCTGCGCGCACACTGAGGTGAACTCTGCGAACGTAGGATGTGTGGTACCGGGGTCAACATCCTCCGAAAGGTCTCGAGCATCCCTCAGGAGCGGTGTCTTGCTCAGCAGCATTCCTGTAACGCTGTAGGAACGCCAGCAGCGGAGGGGTCAGGCCTCACGTCGTGGCGAAAAGCTGCGCACCGTGCAATAAGATGAATTTAGTTCCTGACCTTTTAAATTCTAGAAAATGGTTTGTTGTCTGGGCTGAAGTGTTTTACAGCTGTTCTTTATCCGCGGGGTGCCACAGGCCAAGGCTGAGATGTCTGCTGAGGAGCTGAAGCTTCAAATGTCAGGGTGACATGGGGGAGCAGAGGCTGGGGGGGGGTGGGGAATGGCTGGGTCAGGGCTTGCGTGTGTGGGGACGTGGGGCAGGGGGCTGCGGGGGCCACGCGTGGCCAGGTGGCTGGATGTGGGAGGTCTGGGCTTTGCCGAGAACTGGGCAGCATGGATGTGAGCTGCTGGGCTGGGGGAGCGTGAGGATGATGGATCTGGAGCACGTCGCAGGGCGGCGTGGGACACCCGGCAGAGCAGCTGGTCCTGCTCGGCCTGCCCCTCCCCTGCACGTCAGCCCTTTGCTGCAGCGCGGCAGCCTCACGTGCAGCGCAACGGAGGAGAGGGCTGGTAACGAAAGCTGTTAGCAGTTAGCGTAGTCGGTGGGCTGGCTTTCCAAAGCTGTTAAAAAGCTTTTAATTGTCTCTTTTCTGCTTCTGTTCCTCTTAGAACTCTCTGGCCTGGGGAGAAAATTGCATTAAAAAATAAAAGCTATTCATAAAATGAGAGGGACATGGCTGTATAACCTCAGCCTTGTATGTGCAAGAGGAGGAGGATGGCTGAGGGGAACTGCCGGCGTGCTCCTGCAGCAGACCAGTGGGTTGGTGCTGAGGCTTTTTGCTGGGATTCCCTCTCTCTGAGAGATGCCCAAGCAAGTTTTGAAGCTTCTGGATCTCCTACCCTAATTAAGATTTATTAAGAGCGATTGCAAAGGAGATCGGGGCTGTCAATGGCCGGGATGTTTGGGTGAAACAGAAAGTGTCTGTTTTACTTGAAAATTGCTTCTGATTAAAAAAAAAACCCACACATTTTTGAAGCACATAAAAACATGTCTTGTTCCTGGAGCGGAGTGGGGGGTTAGGGTTGGTTGGTTGGTCTGTCTGGTTTTGCCTGGGCTGAAGGGTGGGCACCTTAACAGCAAGGGAGGATCTCCCAGCAGCGATCTCCGTCCCTGCGGGGTGGTGGGCGATCCCTGTTGCTTCCTTGGGTTCGCATCGTTGCCTTGAGGGTCCTGACGCAGCGCGTGGTGCCTGCACTCTCCCTTCACCTGCTGCCTTAGATTTCCCAGAGTCAACCTTTCAGCTGAGACTGTACGTGGCCGTAGTTTATGGGGAGAGTCATTAGGAACATGTCTTATGTTTTCATGGTGACAGGGTGACAAATCAGCCAGCAGTAATTAACCACCGCCCTCTGTTGCCGCCAGCCCACTCTGCCCTTGGAGGCTCGGCAGCTTCCGTGTCACTTCCCAATTTAATCATACAGCAAATCTGAAGTGGCCTTTGCATGCAGGGAGAGGTGACGTGTTCACAAGTTTGCGTGGCTCTGCCACGAGGGTCGGTGCTGTTGCCTTCCAAATGGGTCACACGTTTAACAAGTGAGAGCAGCCATCCTGCCTGAGCAAGGATGGACAGGTTCCCAGCATGGTGGAACCTGAAAACACGCGGCACCATTGCCAGGTTGCTAATGCGATCTTTTCAACGTGACAACCGATGGACAGCATGGGCCTGTGCTGCTCTCACATGCTTCACCACATGAGCTGCAGCAGTACATGGTCTGCTCTTGTGTGATTAAACCTGGGGAGGGGCTTTGTACAAGGGCCTGTGGTGACAGGACAAGGGGGGTGGCTTTGAGCTGGAAGAGGGTGGATTTAGATTAGAGATGAGGAAGAAATTCTTCCCCGTGAGGGCAGCGAGGCGCTGGCCCAGGCTGCCCGGAGCAGCTGTGGGTGCCCCATCCCTGGCAGTGTCCCAGGCCAGGCTGGACGGGGCTGGGGGCAGCCTGGGCTATGGCAGGTGTCCCTGCCCCTGGCAGGGGGGTGGAACTGGGGGGCTTTAAGGTCCCTTCCAGCCCAAACCATCCTATGATATGATGGAGGTGTTACTGGAATTACCCTGTTCTTCCCCACATAGTGGAGTAGCTGTGTAGTTGTCAATGCTTGATTCGCTTGCAGATATGCCCAAGAGTTCTGGTTGAGCATCAGTGGTTTAGGTATTGACCCAGAGAAAAGGCAGGGAGAGGATGATGGAGCTTCAAGAATGGAAGAGGTACCTAGTGGAAGGTGTCCCTGCCCATGGCAGGGGGGTTGGACTAGATGGTCTCCAGAGGTCCCTTCCAACCCTGACCGTTCTGTGATTCTGTGATGTTCAGGTGCACGTTGCCTAACCAAGGAGTAAGTGCCAAGCTCTGAGAGCCACAGCATTTTCTGCTGTGGTTTGGAGGCCCCCTCTGCCTCCTTGGCACCATCTCCTACACGCGGGCTTTTGACATCCCTTAGGCAGGGACCCAGCTATGCTGCTGGTACCCTCCCAGCTTCTGCTCTTGCTGCGTGGTGTGAAGGGAGACCACCATCTCCTTGCAAAGGAGAACGCAAAGCACAGCTAAGTGGGCATGTGATGATGTCCCTTCTCAGACTGTGACCCCTTGGAGATGCAGCAATTCCAGGCTCTTTCCAATGTCTTTCCCCATTTTCACTGTTATAATTACTTTTCTTTGGAAAGTGAGGGTTGTGCTGTGTTGGTGGGAGAGGTTTCTTGCAAGGGTGGGAGTTTGTGGTGGGGTCCTCGGGCTTCTGTGGGTGGGTGGAGAACTGTGGAGATGGGCTGTTGATGAGTGACCTGTTATTATGGGGGTTCAGGAAAATAGGTGCAGGTACAGGAAAAGAAGGTAAAGGCGTATAGCCCATGAGCAAATGTCACAGTGTGACGATTTCAGGAATATGATGTTGTCTGCTCCAAACAAATAATGCTCGAAGATTTCGTAAAATAGAAAGCAAAGATAACTTATTTGGCTTATTTATTGGAAGTTTTCTAACTTCCATGTATCTAGTACATAGAGGGTAGTTTTTCAAGAGTCTAACAGCAGATGTGTTTTCTAATCCTGAACCTCTGGGACTTGTCTGTTCTGCTTTATAGGTGTGTAAGTTTGCTATTATAAGACTGATTATTGCGCACATTTCTGAAAGGGTTGCAGCAGCAGGTTTGCATTTTGAGAGCCTTGCCCATGGTTAGAATGATGTATTGTGCTGTCGCTAGGAATCTGACGGAAAAAGGATCATTATCTTTGGAACAAAACAACCCTAAGCATTGAGCCATGGTCCTGCAAACACTAAGCAGATGTTTAATGAGGCCTAACCTGACTAATACTAAACTCATCAGACCACTTTTGCAAGCGTGGTTGTGCTGTGCCTCGAAGCTACACACGGTTATGGGATTTGGAAGCCCAACAGAGAACTTGCCCCACAGGGACCTTGGCAGGAGCGTGAGCCAAGCGTTGATAACTACAAAGACAGAGTACCTGGCATGGTACTTCTCAGTGATGCAAAAAAGCTGGAGGCTGATAGAGTGTCATGGGGGGAGCATCACTTTATGCCTCTGGGCTTTATACTCTTCCCATGGCTCTTAGCCACCGCTGGAAACAAATCCTTCCTTGGATGGGTCTTAGGTCCTGGTGTCGCCGCTCTGGTCCGTAGAGCTTGCATCATCCTTCTGCTTGTCCGCAGTGCTGCGGGAGGGCATTGCAGAGTCCCCAGCGTCCCTCTTAGAAGGGAGGAGATGCTTTTGATGCTGAAAAATAAGATTTTTCCCATTCTCCTCTCTTTTTTAAGGCAGCCCGACTGTCTTTGAGGGGGCTGAGTTTCCAGCTCTCTGCATGTCCCTGGCCAGCAGAGCCCTGCTTTGGTAGGACTGGATGAAGCGGTTTAGGACTTGGCCCACTGTTTTCCCTGGGAATTCTGCCTGAGCAGTTTGTGAGTAAGGATGTAGGCATTTGTCCACAGGATGGCTGTAACCAACCAAGCAAACATCTTTTAAGAGTTAAAGGAAAATTCAGAGGTGACGTGCAAAGAGAGACTATACTTGCCTTTTTTCCCCCTTCATTTTATGATGTAGGAAGGGTGGAAGTAGTTATTTTAGCTCTTTTCTTTTTTCTCACAGCAGAAATACCACTATCGGTGGTTGTTTTTGTTGGAAGTCTCCTTGAAAAACTAGTAAACTTTAGGGAGAACAGCTTTTTTCAGCTCTCAGGTGGAGGTCAGGAGACATTTTGGAGCGTGCTCCCAGATATGCTCTGAGGGATGGTGCCGAACGGGTGTTGAGAGAGTCATAAACCTCCTGCCTGCACTGAGTTCTTGCAGCGAGCTGACCGGGTCCAGAGCCATCCGCAGAGTTTCGGGTTAGACCAAACCTGGGTAAAATGAGAACACACAGAGGTGTGATTAGGCTCTCGTGTACTGCAAAGGCACAAAGGGTGGGCACAAGTGCGGTTTCCAAGGGTAATTTTCAAGCAGAGCTTGGAGCCAGGAGAAATGGGCTCTGAGAATAGCTTTAAAAAATGAGTCTGAGAATAAAATCTTTAGGTACGGCTGCATTCCGGATATACTACAGCGATAAAAGTGCATTTTTTTAGCTGAGCTCGGAAGCTGCCAACTGACACGATGCCAGTTCTAGATGCCTGCCATTAACCTTAAAACAGTCTCACATTGTTGGATTAATGAGTCACCCTTGTATCAACACAGAGACAAGCCAAGCATATTATTTCTTCTGAGGGAAATTACTGGAAAAGACAATTCCTTCTTTTTTAAACTCCCACTTTACCTCCAGGTTTGGCATCCAGTAGCCAGCTTTGACTTTCCTCTGCAGCGAGCTGTGGGGTTGGGCTGGGGTTGTGCGAGGGAAAGGGAACGAGACCAAACCTGTGTTGGGGACAAATTTGCCTTCCCAAAATATCCTCTGATGTCACGGCTCCTGGGTGTGGAGCGCGATCGGTCTTTTTGGAAGAGGAAGAGGACAGACTGGGACTTCTGCTGGGAAGAAAATAAACAGAGAGGAGAAGTCTTCCATTTGATTGGGTCTCCCGAGGAATTAGACAGGAATTTGCTTCATGTCCCTGCATATTTTTCTTCTTACCTCTTATAAGGTTGAGTTAGGAATTTAAAACCTCTGCTTGTTTACCAAAAGCAGCCCGTTTTTTCTGAGAAGCACAAGGACTGAGGATGGGAGTCCTGACAGGGCTGTTGGAAACTCTGGGCAGCTTCATAGTCCAAGGACAAGTTTGAAAAAATAAAGAAATAAATAAAGCCCAGTGCTAGCTGGGTGCTGGCAGTGTAGGAGAACATTGCACGTGGCCTGATTCACCTCTTGCAACAGGACCCACTGCTGGTCCTGAGAGCAAATAATGCCTTCGTCTTGCCCAAGGAAGCATCTACGGGATGCCTTTTTGCTGGGAGAAGGATGACAGCCCCGTAGGAAGGATGAAGTTTGCTCACTGGAAGTGTGGTGCAAGGGGAGGGTTGCAGGATATTCAGACAAATTTCTTCTTTCTTTTTCTTCCCGCCACGTTAAGTTTGACTGTGTGCAACCCAGCCTCTGCAACTGCCGGCATCTCGTTGCTGGAGGGTGTAATTGCCTCCGTGCAATTCCAGGCATCCCCCTGTGCAGTCCCACCAGTGCCTCCGGGTCTGCCTGCTCCCGGATGCTTTCGGACAACACGGAAACCCTCCACAACACACCTACTTGTACAGCTGTATCCTATGGGATGCATTTCTTCCTGCCCGCAGCTGGTGCATCTGTACGCCGCGCACAAACATCATCCTGATCTAATATTGCTTTGGAAAAAGTGTGTGTTTCTCTGTACTTCCAATAATGAACTCAGAGTGACTTCCCTCATGCATTCACCTTCGAAATATGCTAGAGCACACTTCCCACCCATGTCTCTGCTGCGAAGCAAACGCAGTGCTTTGCCCATGAAACAAATGCCCATGGAAGCCTCCTCCCAGTATTTCAGAGCTGCCTGTGAAGGCTCCAGCCTCCAGGCGTGTTGTGTGCAGTGAGGGTGGCAGCTTCCCCCCCCTCCTTTTGGAATGAAGATGATGGTGTATTTGAAGTTGTGTTGCAGAGGTTCCTGTGATGAGATGTGCGCAGGCAGGATGATGCCCTCCTGCAGGTTGGGGAGCAGATTTAGCAGCTGTTGGTGTTAGATGACCCCTCCACCGTTCAGAACAACATGGAGCACATCACTGCTCCAGGTCCAGGAGCACCCTGGCCGAGCACACCCACCCTGTGGGTGCTTGCTGTGCTCCAGAGCACGCAGCTATCTGGGCTCTGACTCGTGCAGGGGGGCATCCACGTAGCAAAAACCACCATCCCTGCTGGGAACCATCATCAGATGGTGCCAAAAGGGCTGACAACTCCTTTCTCAGCCAAGGGTGGCCTCACAAAACCAGGGTGAGGAGGTGCTGGCAGGATGCCGTCTGCTTTGGCAGCATCCCTGCCCAAGCAGCATCTGTCCTGTGGGTTAGGAGAATGCCCTCTTCGGGGACGTGAGCTGAGGGTTGAACAGAAGCCTCCTGTCCGGGAAAGAAAACAGGGGAGGATGTTTCAGGGAAGCTGCCTCCTTGCTGGAACCGAGCTGACGTGCCTGGTGTTGGTGGGTGTCTGAGCTAGGAGGGAAGTCGGGCTCAGCTGCTAAGCTGCGTGCCAAGGGAGGGCGGGGAGCTGTGCTGTATGTTAAAGCTATGTTAGTATTAGGAAGTTCCATAACAAATCATATTTTCTCTTGACCTTTCGGTTTCTGGAAATGTAGACACAATAAACAAATGTGGAAGAGATGAGCTTATGCTGAAATATGAGGATATAGCAGAGTGGAAAGTATAAAGCAAACAAGGAAGCAATTAAGTTCACAATGAAGGGAATTAACCAATATGCAATCCGTTACATATTTATTTATACTCAGAGGCATAACTAATAATAAACATAGGATTTCCACAAAGAAAACAGTCTCAGTTCCCTGTTTTAAACAACTTTATGGAGTGGTGATGGTTATAGATGGAGAAATTCCTTCTATCGTGTTCTCCATTTCCCGGTCCTTCCCTGCAGCCTGGGTTTTACAGCTTTTGTCTGGGTTTCCAGAGTGCCTGGTGCAGCTCCTGGAGCATCCCGGAGCAGAGGCAGCTATTGCCTTCAGAGCGCTTTGTTTACACAGAGCGTAGCGGGATGGAGTCCTGCTCTGCGCTGGAGCTTCTGGGTACCGCCAAAATATAAATATTAAATAATCATCCTTGTGATCATTGGCTTCGAGACAGGCAGACGGGGGGTTGGCTTTTGCCAGAGCTCGTGGGTGAGGTTTCAGTTTAACAAAAAGCAGCTCACAGCGTGTTTTGGACCCCGTGGGCCTGACTTGGTGGAGGGAGTCTGGGGAGAAGAGAGAGTTTTTCTCTGGGCTACCTGCAAGTAGCTGGTGTGAAATACAGTATATGAGCCCGAGTAACCTCAGCGGATCTGCTCGAGTGCTTTAGTGCTTGTCATGTGTTTGCTGAATCGGGCTTTTCGAAGGGCAAGTGCGTTTTGGAGATGGTGAGTACCTGCAGTGACTTCACCAAAAATTGTGGCCGTTCAGCAACTCTGAAATTCAAGGCACTTCTGAAGCACGTGAAGTGAAGTGGAGATCCAGGTGGCCTTACCTGCTTGTAGAAACTATGATAGTTAAGATAATGTAGGTGCTCCCGACCGGAGCCAGTCTCGCTGTAAAAGTGGTGCACGCGGACTCCTGCTTGGGAGCACCACCAGGTCCTTCCTTTACTGCTTCTGGGGTCACAGAAGGTTGGTTGGAGGTGCTTTTCCCATTCAGCACTGCCGTTTTGGCTGGTGTAGGGCTGTGTGTAGGCACAGCCTATACCTGTGCTGTGATGGTGGCCGTCACCCAGCGGGACGCTCCCCGGCAGAGCAGCGGGGCTGGCACGGGCAGCGGGCGGGTGTTTCTGCAAGGAGCACAGCATCTGCGCATCCTCAAGTGGCAGCCAGAGCCAAGCGCTGCCGGCCCTGCACAGGATGCTAATGCGGTGCAGAATTTCCCTCTTACGGTTGGGTCTGGATATTATTATACAAAGCAAAATAAATTGCGATCCCTAATCTTGGTTTATTTATGGATCCGGCTTTAGCTGTTAAAACCCCTGTTTCAGATGCAATTAGAGTTCCCTTTTGTCATGAAGGGGCATTGGCACCGGGCTGTCTCTTTGGATGATGCTCTGGTGGCCCTGGTGCTCCTGGCTGCTTTGATATACAGGGGTGTGTGGAGCTCTGAGTCTCTTCCCTGATGGGCTGCCATCTTCTCCACAGGAAAGCGGACAGACTGGGCTCACAAATGGTTTGCAAAGTTATTCTTTATGCTTCAGAACTGCCCGCGATCCTTTGGGAGTTGTACATCATGTGATGTTTATATTGCTTATGGGAATAATTAATTTGCATAAAACTTGGAAGATGCAAAATATTATGGAAGGGCTCATTGGTGCTAGATGCTGTTATTAATCCTTTATTTTTTAAATTGTCGCCGTTTTGTCTCCTTTCTCAGTCTAAGGATTGGGATTGGGATTTCCAGCTATGCACAGTGATCTTGTGAGGAACGCAGTTAATGCAGCGGTGTGGCTGGTGCCGTAAACGCGGGATGTACTCACAAACATATGGGGAAAGTATGGTGGAGGGTTTTTTTTCACCTCATCTGCCAATTAGTAAAATGGCTCAGTAGATGTTGCTGGAATGTTTATGTTTTTCCTTCTCTGAGTTTAGACAAAGTATGGGAAACATCACAGCCCAGTTGCTTTTGAGCCATTGTAAGGAAACGGCAATGAGGGGGGATAAAAAGATCAAGTATGTAGAGTGCTACTTATTCTGACGTCCTCAGTTCTTCGTGCGATGAGCTGCAGCTGCTGCAGCACACAAGTATCCAGGCACTTCAGGCTCTTTTATTTATCTTCCTTCATGTCACTATTCTCAGGGTGGGAGACGCTGCCATTTTATGGACGAAGAGTGGAGATGTAGCAAGGCAGGTTGGTAATGGAGGAGCGATTCCAAGTCCCAGGTCAACTTCTTGCCTCTCTGGACCTCTTTAACCCCTGGTGAACATCTAGGGTGCCGCTTGGCTATGGAGGTATCCAGCTATGTGTCTCCTGCCTCTCAACTACGTGAAAATTTTGGTGCATGGCTCATTGGGTGAGATTCACTGCTTGCTCCAGGCAGGTGTGATACTTCCTAGGGACGGACCAGAAACTGCAGTTTGATCCCTGAACTTGAGAGAAACTGAAGGCCAGACTTCACTGCTGAACCCAAAACCTTGGACCTTCATACCCCCTTGAACTTTGGGAAAATTTGGCTTTTGAGCTGAATGTTGTGGTTTGGGCCCATCTTGAATATTTACCTTCTGAGCCTCTGAAAACAAAAACAGCATTTGATTTTCAAAGCAGTGGAGAACTTGAATTAATCTTTTAGTTCTCTTCTTTCCTCTGTATAATGCCACAGCTTTCCCTGTGGTCAGTGGAAGTTATGTCTGTAGCACAGAGAGCAGAGACTCCTACCTCTAAATTATGCACTGCCAGCAGGATGTTAGGATTCTTTGACTGCTAATTGTGAATCGATAACGAGAATACGTAGCCAAGGCTTTGCGTCCATAAAGGCACGTAACTAACCCTTTGTGCGCTTTGCCCCCTGCTGTAGAGCACCAGAGAGGGCATTAATGAGGGTCCCCGTGACTGGGGGCACGCTGTACTCTGCACCCAGTCACGGCCATTCTGCGTTGATATTTACTCACTTTAAAATCACAGCGTGTAGTTGGTCTGAGCAGGACTACAGTGGCGTGCAATAGAAATGCCCGTCTCTCTGGAAGCCCCCATCAAGAAGTGACTGCACAGCAAGGCAGAGGCGATGCCGGCGGGGGCTGGGGGGGTGATGCTGTTCCCTGGGTCCATCTGTGCTCTCTGGAGCTGCCTCCAAAAAGTCATAGCTTTCTTCTGCCTCCCCCCTTGTTTGATTACACACAGGGCTGTTACAGCTGAGCTGGGCTCCTCTGAGAGCACCACAAACCACAAAATGATGGAGAGGAGAGAAGTTAATACCCAGGTTCAGGGAACATGGAGCAGCTCAGGGGGGGTTGCGCTGTATGGAGCCTCTCTCATGGTTAGCATCCAGCCCATGACCGAATTGCGCTGATGGCTGATGAGGGTTTGGTAGCTTATGAAACCAGGGTGGTGGATCTCAGTCGCCGACATGGCAGAAAAGACGCCCATGCAGCAAAACCTGCTATCACCAGTGGTGTAACTGGTATATGTGCCGGCAACCTCAACAGAAAGGCTGAAACCTGACCCGTGTCCTGGAGGAGTTTCTCCAGCATAAAGGCTTGGAGAGGAAGCATGGGATGCCAGTGTGAATCTGGAGCTTAGTGCAGATTTGCTTCAGTTATTAAATGACTTTCCTGCTGGATTTTAACGTGCTTTATAGGAAGAGAGCTGTTGTCTCCACCCAACCCCATTCAAGCAGGCAAGTGTGCTTCAACAAGAGGTCGTGGCTTGCGTTCCTCGATGCATTGGCATTGAAGATTTTCCTCGGGAAGCTGCAGCAAGCTCTTAACTTGGCAAAAGAACACTCAAAGGACGTGTGATATAAACCGAGCAGAAGTTTGAGCAGTTACTCGGCAACTGGAAATAGAGAGGAACCAACAGCGCAGACCACTCCAGGTCTTTGGGGAAGGTGCTCCTCTTTAGTATCTGCTGGCGTTGCATGTTTGAGATGCTTCTCCTTGGTGGTTAAACGGGGGGTAGGTCTCATTTGGAGATTTTCTGGAGCCCCAGCGGCAGCTGTTGAGGTGTGGCAGCGATGCGGTGTTGTCACTGCAGGGCAGGTACCGGCACGGCAAGGCTGCACCCTGTGTAAGCTGCCAGCGTGGTTGGGGCACTGCACTGCTCTGTAGCTTTTCAGTGGCAGAGGCAAAGCATGTGTCGAATTTGCACCTTTGGGTCTCGCCTGTCAGCAGCTGCTCTGCATTGCTTTCCCCTGCGATCGGTTATTGTCTTCCTGATTTAAAGCAGACCATATTAAACACCCCGCTTGTCCTCTGTGGCCATATGAGGTAAATGTATCGCCCGTTTGTTTTTGTGGCAATTAGACTGATTTGGTTTTGTTGGTTTTTTTCCCTTCCATAATTATTTTTGATTGTCATTTTCTGACAGTTTCTTGGCTGGGGTGTGCTGCAGCTGCCCTCATTAGGGGCTGTGCCAAACACAATCTTTTTGATATTGAATATTACTCGGTGGCTGCAGCCCCAGATGGCATGTGTAGTAGCAATTGAATCCAATTACATCTGTGTAATGCTTTTTAAATTGAAAGCCTGGTAGGAGAGAGATGCTGAGCTCCTCGTCATTTAAGTGACTTGACTGGGCTTTCTGCTAGGACTTGACACACCAGGAGTCAGAAGGAAGGGGCTGTCCTCCATGTGGGTTAGACTGAAAACAGAGTACCACCGCCTGGGGTTTATGTCGTGGTTCTCCATAGCGCCATGTGTTACCCCCGTGTCCCTATGCATCGCATAGGTGTGCAGTAGCATCGTGCCCATTGTGCAGGTGAGGAGAGGGGAGGCAGACAGCAGTGGACCAGCTTGACCAAGATCATCCCTTACTGGGCCAGCAGTGGAGCTGAATGACCCGGTGGGGTGGCAGCCTGCCGGTACCGGGCTGACTTGGGCACACGCCCCTCGTCAGACTCTAGCAGATCTCCCTCCTTGCCAACCCCCCCTAAATTTTCAAGGAAAGATGACGTTTTGTTTTCCTCTCCTCTACTACACTGTTGTGTTGTCTTGTTTGGTCTATTAATAAGCACCAAATTTAGCACCTCTGGCTAAAGAATAAAACAATTATATCTGAAAGCCCCTGAGAGTACTGGGAAGCTTTGGTGAGATGTGTTGGCCCTGGGTGCTGGGGAAATGAGCACACTTCGCTTGGGTCTACTTTGTTGTTGTCCAAAATGTGTGTTTATTGAGACTTTTCAGGAATGTGACGTTGTCTGCAAAGCATGATTCATCGTTTAGGCTGTGGTGGTGCATGTCTTGTCTTATGCGCTGTGGATGTGGAGCATATTTTGTTCCTTTCCTCTTTGCCGCAGATCTGAAGACTGCTATTGCATCTTTCTTCAGCTGTCATCTTTTCCTTCTGGCAAAAGCAACCCTAGTCCTTCCAGTCTTCCTTCGTCGGTTGTATCCTTGCCCTCCACTCCACATATTTTAAGCCTGGAAAAGTCTAAGAGGTGATTTATTGTCCTGTACAGACAGAATTGCATCTCATTACCTCCTGCTTGGAAATGTGATTTTTCCACTTGTCCTCAAGCTGTTGCACAACCACTGTAAGCCAATGTGCTGACAAACCTCCGGCACTGGGGCAGGAGCAGGGTGCACTGGGGTGGGAACGGGGATGCACTGGGAACCCCTGCCCTGGGCAGCCTTTGGACAGCCCGCACGGGTGTCTGCTGAGGACTGGAGATTGGGGGAAAACGGAGGAAAATGGGGCTGAGGGGTTAGCATTATTTCTGTACTTTGAGGAGCTGGGGGTTTGCTGACTCCGTGTGCCCCTGACATGGCAAGCATCCTTTGGGAGCAGGGCGGGAAAGGAGGCACCGGGCTATTTCAGGGGCCCGCTGCTATCCCAGTCAGACTAAGCCTTATCCCAGCAGCAGCGATGCCGGTTTCTCAGTCCCCTACATGAGCTGGCGTCACAGTTACCAACCGGGACTGTCAGAAATGATTTATGAATTTAACCCGAACACTCGCAGGAACAAAAAATGCACAGGGAACCAGTACAGCCACAGGCGAAAGGCAGGAAAGATGCTGTATATCTAGCAAGCCCTGCTGCTTGTTTGCTCCTGCTTTGCATTAAGCTATTTGCTGCGACTGAAAAAACCAAACAAACAACTCTTCCTGCTGAGGCAAACAGAAAAGAGGTCGTTGGAAGGGGGATTGCATCTCGGAGCCAGCGCCAGCCCTCAGGGAGCTGAGCATTTTGGGGACCACAGCGCCGGGTGCGGGGGCAGCTCGTGGGCTCAGTCCTGGGGTCGCTGGCTCGGCCATGGCAAAGCTGAGCTGCTGCAACATGTTTTGTGTTAAATGTTCTTTTCATCCCGCGCAGAAGACGTGGATGTGTATGAAGCTGATTGCATGTGCATGCTGGGTTTGTTTCTTTTTTGCATTTATATCGCATTTTTTAGATGTTAAGGCTTTGGGGTTTTGTAGAGGGGGCATTCTTACAGCAGTTGAAACCGTTTCTTCATTGGAAATTCTCCTAAATCTTACTCAAAAATGTATATGAAAGAATCTAATAGTTGAAAGCAAAGCAAACCATTTTTAGCAATCCAAGATGCATTTATAACATTTTTTTAATTAGCTAAAAAATTTGAGGGAAATGATTTCCAGTCACTGGACATTTTTGAGTGTATGATTTCAAGAGGTTGTCAACAAATAGTAGCTCTTCTTTTGGTACTGCTGTTGCATCGGGGATTTCCAATCCCAAAGGTTTCAGATGCAATTCAGTCAAAGCTCTCAATTTTTGATGCTTTTTCCATTTAATGCGAAGAGTTTCTGAAGCTCTACCGCAATTGTTCTCCCATTAACAATGAAACCCAACGTGCTCTCTGAAACAACCAAAACCGAGGATGTGGGATCATCCTTGCTGGATGGTGATGCTGGCTGTTGGCGGTGAGGAGTTGTGCGAGACCAGGTTGAATTAAGTTTGTTCCCACCTCAAGCAACACTCTGCTGGCACTGCCAGGGACGTGAGGCAGAATTGAAGCTAAACCGGTTTGTAGATCCCCCAAATGTGGCTTTGGGAAGGGGGATGAAGACCTGAGGGGTTGTCTCCATCTCCATCTGCAGTGGTACAACTCACGGTGTTGGCCCGCCAACGCCCATACCTAGCAGCAGGAACGTGCTCCTCCAGACACAGGGGCAGGATTTCACCCTTGCCTGCTACTCAGTGCCAGCAAGGGGAGCCCAGTGGTGGCCAGGGGTTCCTGCCCACAGAGCAGCCATTTGGTAGGGTGGGCTGCAGCCGCCAAGGGGTCTGCAAGCCAGGGGCTGAGTCAGAAGAGGTGTCATGTTAACAGTTGGCCCTGTTTTGCTGTGCATTGGATGTGTTACGGGGAGAACCACCTTGCCTGAGGCTCTTCAGGATGGTTGAACTCCAGCACCTGCAAGGCAAACCTGGCAGTGTCCCAGGCCAGGCTGGACGGGGCTGGAAGCAACCTGGGCTATGACAGGTGTCCAGAAGGATGGAACTGGGTGGGCTTTAAGGTCCCTTCCAACCCAAACCGCTTTATGGTCCATGTCCCCAGAGATGCAAGGGGGGGAAGACCCGCATGCGTGATCTGTGGGGGCAGCGAGCTGTGCCCTGTGGGGTGGTCCTGCTCCCCAAACGCTGCCCGGCTGGTTCGGGATGTCTCAGCAGCGGGGTAAGCAGGTAGGTGGGAGCTGTGCTTTGAGAAACTAGGAGCGTTTGCAGCCATCGGCTCCCTTCCCAGCACTGTTCTCCAGGACAAACTCAAGCTCATAAATCTCCAACTCAGCAGGGAGCATTTGTGCTATAAACTAATTAGGGAAGTGGTCAAATACCACAAACACCTTTTCCCTCATTAGAGACCAATAACGATCCTGAGTAGGTGCTGAAATGCCTCATTAAGGACGAGCAGGGCCTTCTCCCTGGGATACCTGCTGCATAAACAAGCCAGCAGCCCAAGGGTGCAGGAAGCCCCGACACAAATTGGGTGCGCTGCTAATGATTTACACATCGTTAGCTGGTCGAGCCCATGTGGAAGTCCTGGGCTTGTGGGCTACAAAGCCAAGGCATGGAGATAGTGGGATGTATTTGTATTCGCCATGGAAAAGAGGAATTTGGCAGTTTTGTGTGATGGAGGGCTTCTTTCCTTCTTCTCTTCATTGGCCCTGCCACTGTGTTGACCCGGTGCCGCTCGACTCCTTCTCCCAAAATCCTCTTCCCATCACTCTTTGGTTACGCGCTCTTCCGTGGACACCGTGTTGTCCTCGAAGGTCTTGGTGCTGCAGCCCTGGATTGTTAAAGGATCTGTGGAAACCAGAGTCAGGGCAGACACTCTTCTCTGGTCACTTCTGTTCTTTCTGCTGTTTTCCAGGAAAATATTTTTTTGTGTGCTCAGTGCTATTGTTGTGGTTGGTATCTGGAGGTGCCTCATGAATATGGATCTGCATAGAAGTAAACTGGGAAACATATCCCAAGATAATTATCCTTTTCCATATTGCTAAAGCAGAGCTGAAACTGGTGGGGGTTTTTCTGCCCTGCTGGTGTTACAAGGGACTTCAGGCTTGCTCACGGTGGCGGGAGGTCAGCAGCACCAGCTCTGGACCCAATCACATCTCCCGTGTTGCCAGTATTCAGACTTCAGGAGTAATTCAGACATCTCTCAGACATGCCATGATGTACAGTTCACCCTACCTTGAGGCGGGGGACCCAGATCTGTCTTTCTCAAACTTTTTATTTGAAGGACTGTTAGACCATTAAAAAAATTAAAAGTTCTGAGATTTTTTTATTTGCCTACTAGCAATTGCCAGAAGGCAGTGCCCATGAGAGTGGTTGCTTTTCAGAATCACCAAAAACAAAACTAAATTTTGAAAGTTCATTTGGTATTTGATTTAGTTTTCTTTCCCTTGTGCTGTATTTGATCTGTTTGCAGGAGCGGAACAGTGACTGTGTGTGTTTTTAAATGAAAAGAGGGTGGTTTTAGATTAGAGATGAGGAAGAAATTCTTCCCCGTGAGGGCAGCGAGGCGCTGGCCCAGGCTGCCCGGAGCAGCTGTGGGTGCCCCATCCCTGGCAGTGTCCCAGGCCAGGCTGGACGGGGCTGGGGGCAGCCTGGGCTATGGCAGGTGTCCCTGCCCGTGGTGGGGGGGTGGAACTGGGGGGGCTTTAAGGTCCCTTCCAACCCAAACCATTCTGTCATTCTATAATAATTTCTCTTTCAGCTGTTTTCCATGATCCCGGTGGTACATGGACCGCCAGCCAGGAGCTGCTAGGCTGTATATCTTTTTTCTCAATCCTTTCATGCCCAATTTTGGTAAGATCTCCACAAAAATTTAAAAAATCAGTGGGTATTGGAGTGAGTTGGAGGTGCATCCCATAATAGTGTCTGTTTCCCACCATGGAATAGAGTCTTGTATTTGTGATATGCAATGAAGATGTTGCAACTAGTCTGGAGTTTAGATTTCTGGTATGTCAGTATGTGGCCAAGATGTGTGAGCAGGATAACACAAAGCGGTGTCAAGCCAGTGAAAGGAAGACATAGTAAGGAAAAAAAAATTCCCTTGAGTGATGAATTTTTTGTGATGGTTCCCGAGAGTGGCAAAGAAAATTAACTTTGCTTAAGCCAGGCAGAAATTCCTGATTCAGAAATTAGGCTAAGGCAGGTCCTCTGGGCCAAGTCTTCTGCCCAGACTTGTCCTGCTGAATACACTCACCGATTTCTCCAGCGGAGCAGAAAGCTCTAGCAGCATTCCTTGGATGCCATCCAGGGAGGGATGTACAAAAGGGTCATTGCTTTGTGTGTGAGATTGTGTTTGCCCAGGTTGTGTGTCACTGGAAACAACACAGAGCAAATGGCAAATTCCTTATAAAAGTGGTTTTGTGCAGGGGTAGAATGAACAGCTGCAGCCCCTTCCAGATGTGTGGTGAGGAAGGACTTATCTCCCCCGCCATCCCTCCTAGCTGAATGCCTTTAAATACCATTCTCCAGCTCTAAGGTTCACCCCAAAAGGCCAGTTAACACTTCCACACAGATGTGTTTGGGTGCTGATGGTTCCCTGATTCATTTGCTTTAAAAGCAAAAACTCGCTTGCAGCTGGCTGAAAAATCAAGGGAGACATTTTGTAGAGGTAATAATAATGTTCAATGAAGAAATCCCTTGTGGGTTTTCTCAACCTTTGCTGCTTAATGAACCAGCTGATTCAGCCTGTAGTGTTGAAATAATCCTTCCAAGGACATTAGAGCAGTCCCATTAAGTCAGGGGAAAGATTTTACTGCAAGACTTTTGTTAATGAACCAAGATTTTGTTGTCAAAGGAAGAAACGGAGCTTTCACTGACCTGGCTTTTAGGTGCAGGTGAATTATTTTGCATTTCTTTTCCTGTGTTTTAGGCTGACACCTAATCATCAATGTGGTTTGCAATTCTTTCTACTTTTGCAAGTTTTGTCTTCTTTTGTTATTAACCAAGGGACAATGGAGATGTTTGTAGAAGGGAAATCCCACGAGTCCTGTTAAATACAAAGACAACACCTCCTTCAGCTCAGGAAATCCCTGAGCTGCCTTTTTTTTTTTTTTTTTTTTTCTTTTGAGGCTGGGAGAATTGTCGGGGACAGGGGGAATCACAGCATGTTTATTATGTTCTTAAATCCTTCCCTAAGCATCTGCTTTTGGCCACTTCTAATGAAAAAATACTGAGCTAGATGGACCTTGGAAAGCCATTATTACATTGGGTATCATCACGTTGTTCCTATGTCTCTTAATTAGTGTTTTAGAAGCGCTGAGGGACAATTGCACGGGGGGCTTTTTCTCATCTTCATCATGCCGCTTTTGCTTTTCTTCTTACCCTTCCTCCAACAACCTCTTTGCTTTTAACTGGCTTTCCCTCTGCCCGTGGTACCACTAGCCTTTCTGAAGAGGTCAGTCCTGGATGGACTACAGCTGTGCACAGCTGCTTTCATGGGGTTTGATCTCCCACCCTCCAGAGCACTCCTGAAGATCAAGCCTCCAGTGTTTGAGTGCTTTCTGCTGGGGTACCGCTGCTGCCAGAGCGGTGTCAGCTCCAGCATGGAGCACTGCAAATCTCCACATTTCCAGGTGAAGGGTTTCCTATGTGCCCTTTAATTTTGACACTCCTCTCCCAAATCCAAGAAAAGGGACTTCAGTGAATAACAGATATGTGTGGAACCGCTGCTGTCAGGAGCCCCGCTGATCTGAATGGCAATGCTGAGGTCTGAATGGGGGTGAAGCGCTGATGGTCTATGTGTTCGGGACCTTCGCTGCAAATTGAGGAGCTCAGTGTCCACTGAGGCCCCTCAGAACACGTGCAGATTTAGTTTGCTGTCCGCTAGAGATCCCTTCTCAAAATACAAATAGGGATCTTAGTTGAAAATCCTCCCCTTGTTGAAGCCAAAGACAAAATTCCCCTTCCCTTAGGTAGGACCAGGATTTCCAGCCCTGCAAAAGCCTGTGCTTGGCTACTGCTTACCGTAGAGCAGGCAGGAGCTGAAGGAAGCTGGTCCATAGTGAACCAGACAAGCTGTAGGTGAAGCCTGTTAGCAGAGAGCCACTCAGGAGGAGGCAGTGTTATCCTCTTTCCCATCAAAGCCATCTGGCTCTCAGTTGCCAAACCAGTGCCAAGCCCCAGTGACCTTTCAGACTCATCACCGTGCTGAGATTTACAGTGGAAAAAAGCTACTTCTTGTGAGGAAACTCTTGCTCCTTCCTCCCAGGAGAGCATCTAGCTGCAGTGACTCATGCGTTCATCATCCTGGCTTCCCGTAACTGTCCGACAGTGGCTACGGAGCACAGGCTTGGGGAGAATCCGTGCTTGCTTGCCTCCGAGATAGGGTGATGTAAGCTCCTGCTCTGGCTTCTCCCGGCTTTCCAGACTGTTCAAAGTTCAAAGCTTGAGTCTGATCACTCCGTCACCCAGCAGGCCAGCCCTGGCGCAAGCACTGACTTGCCTCTCTTGAAGCGATGACATTTTAAAAGGGCTTTGGAATGACGAAGGTCCCAGAGTCCCGGAGGAAATGGAGGTGAAGCTCACTGACAGTCGGGACCCGTTCCCAGAAGATCTGCCTAAGTCTGTTTTCAGGCAGGGGCTGCAAACCACATTTAGCATTTGCACTGGAGCTGCTGTGAAGATTTTCATTGTGCATTGGCAAGATGCTCTCTACAAGGTGCCGGTACCCTGCAAGGGTAACCCTTGGGGAAGGAATTCTGTTCTTCTGGGGTAAATGGAAAAATAAGTACACTGAAGTCAGGAGGGAGGCTGGTGCTTCTCAAGTAAAAGGGAAGCTGAAAAATGAACTGGAGAGAGGGGTCCAAGCCCTGAAGTAGCATTTGGTTCAGATTTCAAACACCTCCAAAATCCATCAGTGCATTTGTACATAAGCCTGTTAAAAAGTTCAAGGTCTCTCCAAAAACTGGGGGTTGGATTTGGATTTTGAAGTTTCCTGCCTCCAACAGATTTAGAGGCTCTCTGATGTGGGGCTTTGCTCAGGCCTGTCTCCCATTAGAGAGCTGTGAACGACTGGGTCTGGTGGGGAACCGCGCTGGCTGCTCTGCTGAGCCCTGCCTGCCTTTGCACCGCGAGAGGCTGCGCCGAGCCCTGTGCTGGGGACGGGAGAGCAGCACCGAGGTGTTTGACATGAGGTTGTTTGGATGTTGGTGGTTTCTGTCTGTGGGGCTCTTTGTGTCCTCCGCTTTCAAAATTCTCAACTGTTCTTCTGAATCCAAACCACATGGATTTTTTTTTCCTGATGTCAGGTAGATGTCGTCGAATTCCTCCGGCTGCCAAGTGCAAGGTGAGAACCCAGCAAGTATGCGGCAGGCTTTTTTGGAACAGGCCTCCATCATCTTGAGAGCTCCCAAGGAAAAATTAGTTGCCCATGAATTCCCACAGCAGGCAAAACAGCCTCAAACCAAAAACCTTGATGTAAATCTAAACCATGATGCTCGCTGGGGTAAAAACTGTCCTTTTATGCGAAGCAGCCTGGATCTGAGCAGTGCATGAAAGCCAAATCTGAAGTCAGTCTTAATGAAAACTTGCTGTGCTGTTGGATTGCTTCTTGGCCTTTCCCTCCATCCCTCTCCCTTGAACTTCTCCAGCGTGCAACCTCTGCTGGGTTACTCGCAGCCTGTAACCCTCCCTGTGAGATTTCTAGGAGACCTGGGGCTATGAGGAGAAGACAGTTCTCTGCCTCAGATTAGTTCTCCGTCTCCCAGCCCTCAGTGGATGCCAGCAGCATCAGGAGGCTGCGAGCATTTAAGGGATGAGGGACATTGTCCGTAATGTGCCTGGATTCATCTTCTTGCTCCTTTGCAAGGCGAGCGCACAGCACAGGGTGCCTAGAAAGGATGAATGGAGAATAGACACTGTGGAATATATAATTTTTTTTTTCTCTGTGGGATGGGTGGCTGCCAGGCAGAGCTCCATTCTGCAGGACCGAGGAGCGATCTGTGCTCTTTTTGTTCCCGCTGTTTTCAAAGGGTTTCCATGTCAGCTTTCAAGTGAGTGGACGCGCTCCCGGGAGCGTGGCTCACGCCGAGCCGGCTTCACAAGGAGCCGCTTCTCTGGGGCGAGGACACTGTGGTTTCAGGCTGGGTTGCGAGCAGAGCAGCCCTGTTTGTTTGTCTGCCTCCTGCCAGGCAGGAGCTCAGATTATGATCACAGGCAGGCAAAAAGCGTCCCAAGGAGGAGAAAAAAAAAAAAAAATGGGCCAAAATCTCCTTTGCCCTGCATGGGGTTTGAGGCTCCAAGCAGCAGAAAGGGAAAGCAGAGCACAGCTTTCCCAAGCAGCCGACTGACGCTGGGGGGGTTTCAAGGGCTGATTTGTTTGTAGCATCTCTGCCGGTGGCTGCCTCCGATTTCCAGCTGCCCCTTGCAGGGTCACCCCGCTGCCTTTGCCGCTGGCAGGAGCCCGAGGGGTGCAGCTGCGGACCAGCGCGGGGGGAGCCAGGGGGTGTTTGCAGGAGGGGTTGGTTATCTCCGATTACTCCATCCCAGCAGAAGTTTTAGAGGCCTTTGGGGCAGAAAGCTGTACCACCAGAGCACATGGGAACAGAGCAGGGCTTTTCTTTCCCACCAAATCTCCTCTTGATTTATTATGTGCCTGCTCAGCAAGGCGGAATGCCAGCGCCGCAAGGATTGCGTTATCTGGGTTGTGCTGTTAATGAGGCCATCGTGTTGATTAAGCATCAGCCTGGAACATTATCTTGGAGAGGTCCCTCTCTCCCTCTGCAGTGACTGACACTTCTCCCTGAACAGACAGACCAGAGAAAGTCCTCAAGACTCGTTAGGGATTAAAATTTAATAGCAGCTGAGGTGGAGCAGGGCTGGTGGCAGATGTGTGCGAACGATTGCACAACTCCTGGCCACTGAGGACGGAGCTGCCCGATTAAAACCAGCTACAGATGAGGAAAGGAGTGAATGCACGATGAGCATTCATTAGGGATAGTAAATAATTAGGCGTGAAATGCCTAGGAATGGCTCAAGTCAAGGGATGCAGAGGGAGTGGGAGAATGAATGGAAGAGTGGAGGAGAAATCTGGTTTAGCACAAGTTAAATCTGCAGGCTGTACTTTTCAGGATGAAGCTGGCAGCGCTGGCATGAAGAAAACAGGTGACTTGGGAAATTGTTTGATTTCCTTTCCTTCCCCTCCAGCTTTTTCCCCAGCGGCGATGATCTGCCAATTCAGCTCTGAGTAAAAGTGACACATCTGGCAGTTTTACCGAGGAATTCCAGCCCAAATCTCTTTGCTTTGCTAACAACTCGATATTTTGTCATACTCTGGGCCACCCATGAACCTCAGAGAAGTTAGAAATGCCAGCAGATCTGCCTATCTAGCTGTGCCAGCTGGATTGGCAGCAGTGAAGGTGGTCATGAGCTGGAGCTTGTGATGGTCCCCACCACTCCCAGCTGATGGGCACATGCTGAGTTGGTCATAGCCTCCATGATGTAGAAGGTGACGGTGTTGAAGGTGGCATCTGGGAAGGACAGAGGCAGGCTTGTCAGGGTCTGCATGGCTTCTAGCTGCTCTTGGGAGCCCGTGGTGGGGCGGAGAAAGGGTGCGATCCGCATTAGCATCTCTGCAGGTGCCAGTCACAGCTGTCGGGGAATTGTCCCTTGAATTTCCTCTGACCCAAGCATGATAATGGCAACTAAGCTTTCCTGGCAGGCCCTGCATCCCAGTGGCGTGCCTCTCCCTGTGGGAAGCAGCAAGCACGGTTTCATCTCTCAAGGGGACAGGGCAGGCTCTCTTCTTCTGAACGGGGAGGTTTAGACCCAGCATGTCACCCTCTGGATCCCAGCTGTGGCCGTCTTCAGCTGCCCTGGAGAAGAATTTAATCTGACTCATTACATGCTACTAGTTTTGGTGATAATTGTGGTATGCAAACTGTCCAGAAATGTATCGCTCATTCACACGGGTGCGCGTGGGTGTGTGTTTAGAAGAGAAATCAGCATGTTGGTCCCATACTGTGGCTTGCAGAAATAAGTCTCCTGAGCCATCTGTATTGCTTTCAAAGGATTTCCACTTGGTTGGTTGGTGGTAGAGTGGGCTGCACCGCGGGACCAGCTTCAGGGGGTGGTGGAGTCGGGAAGGGAGCACGTTTCTGCCTGGGTTTTGTGCTGGGTAGAGGTGGGCGTGAGGAAGCCAAGCTGAAGGTGCCTGTTCGGGGGGCTGAGGATGGGTCACCGAGAGCTGAAGCTCTCAGTGAGTCACTTGCTCTGTCTGAAGCCCACAGGCTGGAAACCCTCCCCAGGCTTCATCTCCTTGAAAAGTACCAGGCTTGTTGAACCCAGGCTGAGATTCCCAGGGCAGAAGAAGCATGCTATAAGGAAAGATTTGCTGAACCCAAGTACCATGAAATGTAGGAATGCCAGCAGGGAGAGCAAAACTGGACCTTGTGGAGTGATAATTCTCACAGGGCGCAGGAGAGAGAGATGCGAACACCACTCAGTTTCCTGATTGCTGCTTCTTAAATCAGCTGGAGCAGATGCCTTCAGCATCCAGGAAGGGATGCCGCTGCTTCATGTGGCTTCTTCCATCTGAGCCTCTGTCAGCTGCAAGTTAAAGGGGAAAACTGAGTGGAAGAGGTTCAGGTGCTGGCAGCGTGTCCTCAGCTTGCAGACATACAGCTGACATCTGCAGCTAATGATCTCTGATCCTCCTAAAAATCAGCACCGCCACCCCCCCAAGCAAAACCTTGAAATACCTCCTTATTGGAAATGTTCCCAATATCCAAACTATTTTTCTTGCCTGCACTCACCAGTGGACAACTACAGGAATCAAAGAGATTTTACATTTTGTTTTGAGTTTTGGGGTTGTTTGGGTTTGGGGTTTTTGTTGTTGTTGTTGTTTGGGGTTTTTTTTCCTAAAACCTATAAAGTCCCAAGGCAGCTTGTGCTTTGGGAATTGCTGAACAAGGTAATTGCTTAGTACAGTTCCTCGGAGGGGCTCTATTTTTAAGTGGAAAGAGGAGTGTGTTGATTTGGTCACATGCCAGCCAGGAAATACCAAAAAGCTGAAGATGGACCCGTTACAAACAGGCTAACCAGCCTCAGATGTCCTTTCAATATTGGAATATGGAAGGTAATAGAGAGCACATGGGTCCTGTAAATAATGAGATTATTAACAAATACACAGATAAAAAGCCATTTGGCTGCCTCAGTGAAACGCTGAAGCCACTGGTTTCAGCTGAAATCTCTTAATTGCCCCCAATTGCCCCGTAATGGGTGTTTTTCCTGCAGCCTGTCAAGATCTGAGGTTCAGCGCTGGGTTTTGCATCTCACGTGCGCCACAGTTTAATCCTACGCTTTTCTGCTGAGGAAGGGCTGGAGGAGAGGCTGGGGCAAAAGAGAGATGCTGATGCTCAGGGGCACGAGGGGTTGGCAGGAGAAAGGATGCTGTGGGGAAAAAGCACAGAGTGGGAAAAACAAGTGCCTGTCCAAGGAAGCAGGGCAGAGGTGTGAGCTGCACTTGCCTCCTCTCGCCTGCTCGACCCCCGTCCTGCTGCTGCCGCTTCGTTGCTTGAGCCTAAAAGCCCAGGGAGGAAGGAAGTGAGTTGGAAAGACCCTGGGGAAGACTCACAGCCCTCAAAGCAGGGTTTTCAATCCCTCCTTTGGCATCCCTGCAAGTACTGACCCTGTTTAAGAAGGAGGCTGCCGGTGCTCACATGTCTCGTAAAGCAATCGGGTCGTTTGTCTCTGCGTTGAAAGATGGATCAAGAAGCCCCGCTCTAGGCATCCAGCCTTGAAAATACTGGCCTAGTTTTTAATTCCTGTGTCTGGGCTTCCTTTCCTGGGGCTGGGACAAGGGTGTAGGCAGACATCAGTGCAGTGTATGTGTGTGCATGCGTTTTCCCTTTAGGGGAAGGAGGAGGGAGAACTGTGTCCAAAGCAAGGTGCCTTCTCAGCCGTGAGGCTGGGGAAAGATCTCTTATCCCATTGCATGGGTCAGAAGCAGCGTGAGCAGAGGCTCAGTGATGAGGTGGGAAGGATGGTGCTGCCGTGGCATTTTGGAGACATCAGGGAGGCCGGTTGGATTTTGTGTCTCCAGTCCCACAGCTGGGTGCTGAGAGCATGGGCTGGCATTAACTGGGGGCTAGAGGGGAGTCCTACAGCCTCCCATGCTTCGGGGGGGGTCCCCCTCCAGCCAGCCCCTGGGCTTGGAGCGTGGAGTAGGAGCGCTGCATCCCCTGAGCCCAGGAGGGAGCGACAGGCTGTGTGGTAGATGGTCTCAGACCTTTCATTGTGGTGCTTCAGCATCACTGTCTGACCCCGAGCATTTGGGCTGGGAAGTTTTAAGCCATTTTTAGCTGCCTGGCTGCAAAAGGGGAAGGGAGGGAGAGAGAAATACCATGAGGTTAGTATTACATCCCCGACACAATAGGAACTTTTATTAGTAATTTTCCATTGTGTTGCAAATGGCAAAGATCGTGGCTCTATTTGCATGTTTCAGACTGTCCTGGAGAATTAGCTTTCCTCTGCGATTGGGTAATAGTTTTCAGATTGCATTAGGTTCAGCGTTTGGAGCGAGATACAAAAGCTGCAGCTGAAGAGTGCCGGCTCTCCTGCCCTCGGAGACCTTCATTCCTACCTGGGAGTTCAGCCTAGGAAAAACCAGGTTGTAAGAAGCTTGATATCTCTGTGGGACAGAGAAAGAGGAGGTGGCAGGTGGGCAGTACCTTTGCTCCGAGGGTACTGATTGCGCTCCTCAGGCCAATAAAAACGCATGCATTCCTGGCTAGAATAGCAATAAGGACGTTTCTTTCCTCTAGGATAAGTCAGGATTTGACTAGATTTATGCTTGGCTCTGCAGAGGACATGCAGCTATTGACAGCCTGAAAGAAATTAGGCCAAGAAAACAAAACAGAAACAACTGGGAATCATTGCAGCTTTCAGTATGCAGTATTGCTTCCAGGACCATAGGACCCAGGCGCTTTGACTTGGGGCCATGGCCCTGTTGGTTGGGGTTTTTTCCCTTTGAGATTTTGCACAGTGCTTTCCGTGGGGGAGTTCTGCTCTGCGGTCTGGGTGGAGCTGGGATGTGCGTCTTCCCCCTCATGGGACCTGGAGCGCAGTCATCAAACCACTGGCTGATGGCAGGATGGAGGCTCGGAGGGCTGTGCCTCTCCATGTCTTCTCCTGCATGGCCAGGTATGGCTTAGGCATGGCTGTGGTGTCAGTGCTAAACAGTAAAAGTCACTGCAGCACCATTCCCTAGGTCCCTGATCCTCCTCTTGAAGCTTTTCATGAGCTCTCTAGTCTCTGTGCAACACCAGCCTAACAGAGATCCCCAGTGAAAGCATCTTGCTGAAGGGTGGGAAGCTGTTGCTGCTGAAGGTGACGTGCTCCACTGAGCCTCAGTGCTTCTTCCCAAGAGAGGCAAATGGATGAAATTTTTTTTGTATGTGCTTTTTAGAGACCAGCAAGTTAACCCAGCTGTCCTGAAAAATATTGTTAAACTGATGCTGACCCCAGCCTTGGGTCTGTTTTCTTTCCCCAGCAGACTTTCTCCTGCTTTTAGAGACTACGCTTGAGCCACTTCAGGGTTGTGCCAGACGTTGGAAACGAAACCCTATGTGCTGCAGGCAGGGCTTTCGTCCCGAGGTTGAACTTTGCACCAAGGGCTTTGCGAAGGTGCATCAGCTCTAGGATGAGCTTCGGTGGGCTTGGTGCGATACAAGACCAGGTACCGTACGAGTAAGGTGCCCTCCCTGCACTCTGCTTTGCTGCTCCCAAACCCCATCTCAGATGCATAAGCCCAAGGGAAAAAGCGTGTGTGCACTGTACAGCATGAAGGTCAGCATGACGTTAGGGCTGCAGAGCATCTATTTGTCCATTCTGCTCACAGAAGAGGCCTTCATATTTCATTGCCATCTGGACAGCAAATGTGTCCTTCTGCAGGAACTTAGTTTTGACCTTTGCTCGTTTTGTTTAAGAATGAATATAAGGCAAATATGCAACATTTGCACTAGGGATCTCCTGTCAGCACCGCAGGTAGTTCGGGAGAGCTGACTTGGCTGTCTTGCTTGTGTCGTGTATTTATGATATGTGTATATAAATACATATATTTGACTTTATTCTTTGTATTTAGCTGAAGCTGGGGAAGACAGAACCTCTCTTTGAAGCAAAGGTATTCCTAATGTTACCGTTTCAGATCTGTGATTGTTAGTTCTAGTGTGAACAGCAAGTCCCTCCGTGTGCCGAGAGCTGCACACAATGTGCTCCTTCACGGCAGCGGCACGGCCGTCATCGGGAGGCGAGCATGTCTGCTGCGGGCCCTGTGATTCATGGCACCTACTGCGTGGATCATGACCATCGGTTAACCCCGTCTCCCCCAGACCATGAATGTGTTGTTTCTTGTTCCGTCGGTCACTGGTGCGGATGGGTCATGTTGTTTGGTCATCGCCGGTATTTGGGCTGTTCGGCTGGTGGGGTGGTGACTGTCAGTCCTATGTAGCTCAAGCGTGGTGGAGCAAGCTAGGATGAGTCCTTCTCCATGGCCATCAGCAGGATTCAGCTAACCGGTGGTGGAGCAGAGCTGAGATCTCTGTCTGTAGGTCAGTCTTCTTTCCATTTGGAAAGTCCTAACATCCAGCAAAACCTGTAAGCAAAGACCTGGAGCTCTTTTTTGGAGGGAAAGGAACGGTCAGCTTTCCGTTTATCAAGTGACCTGGTAGCTTGCTACCAAAACAGACTGGGGCAGCAGAGGTGAGTGCCCTAACTCAAAATGAAGAAGTTTAGTTGGTTAAACATCTACTGAAGCTGGGAGCTGTTGCTGTCAGTGCTGCGATACCCCCACTGCATTCACCCAGCTTTGTACGAGCTCATGGCAGCCCCAACTCCATCCAGTGCCCTTCAGCTCCCTGTAATGTCCCCACAAGATGCTGCTACTCACTTTTAACATTTAAATGGGTCTTGTCAAGATTAAATTGGAAAATAAACCCCCACAGCTCAGGCTCGAGCTGTTGAGATCGTGGCATTTGATCAAATAGTACAATTAAATGTATTTATTAAATAAATGGGTGGTTTATCTTTCTCTTGCCGTGCACCCACGGGGCTGATGCTGAGCTGCGTCTTGCTGGCTTTGAATGGGTCCCACTGTGCAGATGCCAACACAGGCAAGGGCTGAATCAAGCCTTTGCTTCTGACTGTTGAGCTAGACCAGCCAATTTTGCTTTTTTGGGGTTGGTACATGGTTTCGTTTGCTCATTTTCTTGTGCCGTCTGAAAAGCTGCCCAGCACGGGTTTTTCCCAGACAGGCCTGAGGGTGTTTCCATTTGTGCCAAGAAAACTGGGCTTTGACAGTCCAAACAAAACAAAACAACTTCATCCTCCCATCCCATGTCCCTCCCAGTAAATTAAAAAGCATGTCTTTTTTTTTTTTTTGGTAACACAGAGCCCGATCTGCATCCTGCCGGCTCTAGCACTGTCCCTTTAAAATTTGATTTTGGCAGCAGCCTGGTGGCTGCGGCTCCTGTCCCGAGCAGATGGCTTTAGTTAGGCCAGTTCGGTGGCAGGTCTCTGGGATGCCGAATCTCTGCCTCGTTCGCTCCCTTCTTCTGTCATCAATAAAGCCATTGAGAGAATCTTTAATAAATAAACAAAAAAAGCATTTTTCAACAGACAGTGGGATGGAAAATGACTCATAGGAAAACAGGGTATAAAGTACACTCTAGCATTAGGTATTACATGTGTCGAGTTTCTGTTTGGGGTCCAAGAATGCTGTGGTTTTTCTCTTAAGGATTATGCCATTGTGGAATAATGTCACTGTGGAGTATTTGGTCAAGATGAGCTGATTGAGCCTGGTGGTTACTTACAAATATATATATCTCTGTATTTTTCAGCATTCGGAAAATCTGTGACAAGCGGTTTTCAGGAGGCTACAGGCAATTATTGCCATCACTGTTTCCAGCCCTGCCGAATGCCATGAGAACTGCTGGAGTCATGCTTTCTCTCCTCCTTTCCTTTTCTTCATTCATGTAGGACCTACTGTTTTTTTTCTTGGGATTGGGTGCAAACAAACTGGGCAGGATCCTTAGTGCTGGCTTGGACCTCCCAAAGGACTGATCTAGTCCTAGCAAGGGGCCGGGAGGAGCACACGTGATATTAATGTGAATGAAGAGCAAAGTCTGTAAGGAATGGAGGAAAAAGGGCTGGAAATATTCTGCACAGAAAGCACCACGTTAAAGTTGGGGACCCCCAGCATAGCCAGTGGGTCTTTGGTGGTGGTCACCAAAAAGGCTTTTGGAGCAGAAACCTCGATCGGCTAACCCTTGCTCCTCCTCCGTGGCCATTAACGGGTGCAGTGGCAGAAGGGACATTTCAAGTGGCACTTACACTTGTTCCAGCCAGTCATCTGCAGAGTTAAGGTGATGCTCAAGGAGGGCTGATGCCCGGTTTCTCTTTCCTTGTATCCTGTGATCCTCACTTCCAACACAGCGGTCCCTAGAAACGCCACCATGTCCATTTTTGGTGGCAGGTGGTAGGGTATCGTGCCGCCTTCTTCCTGTTACTCAAGTGAGCTGATGATTAGAAAGGCGAAAAAAAAATCTTTCACGGTTTGGTTCCTAGCCTCTCCGCGGAAAACCACGTGCGTCACGATGATCCTAACTCTGGAAATTATAATTACGTGATCTCGTTAGCTGTTACCATCACTCCTACCTCTCCGGTCTGCACGGCGCAGGGGTCTGGCAGCTTGGGGACAGCCCCTGGCAGCTCCTGCTCGAGCATCGCTGAAGAGCGAAAGGGAAGTGTCGAAGGATGAACTGGAAGGAAAGGGCTCACGCTGCGGTCTCAGGGAAATATTTATAGAGCACTATATACACAACTGCAGACAGGCTTTAAAAATGGGAAACACTTGAAGTGAAACGAGGCCATTTGGATACAGGCGGCCTCATTTTCTAGCCAAAAAAAAAAAGCACATATACAAAGAGCCGTTCCCAGTTTTGCCCGTCTGCCGCAGTCCCTCTGCTTCACGTGCACCGCAGCCTTTTTGGTTTGGTCTTGGCAGGTTTTGTCAGTAAGGGACAGTGTGTGTCGTGGGAGGGCGTACATGCCTGCATACCTCAGTGGAGAATACTACCCAGTGGCCTGGCAGGAGATGGTTTTGTCCAGCAACTTGATTCTGGGATGTATGTTTGCTGAAAATTGCTCCCAAAGCATATACGAGCCTGCCTGGAGCAGCTGTGTGTGCATGCGGACGGTGTAGGTCACTAGGTTTATTTTTCTTACCATTGCAACCTCTATCTACCTACTACATAGCTGAGACACCTGCATTAATACCAGCTTAATGCAAAACAAATAAACACGTAGAGTGTGGTTATAAACACTATAAATATATAATTATGTTAACACATCAATATAAATGCATATTAGTGGAAAAAAAGAGTGAAGGGTCACCAGCTGGGCACATCTCTGAGGGCTTCCACTCCCTGGATGAGGTGCTGGCATTTCCAGGATGGAGCAGCATCCAGGTGGTTCAGAATTAACATGGCCCAGGAGCCAGCATCAGCTGGGGAAAGCCCCTCTAGCCCCATCACATCACGGCGATGGCATGTGCCATTCCTTGGATGCAATTATTCTTCATAGGCTCATTGACCTGAAACTAAACTCTTGGGAAAGCCGAGGTTGGAGGCAGCCTTTGTCTGTCCGGCTCCGAACAGGGAGAGATGGGGCTCCGGGGCAAGGGGCAGGCATGGGGAAAGCCAGCTTGCCATTCCCATGGATGTTTTTAGGGGATTAAGAGGGGAACGATCGCTCTCCAGGCCTGTCTCAAGGTTTAAGAATTACCTGGAGGGCCCGCTGGAGTCCATTTTTGGATGACTGGAGATTTTTTCCTATCCGCAGTGACAGAAAGCCAGTCCCGCGGTCTGGAAACATCCCCCGAGCTGTCAGAAGGATGCTGGTTGCTCTCTGCGGCGGGTTGGGGAGCTGACCCACGGCAGGCTGCTGCGGGAGCCGGGGGGCGGCTCAGCCCCTCTGTCCCCCGTCCTGGGCAGTCCTGCCATGGGGGAGGCTGGGGAAAAGGGACACCCTGCTGCGGGAGCTGCGTCAGGCTGGGCTCTGGTTGCTCCACCGCTTGCATTTGGAGAGGAGCAGGGGGAGAGTCCTGCCTTCCCCTGAGGTTTATTCTTGCTTCCTCTGGTCTCCTGGAAATGGCCAGATTTAGCACTGGGAGGATGGTATTGGAAAGGAGCAGGTTGGGTCCCCACCGCTTCATCCCCCCAAGCCTGGAGGAGCCAGTTCTCCTGAGGGGCTGGTAACTGGAAAGGCTGGAAGGCGTTTGGGGAAAGAACCAAAGTTCTGGGGGCTACAGGAGGCCCTAACTCCATCCACAGCATCGCCCCAGCTGGAGGAAGATGTGTAGCTTGACAGAAGGTCCTGTATCTGGCGGGGGGGTATCAGATGTTAGACATCAGCACCGCTATCACAAGTGATGTTTGCTCTTGCCTTTCAGCTTTGTCTTCTAAAACGTCTTTGGTGCTTTGCCTAGTTGCTGTTTTTATTGCTAATATTCCCTGATAAAGTGACTAGTGAGAAAACAGAGGAGCAGTAACACAGACCTTTCTGTTTGCTAACAAAAGTCTTAACGCTGGGTTGGGTTTTTTTTCATCCTGAAGGTGTCTGGCAGCAGATGAGGGGCTGGGACTGGAGCAGGAGAGGGAGCACGGCTTAACGCCGAGGCCATCCTAGACAGCACTGCTGCCTGCTGGAGCGTGGAGCCGGCCAAGGACGGTAAGGAAATAGCTTCTTGTTTTTTCCTGAATTGATAAATCGCCTAACACAGTGCAGAACATTTTCAGTGCCGTGGTCTCGTACGTGTGGGCTTTGCTTGTGAGGTTGTGTTTGCTGGAAGGCACCCAGTTTGCTGTGAGCCACCCCAGCCACCGCTGGCTGCTCCCCGGTTCCTGCACCCAGAAGGGTTGCACCATCCCTTCCCAGCCTGTTGGTCTGCTGGGTCGTACGTTCTGATGGCATGGTGCTACTGTCAGGGTGAGCCAGGTGACACCACACCTTCCAAAATAATTTCTCTGTACAAACGCAAACATTCAGCCTGTGAAAGCCAGCACTCGAATCCCACGTTCGGGAAGCGGGGAGTACCTCGGGCAGCACGGGGATCTTGGCCATCGAGTGTGTGTGATGCTCTGCTTTGTTCCCCTGCGTTCCTGGATGCTCCAGGAGAGTGCAGAGCTCAAGGTCCCGCATGTGTGGGACGCGCTTTCTGCCCTCCCTTTGTCTTCAGTGGTGATGAGATACAGTTGCAGCTCAAAATCTGACCGGGTGGTTTTCTTACAGGGTATCTTTGCAAAACCAGCTGCAATGGCCCAGTTTCCATATTCCAAACTTTATGGCAGTTCTATCCTGCAGGAAAAATAAGTGTGTGTGTGTGTGTGTGTGTAAATTGCTCTAGAAGCTCAACAACACTGAGCAGCCTTCTAGTAAGGGGTGCTCCTAAGCAACCCTGCAATAACAAATGGAAGAGAGATGCCCACAGCCTGGGAGTGGAGGAGCCGCGTGTGCTGTGCAAAGGTTTTCACTGACCCTCTTGTGTCCGAGCAGGTTTTGTGGGCAACCCTAAAAAACCGCACAAAACTAGTGTATAGATGGGAACGAGGTAAAAAAAAAGTCATAAAAGAGAAACATATTTCACTTTGCAGCTTCTAGGGAGTTGGAAATAATGTGGAAAAAGATGTTGTTAGTTAATACTGATGAATGATCCTCTGGCAGCGCCATTAATCAAAGCTAATCATCGAAATGTTTTTGGGAGTAGAAGTTCGTATGCACTGGGTTTGATTCCTGTATGGAATAAATGGCTTTATCGGTTTCTTCTTTGGAGTTTGACAAGCATCCAGTGGCCTGCTGTTTCCTTGACTGTCTAATGACTCAGGAAAACCTAGAGGGCCCAGCAGAGGTTTTGCTGGCATTAAGAGCTCGAGGTAATACTCGTAAAAGCATCTACAGGAGCCAGACGCACATCCCCATGGACTCTTGGGGTGGGTTTACCCGTGATTTTTAGCTATGATTTTTATTTATTTACTTTTGCTGAGCACATGCGTTTGCTGCCCAGGTATCTCTTTGGTATAGACTTGCAGTTTGGGAAGGATAATTTATTCCTTTGTATTTCCAAGTGATTGCTCCATGAATATTCTTTTCTACAGGGGTTCCATAGCAATTCAGCATCTGTCCCCCCTCCTAAACACCGTGTTTGGAGATGTAAAGGGCCCTTGCTTGTTCATATTGAGAAAATTACTCTTCTGTTTACCCCCTTTGCAAAGATGTTTCTGCAGTGCAGGTTTAACAGAAAAGATTGGCTCAAGTGCTTTATTCAGCACGTGTCCTGTTAAAACCCGTGAAGCTCCCTATCCAGGAGACTGAAGAGTGATTCAAGGTCAGAAGCTCCAGATGACTTGTGGGCCAGTTCCAGTTCTGTGGGTCCCACAAGTCTCACAGACACCTTTGTGGGCAGAGGGCTGCCAGGTGAGCGCTGCAAACCACAGCCACCGCCGAGCCCAGCGGGAAGGTCCCTGGGCACCTGCTCTCCGGGACATCGGGTTTATGCAGAGGCTGAAAAGTTTTGTAGTGCGCTTTTTGTACGGATTTTCTCGCAATGGCAGAACGAATGTGAAATTCACTAGCGAGAACTGAACCCTGGATCATCTGTTTAAAAAATGCAGGCTCTTGCCAAGGTGATAGAAAGGAAAACCCAAGGAGCAGTATAAAAATTTATATCCCTTTTTATACCGCGGAGTTGCAAATGGTTGACAAAGACACCCGTGCGCCCGAGCCACCGGGCTTCGCAGTTGGGGAAACTAATTGCAATAATGGGAGATAAAACGCGAGGGTCAGCCAGCAGCCGCGGTGCAGCCCGTGGCCGTCGATAGTTATACCAACCGCAGCCAGCATTAAAATCTTTTTATGGTGGTGTTGGGACTACGATGCAGAAGAATAAGAAATCAGAGAAGGCAAATGCATATAAAGTGCCTTGGAAATCCCCCTGCCATTGCAGCGTTACCTTCCTACCCGGCCCCTAACCCCTGCCTACGTCCTTCTGAAAGAGCCATTATGTACGTTATGTGTCAGCAAAGACTCGTATTTGTTTTCTCCTCTTTGTCTCAGTGCTTCAGATAACTTTTTGCTGTGCAATTCCCGATGTTTATTTTTTCTGTCTAAGAGCTGATAGCTAAATATATCCCCAATCTCAACACTTTGACTTTTGCTGTTTATTTAATGACCTTCACTCACTTCAGTATGATTAAGTTCATCTGTGTCTGGGTGTTTTGGTTAGCATTAAATTCCCTTTATTTTGGGAAGTTCATTTCCACACCAAGCTTTCTCCCAGTTGCCTTCCTGTAAGTGAGGAGGGTGGTTTTTGATCCAGGTCTCCCCTCCTCCCCACTCCTGTTTTGCAATTTTTCCTTCCTGGCTTGCAACCTGCTTTCCAGTTCTTCCTCTCAGAGCGTGAAAATCCACCCTGGAACAAGACACTTTCTCCCGCAAAACTGAAACTTTCTGCTGCCGAGGGAGCCGACGCTGTGGCAGGGAAGGTGCTGGAGACCTGCATCCCCTTATCGCATCCCCTGCTTTGGCACACCCCCAAAATCCAGCCCTTTGCAGAACATCCTTGCTGCTGCCATCGAGGGATGGTGGTGGTGGGTCTCCTTGCTCGTCCACCAAGGCAGGGGGGGTCCCTCGCACCAAAGCAAGGCACCTCTCGGCCACCGGCTGTCTGTCTTAGCAAACGGTGACTCGAAGTGTGCCGTGGCGCTTGGCATTTGTGCTTGGTTGCTTGGTTGGTTTTTTTGGTTTTGTTTTTTTCTTTTTCCTGCGTGGTGTCCAGTCGTGGGAGGGAGAGCGGGGCTCAGCCCTGCAACAGCAACCGAAACGCTCCACCTGGAGGTGAAAGCAAATTATAACGGCGGCTCGGTGGCCAGCTGGGATTTGTACATCAGCAGCTGAACCAAAAAAGCAAAGGGTAGAGAGTTACCTTGTGCCGACCTGAAACCGAGGTTATATTGAGGAAACGAATCCATGGTTTAAAGGAAAAGCGCTGGGGAAGCGTGCGAAACCCGTCTGCGGGGAGGGGATGCTCCGGCACCAGGCGGCATCTTTCCCGGTGTCTGTCTCCAGCCCTGCTCCTTCTGTCATGGGGAGACCGCGGAGCTTTCTGGGGCCAGGAGCAAGGATTTGAATCAAGGGATCTCCCCTCCCGAGGCACAGGTTTCTTCTGAACTTCACGGCTGAACCTTTTTTGCTCCAGCCTCCGCACCTCCAGGCAAGCCTTCTCTTTCCCGGGCACTGAGTGTCTGCACCCTCACCAAATTTTATTTATTTTGAGCATATATTTTAACTATCCCACTGAATTCCTAATGTTGGCCATTCTACCTGCTCACCGATAGTTTGCAGTTCGCAGAAACAGCATGTTTCGATTATGAGCAATTTACTGAAATGAAGTCACCCAGACTAATTAGAACTACAGTTCTGAGAGCTCAGGACCTTGGGGAAAGTTGGGGCTGTGTCTGAGGCTGCATTTATGTATCTTGGAATAACAGCTCCCTGCTTGCTCTGATAAATGCTGAACCGAACGAGCTGGCGATCTGATCCACCGGGCATTTCCACTGTTCCTGCAAGCAAAAAAACCCCTCCACTGTCTCTGGAGATATTTTGTGCATGTAAATATTGCTCCAAGGGAAATTAATGCTGAATATATGTGGAAACTAACCAAAAAATATAGTCGTGTATCTTGTAAGACTTACAGGAAATTAGTACAAGTGAATTATCCTAAACAAAATTACCCTGCCACAGAGCACATGTGTTCCAAGGAAGAATTTGAAAATCATTTGAGAAGGCTTTTTTTCTTTGCAAAGCTAATGGATCTCGTAATTTTGTACAGCCCTATTGGAAATAGGAAAGAACCTGCCTTGTCCAATTAAGAATTAGAAGTAGAGCAGCAACAGGGAGAGAGATTTCTAAAAAAAAAAAAAAAAAACCAACAAAAAAAAAGTTATTTTGTTCTCCAGCTCTGTGAAATCCTGCTGAATTGGGAATTCTCTCCAACACAGCGATATTTGCTGGTACCAGAAAAATGCTGGTTGCTTGTTGCCAAAACTTGACTTCAAAATGCACGGTGGCGGGGTGGGCTGGGAGAGGTGCTGTAGCCAAGGGCAGTGCGGGGCGGCTCTTGCAGAAACTGAGGACCCGTTCTCCAAAATATGAGTAAAAGCAGAGCGTCTCATTTAGCATATTTAAGTATTTACTGCTGTCTCAGGAAGCAGGAAATTCCTACCACTATGGGGGAAGCACAAAGTTCAGTTGGACAAATGGGGAGGATAAAAGATGCTAGGAAAACGAACTTGATGCTGATGGGATTCAGCAGCCTCTAGTTAGGTGATTATTTATCATCGCAAGGGCAAGGCATAGTTGTGGAGCAGAGGTATATGATGGCTTGAAGCAGACTGGTGCAGCTGGTGGGTTTGGAGGTGTCCATAGCACTTCTGCTCGGTGCTGTCGGAGGAAGATGCTTCTGCGTCTGCCGAGCCCCAGCTAGCCAGCCCTGGCTGCGCTTTTCTCAAACGATGCTTTGGGTTATCGTAAAAATCAAGGAACTGGCTTCGGGTAGGCTCAGGCTTTCAAGTTTATTAGCTGTGTTTTCAAGCTGGGCTCCAATTCCTTCTGCTGGAGCACGCGCCACCTTATTCTCCTTGCCATCTCCTGCTGACCATAATGAGCTGTCGGAGGGGAAGGAAGGAAGGAGAGGTCGAACTCCTTCAACATCAGGTGTGAATGGGGACATGTGGAAAACAGATCCCTGTTATCGTAGCAGCCGAAGCAGTGCCCTCGGTGGGCTGGAGACCAGCCCTGAGCTAGCAGCATGGGCAATGCGACCAGGGCAGGTCACTGTGGCAGTGGCAGGGCTTGGTGGCCGGGCGCAGTGGAGCTGCCTTGCCCCAGTGCCTTGCAGGGGGGTTAAGCTCTTCCAGCAGCTCATATCCCGCTCTCTGCTGCAGGGGAGCCTCTTCGTGCTGATGCGCTTTTCACCACAGAAACTACAACAGAGCTGCCTTTTTCTTTTTTTAATTTAGTGAGCGCTCGGAGGCAGCAGCAGGCTGGTGCCGCCTTGCTTCAGGATGGGTACAGCGAGCCAGAAACAGACACGGGCAGGCTGAATGCATTTATGTTTGTTGAGATCCAGGTCCATCCATCCAGGGGGCACAGTAGGGCAGCTCTGACCGTATCAATTCTAGTAATCCTAGGGCTTGTTCTTGCCAGAGAAGATGCCAACGCAACAGCGAGTCAATAGGGAATAGCAGATCATAATGACCGCGGGGTTTATGGTCTGGAATGCTGTATGCTGCTGGACGTCCATTCTTGAGACCTGCTATCAACAAGCCTAATGCCAGGGTGATGGGGGAGAGCATCGGTGGGCTCCAGGTCCTCGCCGCAGTGCTGGGCTGCCTTAGGAGGTTGCTTTAGGAGATCTCTGGTGTTACGCTTTACTGAAGTGGCAGACAGTAATCAACAGTCCATCTAAATTAAGGTTATTTTAAGCCCACAAGGAGCCTTGTCCATGAATTCTGTGAGTCAGCACAATGGCAGCAGTGGCCTCAGTGTTAAATAGCATCGTGTTGGAGACTGTCTTGGCTGTTGGCAAATTCTGGCTGGAAAAAAAGGGTGCTTGTGAACTGCTGTTATAACCACCTCCAATACCAGCACTTGTGGCTGTTGCTTTCCAGAATCCCTGCTCCTTTTTGGGGTCCCTGGCATAGCTCTTCTCTCCCTGGCAGCCTCCCACCCTTCCATCCCAGGGGACCTGGTACCAGTGACAGCTACTATTTATTATGCTAACATTGATAATAATTACTAATTCTTATGTATTATTATTAGTTTAATTTATCAAGTGGGTTTGGGGTGGGTTTTTTTGCTGCTACAATGCTGGTAGCTGCTCCCTTCAAACCCAGCCCAGCTGGGGAAAGCGCTTCAATCCCCGTGACAGCCCTGTGCCCACCGTCAGGTGAGATCTGTCAGCTCCGCCGTCGCAGGTAACGGCGATGACGGCTGAGATAGCAGCTACTCTGAACTGACAGGTTATTTTTTTCTCCCCATGCAGTTCACTGGGAGGTCAATGCACTCGAGGGGCTTTTTTTTTTTGTTTTTTGCTGTCACGGCAGGGAGTTTTCTGGCTCAGCCTGTCTTTGCTCCTGAGCGGTAACTCCTGAGCAGATGAAGCGTGGATTCACCTGCCTTACCTTAGGCATCTAAAGCTCAGACAACTAAGCCTGCACTGTTCACCTCCTTAATAGCCACGGAAAGGCACCTGGCATGTCCTAAAACAGGTGTCTATGGGCAGTTGCATCATCAGCCTGCTGAGGGTGAGGGTTTATGCCTCCAAGTCCTCATCCTGCTGCATCTCAAGCAGTGGGGCCAGCAGGTTCAGGGGGGATTCTCACCCTCTACTCCACTCTGGTGAGGCTCCCCCTGCAGTGCTGCATCCAGCTCTGGGGCCCCCAACATCAGAAGGACATGGAGCTGTTGGAGCGAGCCCAGGGGAGGCCACGAAGATGATCCGAGGGCTGGAGCACCGCTCCCCTGGAGACGGGCTGGGAGAGCTGGGCTGTTCAGCCCGGGGAAGAGGAGGCTCCGGGGAGACCTTAGAGCAGCTTCCAGCACCTACAGGGGCCGCCAGGAAACCTGGGGAGGGGCTTTGTACAAGGGCCTGTGGTGACAGGACAAGGGGGGTGGCTTTGAGCTGGAAGAGGGTGGATTTAGATTAGAGATGAGGAAGAAATTCTTCCCCGTGAGGGCAGCGAGGCGCTGGCCCAGGCTGCCCGGAGCAGCTGTGGGTGCCCCATCCCTGGCAGTGTCCCAGGCCAGGCTGGACGGGGCTGGGGGCAACCTGGGCTATGGCAGGTGTCCCTGCCCGTGGTGGGGGGGTGGAACTGGATGGGATTTAAGGTCCCTTCCAACCAAAACCGTTCTGTGATTCTATGATCCTCCACCTCACATTACCCAGGAGCATATCTTCAGCTTTGGTCTGCCAGGGCTACCAAGCTGATGCTGGGCAGAGGACCATCCTGAGCCCCACTCGGAGGGACGGTGGGTGCCCACCTGGGTGCTCCTGCAGCCACCCCCTCTGCTTGCTGGCCGAGTTAAAGCACTGCAGCTCTGTGGGACTGGAGGGGAAGGTTGGATCTGACTGCAGACAGGTGAGCCATGTGCCTTGAGACCCCGGTGTGGGAGATCCAAAAGGTTGCCATGAGAAAGCTATGTACTCCGGTTTTCACATGTTTGCCGTTGTAGGTGTATCACCTTTGGAAGCAGAAGCCAAAGGTTTCCATGCACTCCGGCACTTTTTAAAAATAGCCCTTTGCATAACCTGAATCCTAACTGGTAACAGGTGTTTTCTTGATGTGCAACAGCTGTCCAGAAAGCACAGAGAGCTGCTTTAAAACACCCAGATGCCTGCGCTGGTTTATGGAAGCCCTGCTGCAACATCGTCAGGCTCCCAGTTAAGCTCCTAGTCACTCCGAATCAGCTGCTGAAAGCCAACACAGGCTTTCGTGTTGCTGCTGGTCGGGATCTCCGAGTACCCGAGGCAGCATTGACTGCGCTGACATCCCCGCAGCGACACCCGTGTGCAGCAGCTGCATGGTTCAGCTCGAATTTCTCAGATGTTAGATGAGATGACATCTCATCCCACTTCCCTGCTCCTCCCCAGGACACGTTGCCTTTTCAGCGCAGCTGGTCCTCTCTTGCAGCGCAGATGCTCAGCCCCGCGTTGATCCTCTGTGCCCATCCCAGTCCCCGTCAGACCCAAACGGGGCTGGTGTGTGTGTGTGCACCATGGACCCAGTATATCCCAGCTGCCAGCTCTGCTCTGCCTCCGCTGAACCAAAGGGTGCTGGGGTTTATGTGCTACAGGTAAAGCTGGCTAGACCAACGCAGGGCACGTCACTTCTCAGGGACTTCTCTGGCTGGGGAGTTCTCTGGCACCAAAACGTGATGGTTGGATGTGAAAAATTTTTTGGCTTCATGAGAATTATTTGACTGTTGGATGGGATGTGGGATGGACTATCATTCCCCCCCCCCTCCCTTTCCAGTCTTCTCCCCTCTTCCCTAAAGAAAACCCTCTCCCAAACAAAGAGCTTTGTTATGTCTCGTTGTCTTCTCTGGCCCTTGGAGATGCAAGTTTTTCCCATCTATCTTTTTGGCATCTGTTCACACTGTCCAGGACTTTGTTGGTTTTGCACTGATTCTTGCTCTGAGACTTGACTTTAGGACCATGGGAAAGACTTTATGGCTGCGATGGGGCAGTGACATGTCTGATTAGAGGCACCGCTCACCCTGCAGACCCTGGGCTGTGTGCGGAGCATGTAGGCAGTGAAGCCTGTGTCGTCACCAGTGGTGGGCTGCACCGTGCAAGGGTCTGATCCAGGCTGCTGGGAGCCTTGGGAGGAGCGGGGAGGGAAGCCAAGGCATTTTATTTCTCTTTTTATTCTTCAAGACACACCAGTCCATACTTTGGCATAGCACGTGGCCATGAGTCACACATGTCCTTCTCGTGGGAGAAGGGGGGGCAAAACCCTGGCTGGTTCTGGGCTGGAACTTGGTTGTATCTGTGAAGAGGACTATCTGACATAGTTTTTGGCGTTAGCAAATGATGCTGGAGGCCCCTATCAGTCATAGGCAAAGCATCTTCAGTCTAGGAGCTGCACTGGGTGAAAAACATCCCAAAGCAGAGCCCCGGTCGTAAGCCAGGAGCTGCATAGGTGATGTTTATGTGGCTGCGAGGAGGCAACACAGCATCTCCTCCAGGAGAGGCGAACTGGGCAAAATGCAACACTCCTTGCAGCCTTTCTTTCCAGCCAGAAATCCTTTCCTTAAGCTAAAGAGAAGGTAAGAGTTCCCATAAAGGGATCGGTGTCCGTGCACAGAGTGCAGAGTGATGCTCAGCGCTCGTCCTGCTCTGCCCTGCTCCTGGCCGATGGCATCTGGGGGGCTACAAAGCAGCAGCATTCGTCCCCACACAAACCTGGACAAAACAAGCATTTCTACTTGAGTCTGCCAGTTCACTGTTGAGATTATTACCAATCTGGTACATTTTTTAAAGTAAACAAGGTTTCAAAATGCCTGTTGATAAGATCTTTCTTGCCCTCAGTGGAGTCATTAATTCAATATACTGAAATACCATTTTAATTAGTTTGCACGACGGTCCCAAGAGCAATGAAATAATGCTCTTTATTGTGTGAGTATGTAGTGTGCTGTACGTAATCCTGTTCTTTATCTCTTGTCTTCTGTTCTGTCTCACTGGCAAATATTAGTGCATCCTGTCTCCCAGTCATATCCTTGTGCGAGCGTGCCAGCAATCTCAAGTTAAATACTTGACGTTACATTAAAACAACATTGTAGTTATTACTTGACTGCCAGAAAAATCAGTTAAAGGTTGCCTTTGATTGCTTATGTTGTATTCAGGTATTATGATGACCCCCAAATTGTGCATAGTACCACTTATCCTCCACCCCCATCCTCCTCCTCTCAGCTCTGGTAGTTGTTGCTGTGCTGTAGTAGGACCAAAAGTTGCCCAAGGAGAGCAGAGCCATGGCTACGAGCATCTGGTCTCAGCTGCAAGAGTGGAAGTTGATTAAGGGATTCACCCAGTGTCACTCAGGTGCTCTGCAGCAAGCAGATTGGAGTGCATACCGTCCCAGTGCCAGCTATGCCTTGGAGGAGACCAGCGATTCCAAAGAAACCTCAGCATTTTATTTCAGCTAACCCAAGAAACACATAGATTTAGACAAAATAATAAATACCTGAGTATGTTTTCCTCCCTCGGTTTTTTTAATGCCTCTTGAAAGGTCTTTGAATGCAAGTCCAAGCCCTTTAAATAATCCCATATCCTCCCTCCTCCTGCTTTGATGCACCTGAGCTCTCCTCCAGCACACGGAGCCCTTCTTGCTTTTGCAGCTGGCTTCCAAAAACAACCGCTGTGAGATCTTTTTTTTCATAATCTTCCCATTCTTTTCCAGATGATTCTTGCTCAGCCCCAGCATATGATCCAGGCATCTCACCAGGTCTGTTGCTTTGTTATTTCAGCACTGGAATTCAGATTTAAAAAACTGTTTGCCTGAACGGTACCTGTGTCTCTGGCTGCTGAGCTTCCAGTGGTGCATCGGTGGGAAAAAGGCAATGGGAAAAGCAGATAGCCTCCACATTCAGGGACTTCTTAGTCATAAAATGTCCTCAGTGACCAAACAGAATTCACAGGCAGTACCTGGGTCCCCAGACCCCATCACAAGGTTATCACATTTCTTGCAAGCTGATCATATTCATGGGATATTGTAATAAGCTTGACTGTTTGTTGTATGAAAGCAAAGACGGAAGAAAATCTTTAGTCTTACGAATCAATTGAGGATAGAAAACCAATCTCATCACTGTTCCGCTTGGGGTTGTCTTCCATTTGTACCCCGCGGACTTTTCTTACTGTCCCACTGCTCGTGTGTGATGACTTCCCATTGCAGACGGAAAGATCCAGGTTGTGGTGGGACCGTCGAATCTCGTAGGCTTGTGTACTCTTCTTACACATTGTAGAAAAGCCTTGAAATTTATATTGCCCCTGAAATACCGCCAGATCGGGGAGGGGCCGCTAAAGCTGCTCTGGTTTTCTGTCTGTTGAAACAAGTAATTTTGAAAGAGAATAAACCCTTAATGGCTGGTTGAACACGCCAGCTTCTTTCTCGTAGAGTGTAATTTGCAAACCATAAGGAGGACTAAAGAAATAGAGCCCATCGGATAATGTCCCCTGAGTTCAAAAAATGGAAACCTCTGAGGCCATTGCAGGGGAGAAGAAGAGGAAGGACCAGTGCACGGTGCTGTGAAGGATGAGGACGGTAGTGTACAAGTGGATTCCTGTGGGGGCAGGGCTCACCAGGAGCAGGGTACCTCAGCTGTGGAAGCACCAGGCCCTGGGGTTTGCCTAAGAGATCCAGTAACCCCCGTGCAAACTGGCACAACGTGCCGTGGGTGCCAAACCCACGAGCGAGCTTTGCTGCTGCCGTGCATCACGCAGGGCAGGCTGGTCCCGGCTGGCTGACAAGATTTATCTGCAGGCAAGCCCTCACCCTAATACCAGCAACGTGCCTTACATTAAGGCTGAAATGTATATTAGTTGTTGTCATCCTCCCTCAAACCAGTACAGATGGTTTTGCTTTCTGTTCCAATCGTCTGGAAAGGGTGTGCGTGCCCATCACCGGAGCACGTGGAGGAGGCAGATGCTGAGCAGCCGGGCTCTGCGGCATAGGGGGGACACAAGGCGGGTTGGAGGAGAAATGCACCCCAGCTTTTGGTCCCCTCAATTTGGAGTGACCTCCAGGACGGGTCCTCTCCTGACTGCCATCTCCTCCCCAGAAGAATTTATTTGAGCAGGTTTGTCTTGGCATCCCTGCAGGTAATGCTGCTCACCCCTTCGCAGATCACCCTGAGGGTTTTTTCCTTTATTTATTTTACTTTCTCCCTGCACACAGGATGTTCGTGGCTTTAATTCACAAGTTGCATAGGAAGAGCCACAGACTCAGGACATCCTTTTTTAATAATACCCAATATCTTTTAAGGCATTACCTGCAAGCTTGGGCAGACAGGTATTTTATTACCTACTTGCAAAATGATTACGGTGCTTAGCTTTACTGTGTATTGTAAAAATGAATAGTGGAATTTAACCCAATTGTGATAATATGGAGCAGCAAAGAAATCCAGTTATGTAACGTGGCCTGTTCCTAACCAGGGAGAGGGAACCCTCTGAAATGTTATTTTTCCAGTAGGATGGCTGCTTTCTAATTGAGTTTATTAAGTAATATCAAAAGCATATGGAAGTGGAAATGCCATTGGTTCATCATGAAGCGATTAAGTTTGCTAGAAAGTGAAGAGCACAGACAGACATTTTTCATAGCTAGTGCTGAAAAGATAATATCTGTCCCAGCTTATCTGTGCATCTATCGAGTGCGCAGCTTCAGCCAGCCCATTCGCTTGGCTTCTACCTTCAAAGCCTTTCTGCCATTATCCTAGGGATTATTTTTCTGCCAAAACGAGCAGTAATCCCAATATTCCCTTGACTGAATCTGGGAAGTTATGAGGAATTTGCCTGCACTTGTTACATTTTTACACTCTATTATCCTATGCAGATCTTTCCTTTAAGGATTTTGCCGCTTAAACAGTTTTGTTCATCTTGAACCTAATCCAGCTATAGTACCTGCTTTAATCTAAATAATGCTCCTTATTTTAAACCTCTTCCTCCTTTCTGCTTAATTGGTCTTTGACACCGCTTCTCATCATAAGCTTTAACTTGGGTTTTCTGTAACACACCTGAAACCGCACTTATCTTTAAGCAGGTGGTGGTTCTAGCAGTGTCAGCCGTGGTGGGATCTCAGCCCCCGGACACGGTGATCCCTCAGGCAGGAGCCAGCTCCTAGGACCGATGCACTGGGGGCTTCCTCTAACCCCATCAGCTCCCCAAGGATTGCACCAAGCCTTTGGCTTCTCAGCTGCCCAGCGCACGATGTGGGCTCTTGGTGAAGCATCTCACCTTTCCACCACACCACAGCCTCCTGCTCCACTAAAATATATTCTTTTTCCCCAGTTTTTCTCAGCAAACAGCTCAACTACGAATTCCTGAGCATGTTCAAAGGGTTCCTCCGCACATGGGGGCTGCAGAGGATTTCCATGGTCCCAGGAGATCTGGAGCTCAGGTCTGAGCCTTTGAGATGGCCAAAGCCAGAACAACATAAGCACAACAGATAGCACCTAATTATTTCTAGCCTAAGCAAGCTTTGCTTATGTGTGCATTAATGAGCTGTTTCCACACAGCTAATATAAGGAGGAAGAAGTTCGTGCCAGAAGGAAAAGTGTAGGGAATTGCCTGCCATACTGTGATTAAGGGTGTTGTACAATAAAACCAGAGTGGCTACTAATTGCAGCTGCACTAACGAGATATTCATATGCGTCCATGGCAGCCCGTGCTGCTCACAGCTCTTCCTCTCCTTCTGCACCATCAGGTTATTTGCTTTCATCATTGCTGTGGCTTCATCTATTTGCTGTCTGTCTGATGACAACCTGTTAATTAAAAGGCCGGCATGCCGAGGCCACCGTGGCTGCCGGGCTGAGAGGGGAGGGGGTTTGCGGAGCTGGGGGGTTGCTTGGCACGGGGAGGCTGCTGCCTGCTGAAAGGCTCCAGGTCTCGGTACAGAAGCAGCTCCTGTGAATATCTGTCTTTGCAGTCAGGCTCTGGGCTTATTTATTTGTTGTGAGCAATGTCTCACAGTCCAGAGGACTCTTGTTTCACAGTTGCTATTTGTCTTAATTGCTTCGTATTTCCACACCTCTGCATTACTGGCAGGGAGCGCGTTTCCTCCAGAGCTTTCCTGCCTCTCAACGTCTTTGGAGGGAAGCTTCTGCCTTTTCTCTCGCACAGTCCCCGCTGCCTCTGTGCAAGCTTTCATAGGGATGGTTTCAAGCCAGTGGACCCTCCACCTTGTGCACTAACGCTTATTCAAGTCCCCCTGTTTTGCACCCCCAGCTCCAGGGAGGAAAGCAGGCAGGGGAGTAAGGCACACATCTACTTGTGGTTGTCTTAAGTGATAAGAGTGTGCAAGCCTACTAATGCTTTTATTTCTGGACAAGTTTTGTTCAAGTGTCAGGCATGGTTGGTTTGCAGCTGCTGTCAATGGCTAAGTTATGGGTTCAAGGTGCTGAGCTTTGGACGTGGTGCATGTGCACCCTGCCCAAAATCCACTCATGGCTGCTACTTGCCTGACCTGCCCAACCAGGGACGTTTCTGCCCCATCCAGAAACTGCCCTGCACCTTCCTCAGCCCCGAGCTCCCTCTGGGACTCCCCCATGCCCATGAAGTCAGCACAGTGACTCTTGAGTTTACATATTTAAGGGTAGGAGTGAGCTTAAGCATCTGCTTAACTTCAGCTAAGCGCTCAAGTATTCTTCTGGGTGAGGAATAGGTTATGAATCCTCAGACTGCTGAAGCTGAAAGTCTATTTTTCAAACCCTGGATCTGGTACGCCTGCCTTTCATTCCATTTCTGGGTTGCTTTCATTGCAGGAAAACTTTTAACTGCAGCCTCAGCTGGTGCTGCAGAACGATGTGCAGGATCCTCGCCGTGAGCATTTTTGTGCTTGTCCCTACATAGAAGAGGAGGCAGCAAGGAGGGGGAGATGGGAATAATAAAATGCAAATCAGATGATGCAAGGCTATAACCTGACCTGGGACGTCACTGCACAGACTATTTACTTTAAAGATTCACCCTTTACCATGGCAACTCGGGGCCGAAGGCACATGCTGTACAAAGGAAAGTGCCCTGCTAAAGCCATTCATGTAGCACCGAGATCTGGTTACAGCCCCTCGTTGGGCTGCTGCTGCACCCGGGCGGTGGGAGCCTTTCCAGCCCCTCGGTGCTATATGGCTTTCCATAGGAAACTTTCCTCCAGGGCCCAGTGTTTGCTCTGAGGTCTATGTGATTGCCCAGTCTGCACAATCGAGGGGCTGCTCCTCCAGTTATGAGAAGAAAGGATTTATTATTTTTTTTATTTAAAAAAAAATTTTAAACAAACTGCTCTAGTTAAACATCGCAGGTGTGTTACCGACAGGGCTCCAAGCTGGCTATGCCATGGGGCTCCGCAGCCCACCCCAGTGGCTCTGCTCCGCAGGGGAGATGCTGCTGGAAGCCAGCATGAGCATCTTGCAGGGGAAGGAGGTGATGGAGGGGAGAGCATCCCTTTCAGATGGAGGTGGGGGGGAGGTTGTGCACAGCACTACCCCTGTGCCTGTGGGGAGGAGGCTCCAGGAAAGGAGCAAAAGCAGATGTGAGAGTGGGTGAGAAAAGCTGGAGGGTAAAATAGGGAGGGTATGGGCAATGCCCCCGGCTGCCCTGCGCTGCCAGGCTCATCCCTTTATCGCTGCACTCGGCGGAGGTGGGGGGAATCCCTGTGGGGAGGGCGGACAGAGCACCCACTGCCCCTTTCAGGCAGCTGCAAGGGCTCAGGCTGATGTTTGCAAAGGTTTAATCTTGCCCCGGGAGAGGCAGGGCAATACTATTGCTATATTATATTGCTTAACGTCTGCTTTGGATACCTGCTGACTTGTGAAAAATCAGCAATTTTTGCACCCTGCTCTTACTTCCCCCAGCTGAGCTGGCCATCAGCTGCCATCAGAGGTGCAGGCCATGCATGAGATGCTGATGTTCCAGAGCTGCTTGTGGCTGGAGGAGCAGGTAGCAAATATCTCCATCCTGGCACTCGTCCAGCGGGACCATGCTGATGATTAATGGCCTTGTAAAGAGGAGCTTCCCCTCCCCTCCGCACACCCCTTCCAGACATGAGCTGCAGACCACCTCTCCTAGCAGCCCAGCCCAGCCCTGCGGTTCCTCCGGGATGCAGCTCGGGCAGGTGGTGCAGGCAGAGCGGGCAGCTGCCTGCTCCCGGGCATGGGCGAGGGTTTGGCACTGAGCTCACCCACACTCGTGAGCACAGACCCCCAGACCACATGGCAATAATATATCCCATAAAGGCCAAACTTCTCAAGGTCAAGCCCATTGGGTATGGCTTTTGCTTCCAACACTACATTTTATATAAAAGAGCCAATCTTTCTCAAATCTTTTTTTTTTTTTTTTTTTTTTTTTTTTAGTTAAAAAAAAGGCACTTGGCAGTGGCCGAAGCACTGTTACTCATTTAGCTAAACAAAGCATGTGGCTGTTTGTGTAGATATTATTTCTCTGGAAACACTGGTTTTAGTTAATCACCCTGTGACTTCCATTAGATTCTGTGTTTATATATTCGCCAAAGCCTCTCTCTGGGCCCTTATGACATAATTTTGAAGTGTTGAAAAATCAGCTTATTCTCTGCCTGCAAGGGCTGATAGTTTGGAGCGTTGTTTCCCCCCTGTGAAGAAAATCCTCATAAACCACCTCATTCTTCAAGCGAAAGAACAGCTGAAAATGAGAGAGAAAGCAAGGGAGCTTTTCTTGGCCGGGGAAGGCAGTGGCAACATCCACCTCATTTGATAAGGTGGAGGGAGAAGCAAACAAACCGGTTCCTGGTTCCCGTTAGAGCCTTCAGGAATGATGTGCCCAAAACCAGCAGTGCGGGTGGCTTGGTGATCCGAGCTCCTTGTGATGGGCAGGGTCAATACCTCAGCTTCTTCCTGACATTATTTGATTCTGGATAAATAAAATATTCTCTGAAATCCTGTTGCCTGTACCCCAAGCCCGCTGAGGCTGGCAGAGCCCTTGGCACTGGGTGGCTGTGTGTTCCTGCCAGCCCGGAGCATCCCGCATGGGGCTGGGGTCAGCCGGCCCTGCAAACGGAATTCAAGAGACACATCTGTCGGCATGGCTTAAGCCCAAAGTTTAGGTTTTCATAGTAAAAGGGCTTTAGGAAAGCAAATAGGAAATCAAAATGTTTCCATTACTGCTTCATTTCCTTTAAAATAGGTTTGGAGAGTCCATAGGCAGCTTTAGGGACATGCACACAGTGGCTTTGGGCTTGCGTGCCAGAAAAAGAGAGTGAAAATGATGATTAGAATAGGTCAGCTATGGGAAAAACGTCGAGAAAAGCTTTTTGCCATTTTGGAGCGTTTTCTGCTTTGCAGGATTTAAAATGCTTTTCCTTCTGTTTGGTGAAATTTGCTTTCAGGGGGGATTTTTGACATTTCCCCCCTCCCTATTTGCCCTTTTTTGCACTAGCAGGGGGACTGGCAGGAGCATTCGAGGAACCTCCTTGCTTCCACAAGGTTTTCATATTTTGTTTTTCCACTATGTAACCTTTTAAAAATTCTTCTAACATTAGAAATATTACGATGTTTCATATTTCCTTGGCCAATCTGGACCCTTTCTGGGGTTCAAGCTGTTTCTTTGAAGCCACAAAAAGCTAAAATGAAACATAAAGAATTTGCTACCAGAAAGGGTGGAAAACTCCCCCTCCTCCGGGATGTCCGCTGTCAGATTCAGTGGCAAAAAAAGGGGAGGAAAATAAAAAGGGAGAGTAACTCTACGTTCGGGTCCCAATAAAAACACAGAGCGTTAAGGGCAAAAGGAAAACTTAGAAAAGGTTTATGAGTGTTTCAAGAAAGGTCAGTCTTTACTGGGTTTCCTCCCAAGAAGGCCTGAATTTCGAAAGGTTGACCAAGAGTAAGCAGGCAGAGAAAATGGTGTCTGGCTGGTTTGGCTGAGCAAAAAGCGAAAGGTAAAAGCTGTGATGTAGGAGTTTGGACAAATAGCGTGCATTTTTAATTTCCTGAAATTTTCTTATTTTTATCTGTTGTTCTCTGGAGATGAGAGCTGGAGCAAACACTTTGCTCAGATGCATGGTGGAGAGGTTGGATGTGGGTATGGCTGAGTCTCATTACGCCGTGATTGGGACCGTCTCAAGGCATCAATAAATAATTCGAATTACTAATAAAATACATGGCCAAAAAAGTTCAGCCCAGTTGGGGTTTAATTTATTTATTAGAGAGAAAGAGTGGGGCATTTCTGTTCCCTATCACCCCACCGCATATTTTGCCTATATTTTTATATCAAAGCTGAGTATTTATAGAGACTTTGAAAATGGAAAAAGGGCACGAACATCTCCAACTCTAAGAAATGCTTCTTATATGGGGCTGGGGCAGTTTTGGGGTGTTAGACCCCCTCAGAAAGATGGGATGCCAAAGTATTAGAGGGCAAATAAAGGGGCCTTTTGGAAGTATCCTCTTTGCAATGCTTCATTTTCTCTAGGAGAAAGGGCATGCTGTGCCCTGGGAATTAGCATCCTCATCCGTTATTATCTGTTTGTGCGTCAGTAATTACCTCCGTATGCAGCCCCGCTCTTTCCACCATATCTTCTTCCTTTTCTGTTTCTCCTACTTACACATCCCAGCCAGGCAGCACTTTCACTCATGTTTCATTATGCCTCTTTGCAGCCCTGTGCTTGCCCATCAGCCCGGCTGGGCTTTTGGGGCACCGCTCCACCCATCTCTGCTGGGATGCTGCTGGGATGCGGTCACCAGCAGGACAAATTTGGTCCCACCTGGGACCAGCACAACCTCTGCAGGGATTTGCTATCTGAGCAAGCTGGCATGTCCCACAGATGAGCTGCCAAAATGCTCTAAAACACCAGCAAAGTCTTTGCACGGGAATGAGGGTGCTAAGAAGCTCTTTCCTCATCGTAATATGGGGAAAATAATTGCTGACTGACCCAGCGCGTTGCTGCAGGCTGCTTGGAGGGATGCAGATGAGATGAGGATGGTGGCTTGAGGCCGCTTCTCTTTTCCAGTTGTCTTGTACGAGCACGTAGGTGAGACGTTTTACATGCATTTGATATGTATCACAATATAAATATATTGCAGCAGCATAGGGCAGCACCTGCTCTCCCTGTCCTGCTCCATCAGCAGCTCCTCGCTTGCTGCCCCTCGACAGTGCTTTCCCCAACTCCTATCCCACAGCCTCAGGTTTTGCTGCCTCCCATTTGAGGGCAGCTTTGCTAGGCTTTTCAGGAAAGGAACACTTTTCTGTTCCCGTTGCTTAAATGAAAACACGAACAAACGTGAGGATCACCAAAAAGCCAGTAGTGCCCTGGAGCGGTCCCGAGGTTGCTCCGGTTCACAGCCCACTTCTGCAGAAGGGGTTTCTGCCGCCTGTCCCTCTCCTGATGCATCAGAATATTTTGTAGTTTGAGAAGCTCTGGCATCTGTAAGAGGCGTAAAACTGTGGTCCAGCAGCTCTGCCCCGGATCCTTGCCGCAGCGTTGCTTTTTCCCCAGTAGCAACATACTGGTGTGACCTGTTGCTCCCAGCCCATCCCAGCTACCCGCCAGCGGAAAGCCAGGTTTCCGTTCAGCTGGAGCTTGGTTAAAAACACACAGCGTGGTCCCTGGAGGGGGGGAAGTGGGTGATCCTTTGCAAGCGACCTCCCCTCTTCTCTCTGACACCTCGTAAATCCAGTACCTGCCTCTGAAGGCTGGTTGTGAGATGCTGGGGATTTCAGATGTGGCAGCTCCATCACACCCGGCTTGGGGTTATTGATGTTTACCGCGTCCTCAGGCAGAGGCTCTCGCTAGTACATTCGTGGCATTCTGGATGTGTAACAGCATCCCCTTGGACAGTGGTTTAATTAGTTTCCAAAGCGTTTTGTATACAAAAAGTGCTAAGGGCCAAATCTGCTCTTAATTACCTTGTTTTGATTTTCCTGGAGCTCAGTTAGGCTGTGACATGCAGAGCTGAAGGAAGCTGGCGCTCCGCGTTGCTGAGTTTATGGCACATATCTAAGGGCGTATGGATGTTCTGACATGCACACAAACACACACAGCCTTCCTGGGGACATCAGAGCCTACGGCTGATGTGTCCAGGCCATGTCGTAGTGTGCCCAGGCTATGCTTTGCTTTTAGTCTTCTCTAGGATCCTGAGGTGGGTCCTGAAAGCAATTTCTTTGCTTTCTTCTTTGGCTTCCCACGTCTTTTCCGGTACCAGCTCCTCAGGATCAATGGTGATGCAATGGATGGAAAAAAAGAAATACCAGTTTGGGGACAGGATCTGCAACACTACTTTGCCCAAAACAGTCCTGGTGGAATTTTGTTCCTACTTCTATCTGAATTATCAGCCTCATCCGCTCTGGTCCTCCCCAGCCTGTGTGTATCCACACGCGCTGACACCATGCAGATACTTTCGGGAGATAAGCTGGCATTTTTGCTGAGCTGTGGGTGGGGGTATTTGTGGAAAGCCTTCATGTTTCAGGGTGGAACTGATACTGCTTGAAAATAGTTCCGGAAAACAGCTGCAATCTCAGCTTGGGACCCAATTTCAGTCCTACTGCTCCTCCAAACCACAGAAATCCACCCAGTATCTTCATTTTACACCAGCGGGGACTCCGCTGCAGCAGAGCGTGCACACCTGCGCTGCTTTGTGGCTCTTGGCATGCCGAGGGACAGCAAGTCTGGGAGGCAGCCATCCCAGCCGTGCCATGTTCCTGTGACCTTCATCCTCCCACCTGGTGCTCCGGCATCCCCAGTGCTCCCTACCCCAAATAACCCATCTATCTGGGGTGCCAGCTGCCTCCCAAACCGAGCCAGGAGCACTGGGCAAGGGGGAGGCAAGGGGGAGTCCATGGCCGGGGCGTGCATGGGCAGGAGCAGGCTTGCTGAGGGGCAGGTGGGGGCCAGCAGAAAGAGCAGGTATGGAAACGCAAAGAGGCACAAAGAGGCTTTTTTGAGGTTGCCCAGGAAACAGCAATTCCGGAATTTCCTAACTTTGCTTTTGCAACTTTAGCGTTCCTTTAAGAGCGGTGGCGGAGTGTCCGTGTGGGTCTGTGCAGCCGATGGTTTGTGAAGTAGCATCAGTCTCTCAAGCTCTGGGGTTGTCGGCGGGTGGGAAGCCCTGTGCAAACACGAGTGGTGATGCAGCGTTTGCTGCTTGCGGATTTTTTCATGCAGAAACCTGGAAGCCAGAGGAATGAACCTATGAGCACTTAAAAGGAACAGTTTATGGGTGGGAATCCTGCCTCCTGAGGATACCGTAGCTTTTTAAAAGGGATCAATTTGGAGATTATCGTGTCTTCAAAGGGAAAAAAAAAAAAAAAAAAAAAGTCTGATTCAACTTGTTCTTGATCCCCCAGATCAAATCAAATAAACCCAATTTACATCTCCCTTCTGGCCCATGTTGCTGGGACAAAGCCCTGATGAGCCCAACGCGCAGATGCCCAGCATGATGCATGGAGCCATACGGAGCTTGGGGAGACTCTGGGCAAAATATGGCACAGGGCAATGGAGGAGAGGGGTCCCTTGGCCACTAAAAATGTTTCCGGGGTGGTGGGGAACAAATCCTGCATGGGGCTGTGCCAAATACCCTCAGTGACAGCATCCCAACACGCCTGCGCTTTGCCGTCGCAGCAGGTCCTGCCAAAGGCTGAGCTGGAGCTCATGCGCTCTCTGCTTTGCTTCTCACTGGCGTGTGCGTTCTGTTCCTTATATGTTTTTTTATTGTGAGCAATCATGATTTGCACGTTAATATAATATCATGATGATAATCTGGCAGCGGGCAAAGCTGGATGCAGCGTAGGAAAGTTCCTTCATCTCCTGTTTCCATTTTTCTTGGAAGGGAGGGCAGTGCGAGAGGCGGCGGCCGAGGCACAACGGGCTTGAACCCGCCGGCCAGATTTCTGGATGAAGCAGCCGAAAGCAGGGAGAGGGATTTATTCCCAATTGTAGGCTTTGGCACGGAGGCCGCGGTTGGGATAGGTGCTGGCTGGCCCGCTCCGGAGGAGGATTCCCCTCCAGCCGCAGGTACCGGGGCGGCAGTGCCAGGCGCTGCAGCTCATCCCCAGCAGCGGCCTCATCCAGACGCAGGATGGGGAGAGGGACCGGGCAGAAGACGGAGCAGAGAGAGCGTCCCCCACGCAGAAATGCAGTTCCCCCAGCCTCGGCAGCGGTACCCCCGAATCTTGTGATACTTGCTGGGTCTTTCGAAGCCCCAGCTGCCGGAGGCAGGGGATTCACAGAGATTCACGGGTTCATTTAGAATAAAAATGATGTAACTGGAAATCTTGCGGGGGGCAGGGGGGCAAGTTGTAAGAGTGAGGATAGAGATCAGAATAGAAAATCAAGTACTTTTTTTCAGTCTAATTGTTTTCAAGTCAGTATCACTTTGCCTTTCGAAATCTGACTCAGGACTTTTGCATACTTGAGGCTGGCAAGGCTGGCTGCGGTACAAAAATGTTTGCCTCCAAGAAAGCCTGGCAGAACATGTGATTTCCAAAAAAAACCCAAACAAAAAATCAAGCTAATCCCTTTATATTTTCAGTAGCTTTTAGCAATCTGTTCCTGCACGATCTGTCTCACCTCTTTGTATTGCCCGCCTAGGTATGTTACGGATCTGAATTGCCTTCTAGCAATTACACCGAGTTAAAATTCCTTCCTGACCTTGGGTTTATCAAGTTCCTTTCTCAGGTTTGGCATGTGTCAGGCTGCTGAAAAAATAAAAAATTAAAAAAAAAAAAATCCCACATGCTGCAACTCGTTGCCAAAGCCTTCGGGGCAGGGGGGAAAGCTGGAGCAGGTGGGACTGGAAACAATGGTCGAGGCAGAAGATGCTCACGTGAAACTGTGGAGCCGGGGGCTGTTAGCAAATTCAGCGGTAGCAGACTGAAGGGGAGGGGGCTGGCAGCCAGCCACCGCCAACAGACGATCACGAGCTCCACAGAGGTACCTGCCCTTTCGCCTCAACCTTTGCAGCTTTTCAGCCGTGTGCCGGCGAGGAGTGACGCCGGCGTTCTGGGCTGCGCGCTCACAGCACGCTCTGCCTCTCCGCTTCGCCCTGGGAAGCGCAGAAGCCTTTGCCTGCTCCACAGATGGGGCAGGCATGTGTCCTAGCAGACAAATATTTTTTTCCAAATATTTCCCAGGTGGTATTTCTGGTGGTGGCTGGGACTGTTTTGCCCCTGGGGAAGGGGGGCATGGGATTTTCCAGCTGCCTGCGGTTGATGCCCGCACGGACATGCAGCCGACAGCAGCAGCACCCCAAACAAGATGACAATCCAGCAGCGGTCGGATGCTCAGGCGGGATGAACGTCTCGTCTTTGTATGGTTCAAATAATCTTTAGATCTGGAAAAAATAAAGCAAATTGGGGCAGTGCCCTGGGATTTGGCTGCTGCCTTGTAAGACTGAGGAGTCGCTTTAGGTCTGTGGGTCCCTGAGCTCAGCCAGGTTCTTATGGCATGTGGCTTCTTGAAAGGGAGGGAGGCTTGGTAGGGGGGAGTGTTTATTAGGAATAAAATAACCGGGCAGCAGAGGATGCAAAATTGGCCTCAGCTTCCAAGAGGACCCGGAGCCCATTTAAACCTGGCATTTTTTATAGGGACCTTGCCCTGTGTGCTGGGAGGTGCCCTTTTTTCACATGAGGGAACAGCCCCCATCTCCCACCCCACAAAACCTGCCAGGGCTTTCCCTTGGGGCCAGGTTAGGTGAGATATGTAAGTGAAAACGCCTCATTTGACCAAACTTTAAATTTTCATTTCCTTTGTAAAATTGGAAAATAACTATGTTTTTATTAGAAATCAAATGTTCTGACCTTGCACTGTTCTCAAGCAGTGAGTTTTCCTTCGGCGGTGTTGCTGTTGTATGTGTCAAAAAGGAGCAAAAATTCCAAACCAAATCTTTAAAAAGTATCCCAGAAATGGCTTTTTTTGGCTGGATTTCTCCTGCGAGCTCGGTCCAAACTGGCAGGAAGGCGGGGAGGATCTGCTTGAGAAGTATGGAAGTGGGCGAGCACCGGAGCAAGAAGACCTGGAAAGTTTGGGTATACTCGGAGCAGAGCAGCTTTTTGGGGTCCGGTATGGAGGGGAAAATGACTTCTGTGTGGGGTCCAAATGAATCTGAAGGCTCCTAAAGTCAATGGGCTAAGATGCCACTTAGAAATTATCAAATTCCTCTTGCCTTAGCAGTTAATAAGCTCATAAATAAACCTTTCTCCCTGCTACGGTCAGCGAGCAAAGACAAATGTCTTCGAAAGACGCATTTTCTCCACTTTGTGCTGGAAGATTTCTATTTTACAGCTCAGGCCAGCCACAAAAAATGCCTTTCCCCCCCCTTTCCCCCTCCCTTGGTTTGGAGGGCTACAATAGTCGAAGGCTTTTAAATGAAATTATACCACCAGTGGGAGCAGAGCCAAGCAGATTGTGCCAAGCTCTGTACAAACAGCCCAGCAGACTTGAACTACTCCAGGCTGCATAATGGAAATCACCCATGTTGGCCGCTAATCTGTGCATGATTCACGCTCTGGCAAAACGTGTTGTAACTGTAGGTGTCAGTTAGAGTCAGGCCCTTAAAGCTATTTTAACACGCTCCTTTTTAATGTAATTTCCTTTGTTTTTAACAGGACTACTCATTAAAAAGCTGCCAGAAAAAGAGGAAGGGGAGGGCTAGCACAGCTCTTGGGTTTTGAAAATGCTCAGAGATGGCTTTTCTCCAAGGCCTGAGCCCATCCAGGGTCTATCAGACAGCGACGCGATGCGCTGGGATGCAGGAACGATGCCTTGGCCGGAGCCAGCTCCGCAGCGCCTGCCTGGATGGTGGCATTTTCCACCCAGGGAGATAGCTTATTTCCTAGGGTGTCATGGCTATGAAGAGTTGCAGTGGTGGCTAATGCTGTGCAGGTCTTTGCTGGGATGTAGGAGCCAGAAGAAATGGCTTTTCCCAAAGTATTGATGCTGGAGCCTTGCTCCGGTGCCCACGGTGCTCTCGTCGGCTGGCTCTAGTGACTCCAGGAGGCAGTTTGCACCCATGCGGTGCTATGGCCAGGCTTCAGTGCTTTGCCAAGCAGGGTCTGTGTGGCATCAGGGTCCCTTTTACTTCAAAGGAAATCGATCTCAGAGGCCAGCGATGAAAAGCAAGGTGCTCTCTATGTTATTTTTTTAAGATCACATCTCTCAAGCTGCTTGGAGGATATCACTGTGCCCAAACACCAGCAGCTAAGACAGGGGAGGCAGCCGATGGAGAAATCCCTGGGAAACAAAACAAAGGGAAAGATGAGAGTCCTGAGAAATCCAGCCTGTCCCTTAATACAGCAGTGCAAATAGAAGGGAAATTTTGGCCAGAACAGTTTTTATAAAAGGGAAAAGGAAGGACACAGCAGCGGGCTGCTGCACGGATCCTGCCCCGCTTCCCTGCACCACGTACCTCAGGGACCGAAGGGAAAAACACATCCAAAAATACCTGGAACATTTCAAAACATTTCAAATTCCCCTTTAGGAATGGGAGCACCCTCGGTTTCCTTTGAAAAGGCCAAAACGCCACGCTAATTGAGATGGATTTGGTCTGGATGAGGCACTGTGCTCACCCTGAAGCAGGTTTTTCCCACAGCTTCTCAGCTCATCAAGCCTCAACATTTTTGCTCTCAGCTAACCTCAGCATGCTTCCCCCCTCCAGGTTCACTGGAATTTGCAATGAACCAAAAAAATCAGCTATTTTTCCAGCCCCCCCTCCCCCCCACCTGAGACTGGGATGATTTATTGGGTGTTGGGGTTAGTGGAGCGCCGAGCCGCAGTTCTTGTGCTGGAAAAGTCACCTTTCTCCGTGGGAATGGGGCTTCTCAGCAGGTATCGGTGTGAGCAGTGAATCTCCATTGGTTTATTAGTCTGTGCTGGTTTTGCCTGGAGACCAGCATCTCCCCAGCTGCCCCCAGGGCTTGTGCTGGCTCCCAGAGCTGCTCTTGCCGTGCCAGGCTCCTGCGTCGCCCTTCAGAAACGGTATTTTCTTGATAAAGACATTCATAAACATGATGTAGGTTCAAATAAGCATGACAGGAGAGGGGTCTGCTTTGCTGGGTAGGAAATAATGTGGCTGCAGGTGTTTACAAGCTCTTCACTCCTGTCTGAGACTGTGAAAAAAAATAGTTGCTTCTCACTCCCCGACTGCAAACCATCAAAAATATCACTCCAGCAAAACAAAAAAAATAAATAATAAAAAAGCCAACCACAAATATATAACTATATTGTGCAAACCAAACTATACAACTTCTCCAAGCATTCACCCATCGCAGACTGGGAAACTTCCAGCCAGCCTTCAGCAGCAGCCCTACAGCAACAAGCTGCTGTCTTAGTTGATGGGGGAAAACAAACGCTGGCATGGGCGGGAGGAAAATAGGGGTTTCCAGCTTCCGAAGGGTGATGAATATTTGAAGAAAATTGTTCTGTGACCGCTGCAATACGTGTGTATCGCTGGGGCTGGGGTGACTCAGCGTGGCTGGTTCCTGGTTAAATTGCTTTCCTTTCTCGGCCGCAGTGAGGCTTTTGAGGATGCTCAGGGCAGCGTTAGCATTATGGGAAGGGGCTGGATCTGTTCCTTCGTGGGGCTTGTTTACTTCCATCTGGAGTGGAGTGCTGCCTTTTTGCTTCTGAAGCAGTTTGGAAGCATTTCTCATCATGTCCTTCGCTTGCACGACTGCTGTTTGTGGCATCTGCATTTTTGCTGGTGACCCTCTGTACTGTGCCGGTGGCCTCTGCTCGTTCGCTCATCCCTCTACCCTTGGCAGAATTGGTGTCAACAAAACTCTGCTCCCAAGAATGCGGCTCCACAGTTTTCTGCCCAATTTGGGGGGCCGGTTCTTCCCCCCTGCTGTCCCGAGTTACTGGATGTATGGGTATAGTCTTTGATCTTGACGGTTTTTCTGGCTTGCGCCTGCATTATAGCTGGACACTCATGCTGGCTATCAAGCGTTTCACAGGGAGGCTTGTTTTGGAAGCCTGGGAGACCCACTGCTCGGTGGATCGTGCTGATGTGAAGCTGGGTTCAGCAACTGGGGCTGCACCCCCTTACCAGGGCTCTGTCACATGTGGTGAGAAGGGAGCTGCTGCCAGAAATGTTCCCCCAGAAGGTCTCTTTAGAGATGGGGAGGAAGAGGCTGGACGGGAGGACCATGCATCTGAGGTCATGTCTGGCCTCTGGAGCTCCTGACTTTGGGATGGAGGTCCTGGGGTACATGGGAGCGCGTGGTGTGATGCTCCAAACCCACTCTTCTCCAACAGCACCACGTTGCTGGAGGAGCGTGTCTCTGCTCAGGTGGGTGTTTGAACTCTTGGTGCATTCCAGCCAGGGTTTTCTTGCAGAAGCAAAGCTTAGTGGCCCGGTGATGGGCTTCCTGAACCTGTTCAGGGCTCTGGCTCCGTCTGCACAGATGGTTGTGCCTGCCGTAGCCACGCTCCTGAAGGCAGCTCTGTGTTGAAAGAGCTCACCATGGCATTGTGTAGGAGGATCTTGCCCTCACGCAAAGTGTAGGAAGACCAGACGAGGGGTGGAGGCAGCAGAGCCAGACTCTTTCTGCTCTGGAATGACAGCATCAGTTTGGCGTTGAGAGGATGAGAGCTGGGGTGAACTTTCTACAAGAGGGTGGAGGAAAAACTCTGGGGATGGTGGCAAGGATGGCTTTCTCCAAACAGCTGGGAGTCAGTGAGCTTTTACACATGCTATATTATCCCTACTGGGTGAGTTCCAACTTTTTGTTCAGATTTAATTTCTGGCCTTAGAACATTTATTGTCAAAATGCTTTTGTCTGACTCAGGCCACTTCAATACCATCCCAAAGCATGTCCCCACAACACAGAGGGCACCGAATGCCTCCTTCTCGGTACAGAAGCCATGTGCACAGTGGCTGTCAAGTTTCTAGGAAGCCCGCTTCTTCCATGTCCCCTCTCCTTTGGCTTTTTGTCACCGTCCTGCCTTTGGTGCAGGCTGGAGCCTGTCCGTGGGATCATGCTAGTCTATTGTTCGGCAACTTCATAAGCAGGTTTCAAAGGAGTTGCCTGTTGCTTTTTGGGCTGGCTCAGCAAGGGCTGTTCTCTGGGTGAGCACTGAGGAGGCAATCGGAGAATCCCGGGAAATCAGCACAACTTGGCTGCTGAAGGGGTTAGAGCCCATTAACGGTGCCAGGCGTGCCGTTTCTGCTCCTCTTGCTGTTGGGTACCTCCTTCTCCCTTGCCATTTCACTCACTCTGGGTATTTTTTTCCACAGATGCTCAAGGCTTTAAATAGCAAAGCCCAAATCAGTGCGGTGCCAGCCAGCAGCTGGCAAGGAGCTTCCCACCGATCACCAAGCCCATCCCGTGGCTGCAGTCTCCACGGTTGTCCCTGGTGTATTGCCACCAGAAGCACTTTAGGAAGGGCAGAGCTGCTGGAGAGCCAACAAGGAGCCACACAAAGCCTATCAAGCCCTCCTCACCCCACCAAGTCTTTACCAGCTATAAAACAAGGAGGTGAGGAAGGTTTGGCAGTCACCAAGCATCCACGCTTGACCTTTGCAGAGGCTGTAGAGGCAGCACATCAGCTATTAGAGGGTTCTGCTAGAGGAGGAGGTAGGGTATTTTGGTCATGCATGACACTGAGCAAGGCGACTGGGGAAGCCTGACACCAAAACTTTGCCCAGAAGCTTGTAGCAGCATGATTAATGCCACAGAAAAGAGCTGCAGGAGTGACCAGACAGCCATAAAGTCATTACAAGTGGCAAGCAGCTGCAGAGGAATGTGTTTGCTTCTGCCCTCCCGTGCCTGCTCCTCTCCATTTGCTTTGAGATAGGGCATCAGTCTGGCTGGGCCAGATGTTGTGTCCAGGCGGGATCCTTGTTCCCAGCTTTGGGCAGAGACGAGCAGAGGGAGCTTGGCCTCATAACTCCTCTGCAGCCAACTGTTTTGAACGTGTGGTCTCCAGGATCTGAAAGGAGACATAAGGAAAACAAGCTGTGCAATGTCTCCTGCAGCTGGGCAGGATTTGTTCCGTATATTTTCGTGTGGCACGAGCCCCTCTCAATTGCTGGTGCTGGCAGCTTCGCTGAGCTCTGGGGGAGACAGGGGTATGCAGAAACAGAGACGAGACTGAGCAGACCCCTCTGCAAGGTGGGCTTACCTCGGGGGGGGTGGGTGCCAAAGTCCTTAAAGCAGCGCAGGAAACTGAGGAAGGACAAGCGAGGTTTGTTACTGGAAGGGATGGGCACGCACCGACGCCCTGCGATGGCTGGAAGGGGGTTCAGCCCCCCGCATACCCCCCACTGCCCCCAACTGCCTGAGCTCACACAGCTGCAAAGGAACAACCAGACGCTGCAGAAGCCCTGCACCCTGCCAGGTGTCTGCTTGCCAATTTGCGGAGCTATTTGCCCCAAATTGCAAGGCTGAGTTTTCAGCCCTGCCCTCTCCGGGGGGGTGATGCTCCCAGGTGGGAGGCCCCAGAGCTTTTCACTTCCCCACTACGGTTTGGAAGCACAACTGGGAGGTTGTGGACACACAAAATTAGAGGCCAATATCAAACATCTGGGTCTCATATCTCTGTTTACCGCAGACTCATTTAGAGCGCTGTTCGTGGCATGTGAAGTCGTTTGGCATCCCCCATTAGCACGGAAGATGCTTTCCTGCAGAAGAAAGTAGCTCTCTGTGATTTTCAGTGCTTGCGTAGTGTGCACCCCGCATCTCACTTGGTCTTTGCATCTCTCTGGCTGCAAGGAGACATGAAAAAAAAAAAAGCGAGCTGTATTGACTTCAGCATTGTGTGAAAGTATTTTCCCATCGTTCTCTGTTGAAAAGCATGATTTAATTAACATTTTTATATGTTTATTATTTAAGAAAGCATGTGCTGCTTTTTCTTTTTTTTTCACTTGGTTTTTCCCCACTTGTGTTTGTTATGAAATAGTTGAATCATTTTCCATGGTATAGCCAGGAGGGGAAGGGAGGGATGGACAGAGAGCACCCACCCATCCCAACCTGCCTGATCTGGGGACTTGGCGGAGCATCAGCTTTGTGTGATCGGCGTCCATGTGTGGAACAAGTCAGGAATAGCTTTAAATTCCCTCTCTCAGCTAATCCACGGTAGCTCTCGAGCAAACACCAGACCTGCCGTTTCTTTTTGCGGTTACACTACAGGTGCAAGCTGGATGCGTGCGTGGGCTTTCTGCCCCTGCTTGTGAGCTGACACCGCTGGTTTAAGCAGCGTTACTTGGGGTTTATGGCTTTTAAATCACCGTTTCTTGACTTAAGGAAAAGGAATTGTTGGGAGCTACGTGCTTTTCAAAGGGAGGCCACCCAAACCCAGGAGAGAAATCATGGTTATTATTCATATATATATGTATATGAAGATACGTCCAATGTAGTGATCTCAGCACAGCCCTCACTGCTGCAAGAGGGGGATATTTATGGGTTTGAAGCTGTAAGGGAGGCTGCCAGCTTGCAAACTGATGGGTTCCTGATGGGGTGTTCCCACCTGTCACAAAAGCTAGTAGGCAAACACCCTCCCATTTATCCCAGTAGGATAAAATAAGGTGTCACTGGTGGCTGTTTGCTGCTGAGCGGTGGAAGAGGATCTCGGGGTGCCAGGAGATCTGTTCTAGCTCCTTAATCTCTTCTAAGCATGGCTTGATGTGATTGGAGGGTCCAGCAAACCCTGTTCAGGTTCCTGGCTCGGTGCGCCTGGAGACCACTTGGTCTGTGAGAAGATCAGTGCACGCAGACAGGCAATTTGTGCCAGCGTCTGGCCCAGAAGGCACAAGGCTGGGTACTGCCCCTGGGTACCGAGTCATGTCTTCAGGTGGCAGGTTGCAGGTCTCAACCGGGGCCATTTAGGGCCAGCTATAAAGTCCATTTCTCTCTCCAAGGCTCTGTCCAAGGACGGTGGTGGTGGTTGCAGGGAGCAGCCCTCTTGTTTATGTGCATTGCTGTCGTGTAACACTCCCAGGGACGGGGGTTTTGCCGCACTGTGGCCTCGCTTGAAAAAAAGAAAAGCCATTTTTAGTCCAAGCCCTTTAAGCACATGCTTAACCTCACACCAGCACTGGAGGCTCCCCCACACCAGCGCCAGAGACTTTACTCATCATGAAAGTAAACATGTGCTTTAGGGCTCTGAAAACAGATTTTTTTAAAAAAAATCCCACTCTGAAGGAGAAGGATAAACATTGCTAAAATGTTATCGTTTGTGCAACTGCACTCTGGGTGCTGGATACGGCCACGACCGCAAGAGTTTCTTCCACAGCCCGGGAAAGTGCCTGGGAGTTTCGCTGGGACCAGCTGGAGCAGAGAACAGATTTGTTTAGCATCCTCTGCCCTTATCAGCATAAACAAACCCCCCATCTTCGGGGGGGGGGGGGGAGGGGCGGGGCATGATGACCGGACAAAGACCAGCCCCCGTCTCGGGGACAATTACAAGCTGGGTGCTGGTGGCTCCTTGGTCCCATTAACCCATGTATCACAATCAGCGAGATGGTTTTGGAAACGCTCCTCTCCCAAAGCCCTGACCCTCTGCAGCAGGCCCTGTTTCCAGTGGGTCCCAGTATGGGTTGCAGTCAGCTCTGGCTGGGTGGGCACCCAGTGGGTGCATCCTAGGGAGACCCCTGGGATTCCTGGAGCCTGTGCAGGGCTTCTCCTGGTCGGTGCATCAAACCTGCGCTTGGAGCTGGTCCTGCTCTCCTCCAAGACGCACCGTAGAAAGCAGGGGACAGTATATATATAATCATAAAAAAACCATAGCCCTCTGAAGTCTGGACCTTACGGCTTTTGCAGAGGGGCCCTCGGCCTCTCTGCGTCTCTCTCTGGGGCTAAAGATAGCCGTGTCTGCAGCTGAGCTGTGAATCAGGAGTAAAAAATGTGGGTCACCTCCTGTGCGAAGAAATGAATGTTCGGAGACTCATCTGCTCCTGACCTCATTTTGCTGGGTATGAATCAGGCCTCTAGCCCGACGGACCCCACAGCTGCTCCTGCTACGGCAGCGGCTGCCGCCGATCCCAAACCCCGCCGCAGGCCTTTGTTAAAGGCTTTTGGGGGCCAGTTTTCTCAGTTATAATGAAAGGGTGTTAGGTGGGTACGAGTGCAGGCATGGCTTTTTTTCCTGGGCATAGTGCTGGTGCTCAGAGCGGGGACCCAGGTGGTTGAAGCCGGTGTTCCCACCCCACGTGCGTGCACACACGTGTGCGCAGCAGCCATGTGCCAGCACCGGGCGGGCTTCGCCCCCCGTGGCATCCACGCGTGCCAGGATGCCAGGACACAGCGCCGGCACCAGCACGGGGAGAACACGGGCACGTGTCTGCATGCAAACACGGATGGGCACGCAGGTGTGTGCCCCAGAACGCCGCCGCCCGCGATCCTGGGTGCGATGCACGGGTACGTGCGAGCAGGCACTGACGGGCACACCCAGGGAAAACTGCACATACACTTAATGCAGTCTTTCTTTTTTTTATCTTTTTTTTTATTTTTTTCTTATCCCACTGTTGCAAAATCCACCCCTGGTTTTTTTTGTTTAAGTAAAACCTGACATGGACTCCGAACCAGCTAGAAACCCTAAGGGGGAAGCGCGAGGCTGGCACCTGGGAGCCCTGAGCAGGGTCCTCGTCCCAGCCGCACGCTCCAGGTGTGCTCCCGGTAGAGCTGCTTTATCTTGCTGTGCTTTGCTTTCCCCTTTTCTAACCCAGGGGTTCTGTGGCTTTTCTTCCCCTCTGGCAGTCAGCTCTGCCCCCGAAGCACTTGAGCCAGAAGGGGAAGGCAGTGGTGGCCCTTCTGGAGGGCGGCATCGCTGGGTGGCACCACCTTGTCTTGAAGGGACATTGGATGCAGCATCACAGGTTAATAAGCGCATGAACTGCTTCACCCTCTGCCTGAGCTCTCCTGAAATAAAACTGTTCCAGGGAGGAAACCTCATCCACCAAGGTGGGAGTGTGCTGTCCTCTTTGCACCCACCCATGCAAAAAGGTCTGGCAGAGCGGAGAGGCTGTCACCCTTGTTCGGCAGATGAAAGGTGAAGGCGTTCGGAGTGGTGACCTGCAAACCCCAACGGCACAAGCTGTCCTGCATGGAGCCTGGGGCCACTGCACACTCTGGCTCGCGGTTCTGCTCCCATTTGGGTTTTGTTCCCCCATGGATTTTCTTCTTCCCCAAACCCCAGAGTCAGGAAATAGTTAAACACTACAGTATTTTGATTAGCAGAGCCTTAAAGTCAGTAAAAAAGACAGTCAGAGAGAACTATCAGGAGCATGCTAATGAAGTGAAGTCATCAGCAGACACCAGAGAAGTATTCATGCCTGCTCCACGCAGGACGGGTATCGCTGGATCCCAGCAAGGCGCGTGCAGGTGGAGCGGGGTTCCAAGGGACCCGGGGCTCAGCCATCCCGCTGGCTTCACTCCCCTCCCTTTGGATATTGCAACGCTTTCCCTGGGATTTTTTTTTTTTTTTTTTTTTTTTTGCTTCACTGGAGCTTAATGATATTTCCAGCTCCGCGGGAGCTGCGGGAAGACTGGAGATAGTGCAGTGAGAGACTAGAAAGACAGCAAAGGGCAGCTCCCAGCTCCGCCGGAAAGGTGAGGGCATTCTCTTGGAAAATCCCTTGGGTTTCTCCGTATCCTATTGCTGGTGGTTGGGTTGTGGCAATGCTGGGGGTGGGGAAAGGAGGGTGTTTCTGGAAACACAGCGGCGGTGGTGTTTCGTGCTTGCTCTGCAGCTGGAAAGTTTGCTGAGCGGTGTCCGGGGACAGCGATGCCCGGCGAGCCCTGCCTGGCCCCTGCGCCCAGGTACTGACCTCCTGGGAGAGCAGGGCTGGAAAGCTGCTCTGGGAACAGCGAGTAAAGCAGAACCCAGCTGCCATTAGCCCTTACCCTCTGGTCCCCCTTTGAAAACTACGTGGGCAGTTTAAACAGCATTAGAAAATGCTGTTCTTCTCTTCTGGGTCTTTGCAAAGAAACTGTGTCAGGGTTTTATCATCCTTTCTCTTAGAGCCTGTGCACGTTGGCATCGGCAGCTCACAGGCTTAGCTCCTACCGTTTCTGTAAAAAATGGGGTTTTTTGGCGTAAATTAGAAACTTAGGACAGAGCAAAGTTTTAGTTAAGTCATTGCCTTAAGGCTAAACCCAGTAACTTATGCAGACAAATCCACGCTGGAGCTGATGACTTGACAGTGCTGTGTAATTTATAAAAAGTCACACCACGAAAACATGCATTTTTCTTTATCATAAATGAAAGAAAAATATGCAGAATAGGTTTCGCTCCTAACCAAATGCAATTAACCCCTTCAAGATTATGAGTTCCTGGGACTATTCCTGGGATAAGATGAGCATATATCGCTTTACAGCGGTTAGAAGTGAGCCAGCAACTCAATTCCTGCATCGAGCTCAGTGCTCCTACAGATCCTCAGCCTGTCTTTGGGTCTGTCCCCAAATATTGTATTTTCTACCTCACAGTAGGTTTAATTTTCCTATTGCAGAAGCGTCCAAGCTAGTGACACTGAGAGTGTATTTCGAGGAAGACAGGCACCCAGGTTCTGGGTTTATGTGAACTCCTGTAATACTCTGCTCCATATTGCAAATAATGCCTCCTTAAAAACAAAATTGCCTTGATTTTATCCATATGGAGGTTAACATGATATCAACATTAACAGAATTGTTTGGGCCTGGGGACTCCCAGCAAGATTGGTGACACGATTACCTTTTTAATCCTACATCAGAAGCATCTTGTTTCCTCATATCCCATTCTAGCTAGAAAAGCTTAACGAGACTTATTCTAAAAGCAACATCTCTCTGTTCGCCTGCACCCCAGCCCAAAGCAGACCCCTGCAAACCCCCCGTCCCCGGGAGGTGGAGGGGCTCAGGTAGGTGCCCCCCAGACCACCTTCCCAGGAGGTTTTTCCCTTTGCAGGAGCTCCCCGTTCTGGGAGATGCACCGTTGCCCACGTGCATTGCATGCCAGGGTGGCATTTCAGCAAGCTACCCGTGACAGGCCAGCTGTGCATCTCTGCTGCACCTGGGCACATCTCACCACCTTCTTTTTCTCTGTTGCAAGCACGGCTTTGGTTAAGTAAGAGGAAATTCAAGGAGGATTGCCTCCTGTCTTAACTCCCTCACGCAGCTCCCCGTCCCCAGCATCTTGTGTCCTGCCCATGGTGGCTGCAAGCAGAGAACCCACGGAAGGACCCTGGGTGCAGGCAGGGGTGGACAAGCCCAGGTGAGCCTTGGCCAGGTCTCCTGGGTGCTGCAACCTGCTTCTGCGCAGGCCCCCCAGCCCGGCTTGCTACGCCCAGCTCACAGGGTGACCTTTCCATCATACACCCCAGATCATTTAGAACGATGAGGCAGAGATTCACCTTGTGTGCCCTCCCAGCCAGCTGCCAGCAGGGCTTATGCCTGTACCAAGCTGCCCAAGAAAAAAAGCTAAAATTGCCAATTCTGCCTTTTTTTTTTTGCCTTTTTTTTTTTTTTTCCCTGGGTAGGATTTGAGCATTCGGGACCAGGTCCAGATGCAGCCACGCCAGCTGTGGGTGGCAAAGCCTGGCCGTTGGGCTGGCTCCAGCTGCCTGCAAAGGGAGACAGGAACGTGTTTCTGAACCTGGAATGCACCTCGTCCCACCAAGGACATGGATTTTGTCAGTCTCCCAAGCCCCATCTCAGCTCAAGTTGTGCCGTAACTGGCTGGTTGTGCATCCAGTGCAAATGAACTAGTAACTAGTTGCGTTGTTCTGATTTTTGCTGCAGATTTTTGAGGATCGTAGCACTCAGGGACCCCAAAGGCAGCTGACAGGAGCTGCCCGCAGGTCCCATGGGCTTTAAACACCCTTGGATCCTCTGTCGTCCACTTTGGCTGGCTGTCCTTGGAGGAGAAAGGTGTTAAAGGGCCCGTGGCCCACTACTAAGCAACAGTTACCAACAACCTTAAGCAAATAAAATATGTGAGATTATGAAAACAGGGGAACTGCAGCTGATTCCCAGCATCTCTGCTGTGTGAGTCAGTAGTGCATGTCTGCTGCTCCCTGCTCGTTCCTAGATGACAGCATCCACACATCAAATCTGCTGGCCCTTGGAGATTAGACATCCCCGAATATTTACGACAGTTTCAAATAACGTGCATTTCTCTGGCTGCTAGATAGCATAAGCAAGAAGCTGGGATTTACGGGTTTCTGTCCTTAAGGCTGGGGTTTTCTCTTTTTTTTTTTTTTTTTTTTTTTTGTTAATGCCTAGTTACAGGACAGTTCAGATGTTGTGTGCTATTGCTCTGTGCGTTTTGCAGCTTTCACCCCAGTGCAGCTCGTTGCAGGTCAGGTCATTGAGCCTTGACCACGTGCCAGTGCCAGCTAAGAGAGAGGGAAATTCAGCTGATGAAGGGAGCTCGTCACCCCAGCAGTGTTTGATGCTGGGTCTTTACGCAGATCCTTAAGATGTGAATTGCTCAGGGAATATTTCAGGGAAGTTGCCTCGCAGGAGCTGAGTGGTCCTGGGGAAATGCCTGGGCTCCAGGCAAAGGTGGGAGACCAGGAATCGCTGTCACAGATGCCCGCCCCACCGCTGAGGTACAAGGGAATACCAAGCGAACACAAAGCTAACATTTACTTTGCAAACCTCTGGGGAAAAAAAAAGTGGTTTTTATCCAATGCGCTCTGTTTCCAAGGCAGCTTTCGCGGGATGGCTGTGCGGCTGGTGGAAGGACTGGAAGCCATCACTCGAGCAAAGGTGTTTTACATGTGCAGGTGGATTTATTTCAGCTCTAAGCTGTCACTCTCTGGCACCGTATAAACAGCTGTATAGGCAGCCTGTCCCCACGGGCAGATGTCTGTCTGTCTGAGCTCTGCAGAGGCATTCTCCAGCTCTCCTAGCAAGTTGTGCTCCCATAATCTATCAGGGTTTGGGGACAGCAAGTTTTGCTGCAAGGAAAAATGCACGTGTTTGAGCCAGGCAGTCACTGCTAGGGCTGGTTTGTCATCCCACAGGCTGTGCTTCAGACTCTGACTTTTCAGTGATGTTGGTCACTGTGGAAAGGTGAGGACGGGATTTGGGCTTGGTAGAGGGGACCTGTCTCCTGAGCTCTGCAGTATTTTGGTTGTGACCTTAAATGACTCCTGTCCCCTCTGCAAGATGGGTCTTTTGGGCTTGTGTGGTTGGTTAGCCGGCAAAATAGAGATCCTTGCAAGAGAGGCACTGACAGCAGGCAGCAAGTTGGGGAAATCCCTCTAAGAAACGCAGCTGCTTTTCCCAACCTGCTTTTAAACACATCCTACAGCACAGAGCCCGTCTCACCTCACCTGGGGAGTTGCTTTCTTCACCTGAAAACTACCATTGTTTTTCATCTTGCCTTCACTGTGCCTGGGGATGCTCTCTGGCATTTCCAGCCTCCACCGCCCCAAGACCAGCTGAGGATCTCCTTGAATTTGTGGCTGCCGCCTCCGTAGCACACTCAACTTTTCCTGAACAGGCGACACTCCTTAAGAGAATGGAGCCCTTCGTCCCCTTGCTCGCCATTGTCTGGCATTGCTGGTGAGCGATGAGCCCAGTGGTGGTGGTGCTGAAAGCCACGAGGGCTTTGCTAAGAAACGGCATCAGTCTGTGGGCACGAGGCACTGCTCTGTGGCCTGCTCAACATGTCCTAGAGCATGGGCATCTCCTGCCCAGCAGTACAGCAAGGGCAAGGCTCGAAGGAGCTTCTCCCTGAACTTCTACCTTTCCTTTTGAGGGATGGTGAGTACAAGAGACAGGCTCCAGCCCAGGGACAGGGACTTGGTTCAGAGAAGGACTCCATTAACTTCAGATTTGCTTCTCTGGGAAAGCAGGATGCAGTGTTGCAAAGCCCTTGCAGGTCCTGCTTTCGTGGAGATGTTGGGTGGCATCGCTGCAGGTGCTCCAGAGGGCATGCAGCCAGGGACATGGGGCAGGCAGTGGCCGTGCGCTCCTGTGCCAGCATCTGCCTCAGCACTGCCACCTCCAATTTCATGGTGCTGGTCCCCTCTGTGCCCCAGTCCCTATGCTGCATCCCCTGGGGACATACACGAAGCAATCCCTGTGTGTAGAGCACCCAACACACCGCAGTCACCTGGTTCCCTCCGAGATGAGGAATGGCTCCGGTGAGGTGCCAGTCTCCTGTGAGACCCTGTCGCCCTGGCTCACGTACAGGCAAGATAACCCCACACCCCGGTTATCCTCCCTGCTGCTCCGGTGCCTTGGGCGCACGCAGGACGTGCAGACCTCACGCTCCAGCTTAGGCAGCGCAGGTACCTGCTGTGGGTGGAAATCATCTTACAGGGTGGATCTCTGCTTTGCTGCGGGAATTTTTCCCTCTGCTTGAGCCATGGGCTTGCGATGCCCCAGGTCTGTGCATCTCAACTGCGGCTCCTGTGCCCGCAGCTGTGGCGTGGGGCACCTTCCCCAAAGCATCCTCTTTGCCCCCCTTGCAAGCCTGACTTTCTTCTGCATCTCAGAGCTCACTTTTTATCTCTTGCTTTGATTAAAAAGGAGCGGGGAAAGAGGCTTTGGCTTGCGTTTTATTTTAATTAAAGCGAAGGAGAAAGCTTGGGTTCATCACGGCACCTCTCTTGGTTCTCAAAGGCCGTCGGGGGGGCACAGGAGCCAGGGAGGCTCCGAGCGGGTTTCTGACAGCAGCCGGCTTTTTGGGGCTGGAAGCTGAAGTCCTGGAGTACAACATCGCCACCTGTTTGCCACATGCGAACATACAGCAGGAACAAATCCCGGCAGGATAAATCCCACCAGGATGCACCCCATCGGGCAGTTCCCAGTCAGGATGCATCCCATCAGGATGCAACCCCACCGGGATGCACCCCGTCGGGCAGCCCTGCAGCGGTGCTCCCAGCTGCAGCATACACAGGCTGCATGGCTGGAGGAAGGAGAAGGAGGAAGGAGAGGAGGGGATGGAGAGAGAGGAGTCAGTACTGGTTTTCTGCCGGAGGAGAGTTGCTCCCCAGCCTGTGGGGCGGTGCGGAGCGTGCTGCTGTGCTGGTACCACCATAGCTGCTCCAAACTCTTGGACCTCCTGCTTTCACACATGCCCTTGCGTGATTCCCGGGAGCCCTTCACCACTGGGCTCTTAATGTGTTTTTTTTCCCCACCCACATCAAGAGGTTTAAACAGGTCTCTGGAGCCTGACATGAGCAAGACTAAGTCAGTGAGTCCAGGACACTGCAGAGCTGCATGCAATTGGGATGGCCTGCAAGCCATCAGGAGCTGAGCAGGTACCCATGCATCACCTTGCAGCCGGTGTAGCTGCTGCATCCCCCGGGAGGTTGTTGGAAGATCTGCTCTGCATTGGCAGCTAGAAAATGCAACGAGCAGGAGCAAGCGAGCCTGAGCTGCAGATGAGGGATTCACCCTGCTTCTCACTCTCCCTTGAGCAAAACACCTTTGAGGACGTCATCCTTCCAGAACACTTTCCAGAACACTCACCAGGGACTGGCTAGGCAGGAGCTGCATTAAGCTGAGGTGCACTCCACATCATGTCGGAGTCAGTCTGCAGTGAAATGTGGGGTCTGTTCTCCAGAACCAGTTGCTTCTGCTGGACAAGTCTCTGTTCAGGAAGATGCCTTGGAGAGGAGCGGGCTGAGGGTTTGGGCTGGCTGGCGCTAGGGCTGGGTGTTGGGGCGCTGGGCTCATGCGTCTCACGGCACTGGTTTTGGTGCATTTCACTGGTTTTCGGTGGATATTCGGGCTATCCATCAACAGGCTGAGGATTCGTCACATATTGGGTATATCCTCCCTCACCTCGCTGCTATTTTGTGCCTGTACAATGCATAGGGGCTATTCAAATCCTTTTCATGCCTGTACAATGCATAAGGGGTATTCATATACTTCGGACAAGTGCTCCTGTGCTCCCACCGTTTCCATGAATAGTGCGTGCATGGATTAAGTGTCAGGCTTTTGTTTGCAAGCAGCCTTCTAGGAAATGACTCAACAAGACGTTTGTATGTTTAAATATGTCAGGATTTGAAATATTTAGATTGTGCGTATGAATATTGGCATTTAATGGGAAGATCTTGACTTGAAAGCCCTGGCTGCTGTTTGTGGGAGGGAGATGTGTGCACACACTCACACGCATGTGCACGCACACAAACCTCTTCTCATTTGGGGAGTGCTATTGGGAACGAGCCAGCGTAGATTGTTCCATTAATGGGGATTTAGAACACAAATCTGCTACTGTTTCATCAAGACAAACAGAAATAAGTGGGCTTTTAGTGCTGGGAAAGCTGGCCCTGTGGCTGTGGGCTGTTTTACTAGCGCAGGGCAGCTGCTCAGAAAGGGCTGCAGGGCAACAGAGGGGATAAATGGCAAAAGACAGAGACAAAAAGAACTGGGATTTGGTGAAGGGAGTCAAGAGATTATGTATGTCCCTTACCTATACTCCACTGAGTGTGTTGTCTCCCTGAAAGTTTTAGTCAGCAAACTCGCTGCTCGTTTTCCCCTTTGCTGTGTATTTCGAAAGCTGCCTTCTGCTCCAAAAGATGTGTCAGTGTTTATCAAAATGTAAATAACTCTCTGTGCCTTGGCTGCCCTCGGTGGAGAGCTAACATTGCTGTGGGTCCAGCTGCCGAGTGGCGGAGGTCCTTCTCCTCCAGGAGGTGGGGAGATGCTGGACTACCCTGCTCCTCCTCAGAAACATGTGGGGAAAGGGTCTTTGACTTTGGGCCACGATGATGGAGGACGTGAGCAGGTTGGGCTCATGCAAGAGTACCGACAGGGTGAGACGTGTTTGGGGAGAGACACCCAAAAGCAAGGTCTGGTGCGATGTGGGGCTGCAGGGCCCCAGTCTCCACCTTCAGCTTCTCGAGTGGCCTTTGTGTGGCTGAAACAACCTTGTCTCCATTCGTTTGACATGACGTAGAGTGGTTCTCTGTCATTTGGAAACCCCTCAGGAGCGCTGGCCAAAGCCATGCTCCGGGTGGCTCTCCCTGTGTTTCTGCTGGGCTTGGGTCTGTGTGCCAGTGGAAATCAGGCATTTCTGGGTAAAACTGCCTTCCCCTCGCCATGCCCCTTCCTCTTCCCACCACAAAGGTGAGAGATCTTTCTCTTCTTCCTTGGGGATATCTGCTTTCTTTCCCCAAATGCTGCATTTAATATATATATATATATATATATATATATATATATATATATTTCTGCATCCTGCATCTCCTAGTCCTGTGAAGCATCTCAGGGGGCGTCTGCGGCTGTAGGTGGGCACAACACAATGCTGTCAGCCTTCTGCCTTCCATGGGAGGTGGGTGGCCTTGGGAGTGTGTGCTGGCAGCGTGGGTGACAGCTGGGGACAGGCTCTTGCCTGAGCCGTGGCTGGGCTGGAGTCGGAGGTGTGAGGTTATTGGAAGGTGCTTGTTTGTGTTGAGCGTGAATGCTGAATTGTTCTCCCCACGCCGGTCATTATTATGCAAAGCCAAGTCCTAAAAAAATATTGAATTTCCTCTCCCATAATTTTGAGGAAAAACACTTATCCGGCATTAAGCAGCGATTGTGAGGTGTCCTTTCATCTCAACGCACAGGGGAGCTGCCGGCGCACCTCAGGGTGAGGCTGCAGCCCTCGGTGTTGGGCAGAGAGAGGACGCGGCACTGGGAGCAGTGGCTGCAGATCGGGGCAGCAACCTTGTCCTCTCCTCCTTGGCTTTTTATTACTTTTTTTTTTTAACATGCATGTGGCTTGAAACTCTGTGAAAAGCTTCTTTTTATTCACACACTCGAGCAAAATTCAGGCTGAGCTGCTGCGTCTACAATAAGACTTTAAAGAGGGTCTGCGCCGCTTGGTGTGAAAGGGAGCCGGGATGGAGGGGGGTGCCATGGGAAAGCCCAAATGCCTGTAAGAGAAATTTGGGAAAGCTTATGGCTGCAGTGCCGTCGGAGGATGCAGCAGGACTAGATGTGGTGCCCTGACACCAGGACCAGTCCCAGGTCCGCAGGGCATCGTTGCTGCCAACTCCGCAGCAGCCGTGGCAGGGCTTAAGCAGGCACATGCCCATCCAAGCACACCGCAGTAACTGCGGGATGATGCCTGCAGGGCTGGGGGTGTCTGGGTCAAGGTAGGTAGAAGAAGAAGGTGATGTTCCTTCCTTCATTATTCTTGTTCAATTCAAAACACACAAAAAAAAAAAGAGAAAAAACGGATTAAACTCCAGCCGGGTTCTTGGCCAACTGGGAGGCAGGAACAGGCTCAGGGGTTCTCCTGCCTTTGCAGATAACATCCAGAAGTTTCATTTTGAAATGATGAAACTGGAAAATCCAAGGCTAACCCAGCTGATTGCCAATGGAAAATGAAAATTACTCAGTCCTGTTGCAGTATTAAGCATGGTCCGTAAAAGAGCAAGAAGAACCTGGAGAAGCAGATGTGGTGACACCCTCTGGGCAGGTGACCACCCATGGTGGCAGGAGATGGGTGTGAGGCTCAGGGACACCCCACGGCTGTGCCCTGCGGAGGGTCCTGCCTGACTCCTGGATCATTCCCAGCCCTTCTTTTCCAAGGAAGGTCTGAAATAGAGATGCACCTCAGGAATCCCATTGCTCAGATGGAAATGCTGCAGCAGGAACAGCTCTGCCATGGCCACCATCAATGCTAAACCCACAGGAAACATGGATCCTCCTGCTGCCGATGCCAGCAGCCACCCCTGCAGCCCCCCCTGCAGCCCCCCAGGCTCTCTCACACCTCTCCAGCCCAACGGCGGAGTTTATAGCTCTGCTTTCTGCACCGCTCACCTTGCCTGGAGCCACAGCCTGCTCTTTCCCGGGTTCCTACCACGGTGTTGGAGGCAGGTAGCCCACATCCTACCTCTGGCACAGGATCCCACATCCTGGCAGCTGCTCGTGGTGTGCACGAGGGCTGATGCTGGTGACACGGGGACGGGAGTGGGGAGCCTGGGTCTGGCTGAGCTCCATCCCGGCGGGATGCTCTGCAGTATCTGTTCAACCCAAAAAGGTACAGGAAAGGGTTTAGCAACACGCAGCCATCCCCGAGATGCCTATTTTGGCATAATCACAATCTTTCTGCATCTAAATAGCCAGAAAATTGAGCCTTTGAGTTTCACATCTGCAAGGTCACAGCAGTGCCGGAGCCCTGGATGAGTGGTGTGTTTGTGCAGGGAAGGGGGTGGCAGCCCAGGAGCCGGGAATGGGAGGACGCAGCGGCTGCTCCCCAGGCACCGTGCTGGCACCTGCCTCCCGCATTGCACTGGAGAGGGAACATCATGCTTCTAGCAGGCATCGCACGTCCTTCCAAATCCAATATGAGCCTGCCTGGGCTCAGCGCTGGGGCGAGCGGGGGCAGCCCTGGGGCAGAGCTTCAAAGCTGGCAGTGGGCAAGGCAGGGCTGCGGGACCTGTGCCAGCCTGGTGCCACCCTGCTGCGGTCCCCTCCGGCTCAGCCAGTGCCACCAGTTCCTCAGAGCAACATCTCACTCCTGTCCGTTGCCAGGTTTTGCTCAGTTCCTCACCCCTGGACACAAGGTTGCAGTTTTTTGGCTCAGCAGGGGAAGAGGCAAGGCCAGCTTTGGTTGTTTTTATTAGAGTTAAAAAGGAAGCTTTAAAGCAGACGTTCCTACGCGTCCCGAGCCTAGTCCGCACGTCGCAGCCGTGCCAGTGCTGCCAAGCAGCAAAATCCTCACGTCGGCTGATGGGGTCCCAGCCGCAGAGAGCCGGAGCAGCCGCATCCTGCCCCGTGCTGAAGCTGGTGGGGCTTTGGCAGTGCCAGGTCTTCTGCTGCTCCAAGGGCATCTCCCCCCAGCCCCACCGGGGCAGTCTGGGTGCAAAGACACTTCTGTTAGCAGAAATGTAAGAAATAAAGGTCCAAGATTGACCTTGTGTTGTTTCTGTAGGGTAAAGAGCAGTGTGTGCTCTGAGCTGAGACCCCAGATAATGCTTCTGGGTCGAGCCTGCAACACTTCAAGGTGATGTAATCTTGGGGTTCCCCCTTTGCCAGCTCTTGAGGGGACAGCACCCATTTGGGCTACACAACTGTTGTTCTGGTCCTGGGACTGTCCTGGGTTAGTGCCTTCAGTCACCACAAGCTGCTCCAAATGTGCGGTGACTTGGAAGGAGCAGCAGGAATATTCCTATTTGAGCTGGATCTTGCTTTTGGAAGCGGCACCCCCCTATAGCTTCCTCGTCACGCGCTTCCATGCACTGGGCTGAGCTCATGCTCATGGCCATTGGAAACAGAGATGGTTCGTGTACCCCACCCCTGCACCCAGGCAGGGTGACACCAGCCCGGTCCCAGGTGCAGGGGGGATTTTGATGGAGGTTGTTGGTTGACAGAGGTATTCTGGATCCAGGTTTTGGCAATCCAGCACTTTTTTTGCAGTGCAAATGTGCCTGTTTGCAAGGAGAGAAGAGGATGCGAAGCCCAGTGGGGGATGGCACATGCTTCTGGTCCACATCTGGCCCCCTGGAAGCAATAATGCGCCGCTGAGATGAGCATCTTGTACACGGGAGCTGCAGATGTCTAGCAGGGAGAAATGTCTGGGATGCTTTGAGATAAGGAGCCAGAAATGCGTGGAGTGGGGTGACAGCATGGGGAGGGTGCTCTGCCTGACTGAGAGAGCTGCCATGGGGCAAAGCCCCATCCCCACAGCGCCTCTCCTCCCTGGAAAAACCTTGTTGTGTCCTCATGAGCCTCCTTTGCCATTCCAAAGCTGCTGAAGCGCAAGGAGTGGGCTTGCACAAAGCCTCTTGAAAGCCATGCCAGCGAGGGGACCGGGGCTGATGGCTGCAGCACGCAGGGAAGTGCAGGAGAGCTCTGCAGTTTGCCATTCTGGCCACCAGCCCCAGCTCCTTGCCTGGCCATGGACCCACTCCCTTTTCCTCTCCCTGCCTCCGTTTCCCTGCTTCGACCCCGCTTTGCTGACACCTGATCACCTGCCACAGCAATGGTGCAAAAAAAAAAAAAAAAAAAAAAGTTAGGCAACAAAACTGGGAGATTTCTGCACATCTCGTGCAGCCCAGCGGAGGGCTGAGCTGGCGAGGCTGCTGCTCGAGGTGCAAGACGAAGGCTCAGTTTGGGATTCCTCACCCTGTTCCTTCAACCACTCTGGAGCTGGCCCATGGGTCCAGGACATCGGCACTGGGTCAGGTACCGCTGCAGCACCCACTGCCCCTCCTGCGGCCAAACGCACGTGGCTTCTGGGAGACTCGTGCCCCAGTTTCCCCATCTGCAAAGTGGGAGAGCTGGGGTACATAGCCAGGCTGGCTGGCATGTCCCCAGCTGCGCCGCTCAAACCAGGGCTGACAGTGACCTATTTACCTACGGCAGAACTTTCTGCTCCACTTATTTGACCCGGCACCTCTCTGTTTGCTTAAAGCCGGGAATGTTTCCTCTCGGCCAAGCCGGGCGCGCGCGCAGGTATGTTTGCTCGAGAGACAGACCGCTACTCTGTGCATCCCCGACTCTCCGCCCTGGGCAAATTCAGACCCTTTCGCTGCGATACCATTGCAAAATTCACCCTGAAATGCTTCCACGTTTTTCTGTGCCCCCTTCTTCCCATCCCTCTCAAGCTGCACGGTCGTCATCTCAGGGACAGGCAGCGCCGGGGAGTAGAAAGGTGACATTGTTCCGCCCTGGAAGGCCGTCAGCATCCCAACTCCACCGCTCTGTAGCTGCCTCAGTCATGCATGTTTGCATATGTTAAAAATATTTAGTCCACTGCTAAAAAAAATATTATGCCCGAGATCTGGGGCCAGCTAAATATAATGCCACCTATGTGTCCGTGGTGCTGCGTGCCGGAGGCACAGAGGGGTACTATTTGCCTTCAGAGCAGTCCGAGGCTGCAAGCAGGGATGCCGGGAGCAATCCCGAGACCGATGTCTGCCAGAAATGCTTTTCTCCCCCTCGGAGAGGGATTTGGGGCAAGGACAGCTCTTTGCTGGGGCTTTGGTTGTTGTGGTGCAGCACTCTGCTCGTGCTGGGGTGCTTCTCTGTGCCCAGGCAGCCTCGGTGGCCGTGGGCAGGAATGCACGGGGCAGGAGGAAAAAAAGGTCAAAAAAAAGATGTTAGCTCTAAGAAAAAGTCGTAAAAATGAAGGAGTAGACGGGGCTAATTCCTGTGTTTGCAGGCAGTGGGGTGGGCACAGTGCAGGGATAAGCTGGGGGGGGCTGCTTCCCGAACCCTCCGGTGCACGGGGCACTCTCGTGGCGTGGACACGGGCCACGTTGTAGAGGACTGAGACCTCCCCAACTCGTTTCATGCATGAGAGCAGGTTACAGCTCTTACCAGCCTCACCCAGGCTTTTGGCCGTGGCCCAGAGGTACCCAGCACTGCTCGGGCTGGGGAGAAGCTTCCAGATAAGTTTCATATAAATAGTTCCAAGCCAGCTGAGAGTGTGGGAGGGAAAACATTTCCCCGTAGTAATCTCCCCTGATGAGGGGCAGGAGAAAAGAGTTTGTTCTGGCTGCAGGAGGAAGACAACAGGGAGTGAGGCCACAGGATTTTTGTGCAGAAGTATTAAGGAATCATTTCCTCTGCTTTTTTTCCTTATATATTTATTTTTGGAGTGGGAAAAGGGGCTGGAGGAAGGTGGGGAGGTGCAATAATCCAAGGCAAAGAGTGTGAAGGAATCTCTATACCCCATCCTTTTTCTTTTTTGGCTTTTTTTTCCCTCCTCCGCAAGTGCTTGGCAAGGCAGGGGTGCGAGCGGCTCCGTACACTGCAGGCATTCATGGCCCAGCTGGGGGTGCACGGGCGCGTGGCTGGGTGGGAGCGCACCACGCTGGAGAGGAGAATAATTTGTTCACAATATAGAGCAGGGTAAAATAGGCTGGTTGTCTGAGCGTGGATGTAGCATAATGTATAGAAGTGCGAGCATCAATAAGTCTATTTATTAAAGGAGCCTTTTGCTGAGCAGGGCTGTGAATAAACTATACAGCTCGTACAAAAATGTAAATGTTAGTGATCCCTTAGAGACATAATTACAGGAAAAAATAAGGACAGCTTTTCAGCATTTGGGAAGCTGGCCTCCTTCATCCCCTCTCTAACTGCTGGTACATGTATTAGTTTCCCTCCGTGGGGTGTCTGCATCCAGCACGGGGTGCCCCCCCCCCCCTTGCAGCTCCTCCGTTGTCCTCCCTGTCCACTAATTAAAGGAAAGTTGTGTCTCCGCGTCCCATGAAATGTGCTCACCGCCTGCTTTGGTGTGCAGAGCTCTTGAATTCCTCAAGCCTGTGTGCCACTGGCTCCTCTGGACCACAGTGAAAGGTTTCATTCATCCCTCCTCTGCTGCCTTCTAGAGTTACCACACCCTGGGCCTCTGCGCCGCAGCTCCTCTCTGTTTTCCTTTCATTAGCAGGATTCCCAGGTTGAATGGCTGCGAAGGGTGAGGAAGAGATGCTACAACCCCATTAGCATAAGGGCTGTGCAAATACCTGCCCCACCGTTTGCCGTGAGGTCTGTAGACCAAGAAAGCCAAAATCTTTCAGGTTCAGGGTTGGGTGTTGTTTTTTTTTTAAAAAAAAAAAAAGTGCTACTATAAAAGCAACTCAAAGTGCTGCCCTGACTGCCCTGTGCCTCAGTTTCCCCGCGCAGACCCCATTTCCACCCACCGCAGCGATGGGTTTGCAGCACTCTCTGCAAGCTGGCAGGGGAGCTGCAGGCAGGACAGGCACCGCCGGTGCTGGGAACCCCTCAGAAGAGGCTTTGGGATCTTCTGGTGCTCGTTCGGCAGCGCTCCGAGGGGGCACATCAGGACTGCAGCACTGTGCACATGTGTGTCTCAAGTGCTATAGCTGAAGCTGTGTGGACTTGGCTGCCCTTGCACTGGCCTTGCCCTCCGTGCCTGTGCGAGTGTGCGATGAGCAGGGGATGCTGACCCTGGTCTTAGTAGCCACTTCTAATCTTTCGGAAAAGGGAGCTGGACAGCAAAAACGCATCACAGACGTGGGATAGATGGGAGTGAGTCTCCCTGGGCAGAAAGCGGTTTTGGTTGACGTCAGCTTTTCTTTTGGGAGTCAGGCTATTGAGCGAGCCTGTACGAGAGCAAGATTAGAGGAGAGCGAGAAAATGAGTTTCTCAGAAATCTGTGCTGGGATGCAGAGGGTCACAGAAGGGTTACGATGAGGGAATTTGCTTTGGGAAGGAAGAGCAAGGCACCGTGGAGCAGCCATGGCTCTCGCCACCCCCTCTGCCACCCTCCAGACGAGATCAGCCCGTGGCCCTGGCCCGGCTCGCTTACTGAGTTGCCGCTTTTATGGATGACCTGGTAAAGCAAATTAACTTTCAACAAGTTTTTCAATGGGAAAGGGCCAGGCTTTTCAACAGAAAGTTTTAGCAAAATGTTAGCTTTGCGGTGGCCATCCATTGTCCGCAGCAGTGTTGAACCTTGTTTGGTTCTTGGCTCTTTGCAATTGCTCCGTTAGCAGTGAGAGCTCATCTGTGGTGAATTTAACTTTCACTGATTTAGTTGCCATTCTTGCAGGCTTCACAAGTCGCTCAGAGTCATGGGTGATTCAGTGTGGGTTTTGGAAGCCCTTTGAGGCCAGCCAGGCTCTTCAGGGGTGCCATCCCCCTGTCTCACGGTGCTGCTGCTGTTGTATCACTCTTTCCCTTCATCTGATGCCGGTGGTTGTCCTCTCTCCATGGAGGGGTGCAACTTTGAGGGGTTGTGGTGCGAACCCCAGGTGATGAGCACCCAAATAGGAAAGGGGGTTGGAGAGGTGCTGTCCCTTTGCTAGTGGTGGTGACTCCTTCTGGGGTCCAGGGCCCCGTAGGTGTTCCCCATGGCTTGGCTTGGCTCCTGCAAACCCAGATGTGGTGGGAATGGTGTTGGCTCCCTCTGTTCCATAGACAGTGTATCCCCACAAACACACTTTTAACAACAACCGTAAATGCTGTGGGTTTGAAATCTGCTTTGCAAAGCCCATTGGGCTTGAAATCAAAAGCATACTGAGCTACCCAGCCTCCCCGTCCCGCTGAGCAGACCATGTGCTTCGCTGCTACCTGGCTGGATTGCCCAGGCTGGAGTCACCGTTCAAAAATGAATCAGAGTCATAGAATGAATCATAGAATGAATCACAGAATGGTTTGGGTTGGAAAGGACTTTAAAGATCATCTAGTTCCCACCTCCCCGCCAGGGGCAGGGACACCTGCCACAGCCCAGGTTGCCCCCAGCCCCGTCCAGCCTGGCCTGGGACACTGCCAGGGATGGGGCACCCACAGCTGCTCCGGGCAGCCTGGGCCAGCGCCTCGCTGCCCTCACGGGGAAGAATTTCTTCCTCATCTCTAATCTAAATCCACCCTCTTCCAGTTGAAAACCATTACCCCTTGTCCTATTGCTATAGGACCTGCTAAAAAGTCTGTCCCCATCTTTCTTATAAGCCCCCTTTAAGCATCGCCAGGCCTCTCTATAGAGTGTCCCGTGCACTGTCGCAGCCGGGTCTGCAGCCTGGTTTTGCACTGGCGCTCCCGGCGGGGCTGGCAAAGGGACCATCTCCTTTCCCTTGGTCTCTGATTTCCAGCCTGTAGTCACTTGGATTGTGGTTTTGAGGAGCCTGAGGTAAAGACCAAGCGGACAGCAAAGATGAGCAATGCTGATTGCAAAGCTCCTGGCCATGAATCAGCTTCTGGCTTGTCTCTGAGGTTGGGTGCTCAGCACCTTCCTTGGGACCATCTCACCCAAGTGCCTGGCCAGCCCGTGCGCTCCAAAGCTGTGCAGGTGGGAACTGTGGGTTCAGATCAGGATCAGACATCCTTGATGCTAACTACAGCCAGACCAAAGTGTTTCCACCCTGTCACTCGTGCAAACGGGGTACGTGCTTGCAAGGAGGCTGGCGTGGGGAGGGACGGCTTGATGGAGCAGAGATGCTGCAAAGCCAGATTCTGGCCCGGCTCGTTGCAGCACGTCAAGGCAGTGGTCCTGCAAATTGCCTGGTGTGCAACAGCAAGGTGCTGAAAGCCTTTGGCTAAAAGGGAGCAAAGCAGGGGTAAAATCTTCTGTACGAGCTAACACTGCAGTATATTAATAATGTATAATTGATACATCCTTATAATCTGGTACCATTAAAAATAATCATGCGGCCAGCTGTACTTGGTTGAAAACATCATTTTCTTGCACATAAGATGAGAATAGTTTCAAGCACACCTGATTTCTAGCAAATTTGCATGTGACTTACGTACCACAGAAGAAATTCAGTGTGAGGAAGAACAGGACACTTTGATCCTGTTGTCTAATGCATCACGCGCTGATGGGCTCATCGTCACCTGGGGAAAAAAACACTGTTTCTGGGTCTGAAAGGGAATTCTGAGGCCTCCAAATGGTGGGCTGGGTCTTTTTTGAATTCAGTCATATATGTATTTTAAGTAATGTTTATTAACGAAGTGCTTCATGCATAAAGATGCACCTGGCTTTGATTTATGTTACATGAGAAACATCTTGGCCAAGGCAAAAAGCACAGAACTGGGCGGGGGGGATGGACACGACAAAACGAAATATTTCTTTTATAATGAGATGTGCGTTCTGTGACAATTATGTAAGTAGTTTCGTGTTAGTGGGTTCAAAACAAATCTATGAATACAGCGTGTATTTTAAAATTCATTGTTTTGCCCTGTGAATGAGTCTTCTAAATAAGTGGCTGACAGCTTGCCGTTAGACTGGGTTCAGTCCATAGTAGCTCCCTTGGCTTTGGGGAAGTCCCTCTGGACTTACCTCTTTAGCTAAAACGAGCCTTTTTCCTCCTTCATCCCTCCTCCTGGATGTGTGTGCTCTAGGGGGGATTGTGTGTAACGTTTCGCGGTGATATTTGCCAAAAGGATGCTGAAGGATGGCACACTGGTGCCTTTCTCACTGGAGTTCCGCGCTACGGATGCATGGAATTGACCTGCTATTCAGAGGATAGTTTGGGGTGGTCTCCCCAAGGAAAGATCTGCTGCAAAAAGCCACGCATATGCTTACCTTCCCAAAGCAAAAGCTGAGCCTGCACCAAAGCCTCGGCAGCACTGGCAGGGCGCTGTGGGAAGCTGGGATGCAGGGGGTCAGTCTGGACCGATTGATCCGTGTAGACCTGGGCTCAGGCTCAGTGGAACGGGCTGGAGGCACGCCGGGCAAAAGGAGCATTTTTCATCCCATTAGTTCTGGTTTTCATCAAAATAGGCCTTTGCTAAAATTGCACAGGTCTTTGGAGAGCTTTTGATCCAAAGTGGTGTGTATTATTATATACCGTATTTCCATAGGGTATTGGACGTCATAAGAGCAAAACCATGGGTGGGAGGTTGTCGGTGCCCCGCCAAACAGCGGCGCGGGGCACAGCCGTAACCCAGCAGTGCCAAGAAACGTTTGCTTGCTTCTGGGGCTAAAAAAAAAAAAAAAAACCAACAAAAAAAAAAAAACAACCGAAAACGAGAGAAAGAAAAAGATGTTAAATATGAGGAATTCAAAACTGCACAAGCTTCGTTGCAAACAATGTCAAAAGTTGGTACAGCCCCACCACTGCAGCCCACAAAAGCCAGGGTGACTTTTCAAAGGCAGTTTGCAGTCGTTGCTGTAAATAAGCATGTGCTCGTCCAGGGGCTGCTCCGTTGAATGGCATCCAGTCCAGGGGTTTTATTGCAGTTCCACTTGATTGCTGAGATTAGGTGATGACTCATTCTCTATGCTTATGGAGCTCTAGGAATCATCATTGCAACTTGAAAAAGGTCCATGGGTTTATTCTATGGAAAGTCATAGTGGCCGCAGAGCAAGGTTTCAGATATTACACCCGCTGCTGTCAGAGGAGAGCAAAGGAGATAATCCTCTCGGCCTTTCATCCTTACAAATTGGGAGAATGCAACTTTTTTTTTTTTTTATCTTTTTTAACCACAAGACGTGAGCAGACCTGATCACAGATTGGGGGTGGAGAGCGGCCAAATTCTCCTTCCACCGGCGGTGCTGCAGGCAGGAGCAGCCCAGCAGTTTGCCAGGGCAGGGCCTGATCCTGCTCTGCTGCAAATCAGCCACAGCTGCCTCGAAGGCAGCGAGGTGGCTCTGGATTTACTCCGGTGTAACTGGGAGCGGGCTGCTGGTGCAGAGGATGTGTGCCTTTGATATTGTAACCTAAAACTGGCAGCTTTCCCTGCTCTGGCAGGAGTTTAGAAACATTGCCATATGAGCTGGTTTTCCAGAGAGGCCTGAAAATGCAATCCATTATCTGATATTTTGTAGCAGCTTTTTTAATTAAGGCTTTGGCTATAGGGCTGATTAAAGAGGTGTGTGGCTTTTTTGTCCTTAGGGACTTGGCACATCCCAGTGTCTGTCACCCTTCTGCAACTACAAGACTCACTTTTCCTCTTGTGTCATATTCGAAGCAAAGGCTTTTTTTTTTTTTCCCCCTTTTCTATCCCCCCTTTTTTTTTTTTTCTTTTTCCCTACCAGAGGTGCAGATAAATCATTATAGTCTCCGCTCAGCTTGTCTCCTTCTCCTGTAGCCCAACTTCTGTGTGCTACTGGCTGGTGCGGCACGGAGGGGGCGTGAGCAGCGCAGCTCCGTGCCTGTGGTCAGTAATGAAGACTTCTCTTTTTATACACAGATTACGGAGGAACTGCACAGGGCCAGACGGCAGCTCTTAATTTCCTCACTTTTTAATTTTTCCAGCCCTCGCCAAGGAGAATGCAGCCTTCCCCTCTGGCTGACTTATAATGAGGTGAGTAAACACCCTTTTGTCATTTAAGGCTTGCTCCCTGATGTCGTGTAAATATTATTTTTGTTTGGGGGAAGGACAGGGAGTGGGGAGAAGGAGAATGTGCTGTTTGCCACATGTCAATGTTGGGGTTTGATACCTCCAGGGGTTTCCTAGGGCTTGGGCGCCTCAGCAAGCCGCCTGCCTGCGGGCTCCGGTGTCTTCGCTCTGCAAAGTCCCTCGGACACAACTTTTCTCCCCGTTTCTTGCTCATTCAATGACTCAACGAGGTCTGTCAGGGTTAAAAAACGATGCTCCTTTGCTGCAAAGTATTTAGGCTATTTGTGTCATCGCGGAACTTTAAAAGAAAAATCATTGCCACCCATGTGCCACCCTCCCCGCCCAAGGGTAAAGCTGCCCCCGGTTTGCAGCTGATGGCAGAAGCCCCCTGCCCAGGCTGGGGGCTGCTCCCGGTGCCCCCCCTCCGCCGAGAACCGGGCTCTGCTCTTCTCCTGTCATCGGCTGGTCCCGTGGCTCCCGGGAAAGTGTCGCCTCTGCCCCGGTGGAGTGACCCCCCGGGAGAGAAGGAGTTAATCCCGCTCCCCCCCACACACACACCCCACCCCGACTTCAGCTGCAAAAAATATGAAGTGAGGATAGATCTGCTCATCTGCTGAGCAGAGAAGTTGCCTTTGATGTCGGTCCTTCCTTTCCTCCTCCTCCTCCCCCCCCCCCCCCCCGCCCTTAACCCTTCTGACGGTGCTTGCCGCCTCCCGGGGGGATTTACGGACCCCCCCGCCCCGTTCCCGGGAGCATTGTGTGGCTGGCAGAGGGTCGCGGACACGCAGGGAAATCGTGGGGTGCTGATATCTCCCCCCCCATCTCCCCACCGCCAGCTCCAGGGATGCGCATCCCCCCGGGAGCGCTCCCGCCGGCCCCGGGGCGCGGGGCGGGGGGGCGGGGAGCCGGCGGGGACCGGCGACCAGGGGAGTGGGGTCGCCATCGAACTGTCACCCGGGGGGGCGACCCCACGGCAGCGCGGAGGGCTGAGCCCGGGCCTGGGGCTCGTTTTGTTGGTTTGGTTTTTGGGGTTTTTTTTGGGGGGGGAGTTTAACCCCTGTTCGCCGCCGCCGGAGAAAAGCGCTGCTGCCGCTTTAAGGCAGAAGTCCCTTTAAGTGACTTTCCATTTGCTGCTTTGGAGAGCTGAGAATTTGGTTTCCCAGATTTCCTTTGAATTGTGTGCAGTAGTCAGAGGGAGTTAAAAAAAAAAAAAAAAAAAAAAAAAAAAGCACTACTGTACACTCGGGAAACCTTCAACAGCAGCAAGAGAAGGGGGGGAAAAAGGAAGTTATGACGGGGGAAATGAGATTTAGGGGGAAAACTATAGGGGAAATTTAGGAAGAAAGGGAAAGGGAAAATTGTAGGGGAAAAATTAGGGGAAAAGAAAAAATACAGGGGAAAATTTAGGGAAGAAAAGTCCTCAGCTACCATTTCCTTTTGCCTTCCTGATGCCGTTCCCCCCTCCCTGCGTGGGGAGCAGGGCAGCGGAGCCTCCCCACGGACACGGTGGGGACCGGGAGGATGCTGCGCCCAGGGAGCAGCGGCGTGCCCGCACCCACCCGCGCCCGGCACCGATGGGGTTAATGGCCCTCGCCAGCTGGGGAGCATCATAAATTGCAGCAGTGGCCCACCAAATCAATTTGCACTTTCTTTTCCTAATGTTCGCTGTGGGAAAAAAAAACAAACAAACAAACAAAACAAAACAAAAAAAAAAGAGGAAAAAGAGGAGGAAAAAAAGCCCCTAAATAAATCAGCAGCCTGGAAGGGGGCTGGGGGAAGGCTCTGTTTCCTCAATTAGCTGGGACTTGCCTTCTCTTGACGAACGGAAGGCAGTGCGTTTTAGCCTCTGGATTTGTGGAGCTTTCTCAAAGTGCCAAGTCTGGTTATACGGGGACTTTGGAGGGTTAGGTGGAGGAATCCGAGTCCTGCTCTGCTCCATTAACTCCTTCAGGGCTGAGTGGCTTGGCAGCCCAGGCCTGGCAGTGCAAAGATGGGAGGGTTTTGGTACTCGAGCGGCTTGGGAGCGGTGATGGAGCTGGCCAGGCGGGTTTGCCTGCACAAGGTGCGCCCACAGAGAGATGCCGTGGGGATGGATGGGCCGTGGGATGAGTTGCGCATATTTGTTCAGTCGCTATTAGTGGGTGACCCGCGGGAGTGCACTGAGCAACTTCTGGGGTTGTGTGGAAGGTCAGGATGTATCTGGGTCCTCGTGCCTGGGAGGAGGGGCTGAGGATGCGGTTGGCTTGCGGCGAGGTGCTGGCATTGCGGCACATCACACGGGTGCTGTGCCATCCCGTACCCTACCACACCGCTCTTGCGGTCAGTGAACATTGTACAAGCGGCAGTGGCAGGAATTGCTTTTGGCACCGTAAAAATGCAGTCGGTTTTGGGGATAAATGCAAGAACTGGCTGTGCACCACCACCAGCCAACAGCTTTGGAGAGAGACATCCTAACCAGGCTGCTGCAGGGGAAATGCTTTGCAGCGGAATAGTTACCTGTGTTGTAAGTTGGCTGGGCTACATGGGGAAACACCTTCCACTGTATGGGGGAAAAATCTCCCAGGAATTTAAAATTCTTATCCCAGTCTGTCCTGTTCTTGCAAAAGAGGCCTTGGCCATGCGTGGATGTGGAGTGTCTTGATGTGGTTCCTGGTGACCTGCCATGCCTTTGCCCTGAGACTGGCTGTCCCCAGGACGTCGGCCCCCATCACACCCCACGCCAGCATGGCTGGAGCCGTCACCCCATAAAGATGCTGAGGCTGCTTTATGGGCAGTGCAGGCAGCACAGGAGGGGCTCTCACCTGCCTGTGCCTGGCAGGGAAGCCTGCCCGCCTCACAGTCATGCTAAGGCTCCGTTACCCCTCACTGGAAGCATAAAGGGGCCTTAAAAAGGAAGCAAAGGTAACTTAAATTTAATTTACACTCACTTAGAGACCTCTTTACATGGCTAGAGGAGCATAAAGGGGCCTTAATGTAGCTGGGAATCAACCCCTGAAGGTATCTGCGCCTGACTGCTGGGCATTCATTTTGCAGAGGCTCACCTCAGGCTGCAATCCAGCTTTTAATTCCTCAACCCGGATCCACCGACATACAGGGAGCACCAGCATCGGCCCTGGTGGGATTAGGTCTCATTTACATGCGTGTAAGTGAAATTAGAGTTGGGCTTCCAAGGAATAAGTTACAGGGAGCACGGTCTTGGCTTGCCAACACATTTGTGCCAGCCTTGGTCTCTCCATCGTCTGCTTGGCATTAAGTGAAAGGGTTTCCCAGTTTAAATTCCCACTCCAACATGGGAAGGGACTTTGCTCCCCCTCCTGCTGAAGAGCAGGGAGCTGGGGAAGGGAAGCTGGATGATGACTCACGGAGGGATAGCCGATGGTGTTCCTCATCGCTTAACACCCACTCGTGTGGATGTGGCTTCCCGGGAAGGCTGAGCCTGCCCTCGCCCTTCTGTTATCGCAAACAAAGCGAAGATTGATGCGCCGTGTGCGGCGCAGAGCGAACGGCATTACAGCCATGCATCCCGGGAGACACCACGGAGTTGTTTGGGGTTGGCCTGGTCCCCTATGAATCCCAGCTGCTGGCTGGCTGGAGCCCCTGCAGCAATCGCTGCCGAGATGCTGCTTGTTTTTAAGCCTTCACGCCCACACGGCAGCCCAGCAAAGGGCAATGGTCCACAAGCTGTTCCGCAGCATCCCCACAACACCAGGAATCCCTGTGCTGGCCTTGTCATAGGCTCTCCACATCCTGAAGGAGCTAGAAGAAGCAAGATCCAACCCCAGGTTTTGTGAACCAGAGCCAGGATTCAGGGAAAGCTGTCCCATGTGGGACGGCAGGATGACTGGGAGGGAAGGTTGGAGTCTCGTGCAGACCACCCCTCTGCACCCTGGGCAGCCGGGGCATTCCCACCTGCCTGCATGTGTGGTGTGAGTTTTCCAGAGTAACAGCCGTTAGGTGTGGGAGAGCCTGTCTCCCCTTGGAGCATCGCCTGAGGGCTCTGTGATCCAGCTTATTTATAGCCCTCAAAGACCTTGGAGCAAAGAGCTGGTGGATGAAGCCACTGGTGGAAGAGGCTGAAACAAACTTGATTTATCTTGGAAAAGGACAGGTCATCTATATCTAAGAAAACAATCGAGATTTATTACAATTCCAGTTCAGAAGGGAATATTCAACCTGGAGCTTTAGGGCTGTAATTAATGGTGACCAGAGCCAGCATATTCCCATGGGCAGGGTCCCGCTTGGGGCTGTCCCCCCATCCTTCACTATGGGATGCTTTCAGAGACATGGGGACAGAAAACATGCCCTGAGGTCTGACCCTTTCTCACCATTCCCGTGCTCACAGGGTCACTGGCATCAGCCCTCTCCACTGCGCAGCAGGATGCAGGAGCATGCGTATTGCTCTGTGAGGATGCACATCCCTCCTTCCTCTGGGCTCCTGCAAATGTAGGAACAAAATCCAGTGGGGAAGGACCAGTGCTTGTGCTGTCCCCTGTATTTTCTTCCGCTTTTTAATCTTTGGTTTTAAACACGTTTCATTGTCACCTGTTCCTGACCTGGCGGGGAGCAGGGTGGGGAGCACAGCACACAAGTGCCGGGTGCTGGCAGAGCAGCAAGCAGGTGTTTGCGCTGCGTTTTGGCCTCCTTGCAAGCTCGGTTTCCCCCGTGCCAACCCTTGCTGCCTGCCCACCCGCCTTCCAGGCAGCGCTCTGAAATCCACCTGGCACCAACTTTGCCTGCCGGCGAGGTCTCTTCTATCCCCGCATTACCCCAACGCCCTGTGCACAGAACAGGCTGCTGGAGCCCACGGGAAGGAGCTGGGCAGGGGGTCATGTCCCCGGGTGCAATGCATGGCAAACTGCAGGACCCAAACCAGCTCATCCTGCCAGCACAGGACCCAAACCAGCTCATCCTCCCCTTGCATCGATAGAGATCTCCTTCAGAAGGCATGTGAAAAATGCAGCCGCAGGCGACTATCCTCATCCCCTTAAAAAAAAGAGCCTGATCTATTTTTGGTTTGGATTTGCTGCTTTTTAATTAAGGGGAACTGCCTGCCCCCTCCCCGTGGCTGCATGGAGCTGCCCAGACAAACGGGGTGGTAGGAATTATTTCACGCCCCTTCCTGTCAAGCTGTCATGTTTAATTAGCACCCTCCTGCCCCAGCCCAGGTTAAAACCAGGCTGCAATAACACCGGGTGCTGGCCCGGGGCTTCCCACTCAGCAACACTTCCACAATACCTCCCTGGGACGGAAGGGTAAGGGGACCTCCACGTTCCTCCCAGCGTCGCACCATGCGTTAATGTTTCTTCTTAGCTGGACCATGCTGTTGCAGTCAGGGATGCCCGGATGAAGGACTGGCTGCAGACTCAGAGCTGGAGTAGCCCTGCAAGGGGAAAAGGCTGCTCTCCAGTCCCATACAGCTGCGGGGAGATGATAAGCAAAAGCAGCTTGGTGGCTCTGCCTGTCACGTCTGAAACCACGCGGCCAAGAGATGCAAACTGCTCCTACAGATGTCTCCTGCCAGCACGGAGGTATTTGGGCAACGGTGACGGGTTCATGTGGCACTGGCTGGCTGGTATTGCCTCTCCAGACAGTTCTAGGGTCTCCCTGGATTGGGCATCATCTAACCCTGACAGATGTTGGCCAAGGCATGGACCCTGAAAAGCCTGGGCTGCTTCGGAGGAAGAGGAGGAGGAGGCAGACTGGGAGCAGGGATGCACACAGAGAGGATGCAGGGGGGGTTCAGGGCGACCTCCCCTCCCTGCTGCTGGGGATCACAACTGACACTGCCTTTAACAAGTCCCCTGCCCACCCCACCCAGGCTGAGGGAACAATCGTCATCTGCCAGCGCTGGGCTGCAGAAAGTGGGAAGGAACCCTGTGCTCTCCCAGTACTTATCAGTGGGTAGGAAACAAATTTTTCTATTTGACAGCAAACGACAGCATTTTATAGAGCGGAGAGAAGGCTGGCGGTCTATCAGGCATGCTGTGAAACCGGAGCAGAATAACATCCAGCCCTGATGGATAGAGCCGAGCTGACCTGCCTTGGCTGGCTCCGGTCCAATAACTCACTTGTGTTTGCATTTAATTACAAACGTAAAAAAGCCCTTTCTTTTCACAACAACAAAGCCTTGAACCACACTTCAAAGTTGGGTTTCTGGGACAGTTGCATACCTTTTAAAAATAGCCCTCTGAGCGGTGCCAAGTGCTAAATGGATTGCAGAGGGCAGGTCCCCCATGCGAGGCTTCAAACAGCCCGGCCAGCGCCGCTGCAGGCTCGGCTGCTGCCTGCGACCGCCGCTGCTCCCCCGAGACTCTCCCGAAGAGGGTCCGTGCCTTGCATGAAGCCGCAGCCCTGCGTTCCTTCTCTTGAGCAGTGCAAATTGGCAGATGGCGAGGCTGAAGCTGCCAAGCAAAGCCCTGGGAGGGCGTTTGGGAACGGCATGGAAGCGCTCACCTGAACCCTCGTGGTCTTAAGTGCCGTTCGGGAGGCAGTGCTTTATTGTCTGGGATGTTATAACTGGAATATCCATGGCAGGGAAAAGCTGGAGGGGAAACTGAGGCGGCGCTGGTTCAGATCCAGGTGTCCTCCCACCCTGTCCCAGTCTCTGCTGGGACTCCTCTAGCTTCCAAGGAGTCTCCTGGTCCTTCAGCCCAACCTTTGTCCTACGCATGGTCAAGTGTCCTTGGAGCCGATGGCTGGACCAGCTGTGGTTTAGGGTCTTTTTACTCTAAAACGAGGAATATTGCTCCCCTGAATGTTTTTCTAAGCATTGACAGAGTTTATTTTCTCCCTTGCCCATTGGCGATGCAGAAATCATAATATACAGAGTGGGAGAGAGGAGGTCTCCAGCAGAGAGCCCAGTTCTCACGGCGATTAGCTGAGACAAACACAAATCCACCCAGCAGCACTGACATGCCCTGGCTCGGAGCATCCTCGTCACTGCCCCGACCTCCCTCAGCGGCAGCGCGGGCAGGGCCCTTCCCACGGGATCGCTGCTGCCAGGGATTTAGGCAGAAGCTGCCTCCCCGGAGCCTGGAGCCAGCCCAGAGGGGGCTGGTTGTCCAAAGTCAAGGTGGAAGATTTAAAGAGGGGGTTTTTATTGTGAGGAACCAGAAACTGCATCTCTGAGGAGCTGGGACATGAGGCTGGGAGCTGAGGATTTGTTTCAAGCAAATTTGTTGCATTTTTCTGAGGTAGCATCTCTTCGCCTGTGATGCCTGATGGGCATGTGGAAGCCTGAAAGTTGTTGATGAAGATGAGGGAGTTTGACTCATGGCGTGAAACAAGCGATCAGATCTCTTCCCCGTTCGTCTTTCCCAGAAGCAAAGGCAGGGAGGATGAGATCTAGTGAGAGGTCAGCATCCCACAGCATCCTCCTGTGCTTTGGGATCAATGCAGCCGATGGCCCCAAGGCCCACAGGGCCATGCCAGCACCGTTCAGGTGCTCCCACCATGGGTTGCGTCCCTCAGCATCGCTGTTTCCATCACCACAGAGGGTGCTGCTCCCTTCCTCTGTGGAGAAATGCTGTCTGGGCTGGGGCTCCTCCATAAAGCCCTGTAAACCCAGCAGAAGCAAATTGCTACCTACTGGAGATGAAACCCAGCTCCCAGGGCAAAGGAGACCGTGCGTAACTCCGGGAAAAACTCTTCGTCTCGGAAGTGTGCTTTTCTTGGACTGTTCTGCTGTATTTATGCAGGCTGGTATGTGGGGAGTAATTAGAACCTCATCCCGAGTACTTGACGAGCGTGTTTTCTATTCTAGATGTTGACAGGTCAGGCTATCCGGCCGTCCCTCTGTGCCTAAAAATGTTGACATTTTATCTTTGCTGAAACCAAAACAAGGGCCCGGGAAGTTCTTGGACTGGAGAGAGCAATGCTACTTACTGACAGCCTGCCGGTAGAACACGCGGTGCTCCACACGCGTGTGAGTACACCGGGCTCCTGGTGCCCACGCCTGTCCCTGCTGGGCAATGGGAGGGGGGCAATGGGGGAAGCCGGCACAGGTGTCCGTGCAGAGGGGCTGGGGCTCCCATGGCTGCCAGGGGCGTGGGGGAAGGACGCTGAACAGAGCAGAGTGAGCAGGGCTGGGAGGTGTTTGCCTGGGCGAGGCTGGCTGGGTGCAAGGACAAGCCACTCCTACCCAGAGCAGGGATGTGGGCACCTCGGAGCATCTATTGGAAAGCCTGCGCTGCTCCAAGAGTGGAAGCAGGGAGAAGTGGGTGCTTTAAACTTCCAGACTGTGGGTTTCACTAAAAACCTGGTGTCTAACCTGACAGGGGAGAGATGTGAGGATGCCAAGGATGCACTTGCTCTTATCTCTCTAAAAGACCTTGTAAAACCTGCAGGAAATGCCCAGCAGGCAGCTTGGGCTGGCAAAGCTTACGAGGCTGGTGGAGGTTTCCAGGAGTTCACGTAGCCCTGAGCAGCTGAACCGAAATGACCTCGCTTCAGGTGATTCCGGAGATGAAGCTGAAAGGGGAGCCCGTCAGGAACCGCTCCCTCGGTCCCGGTGTCCCAGCCCACACCTGGGGTGTCCCTTCCCACCCCTCTGAAGCTGGAAAAGCCCCCTGAGGGCACAGCAGAAGGGCTGGGTTAGTTGCCTCGGGTGGGATGCCTGTTCTTCAGCAAATGGATTACAAAAGTGGAGGGGAAGGAGCACGCTGGGGTGGGAGCACCCCCAAACCCTGCCTGTGCATCCTGGTGACCTGGGGGATGTGGTGCTGAATGGAGGGGGTGGGCTGGAAGGAGCTGGACTGGCTGCAGGCGAAGCAGCAACCGTGGCATTGCTCCCGTCCCACTGATCTCTGCGTTTCACAGCAGCTCTGCTCCTGGTTTGGGCCAGCGCTCGCTGGCAGAGCATCGTGTCAGGGAAGGAGGATTATTTTCCTTCTCCACATTTGCCTTCCATGCAAACCAGCCCTACCGTGTAATGTTTCTCATTTCCTCTATACATTGATGAAGGCTTGAAGTGCAAAGCTGCACACTTAGGCTGACCTAACCCTGAGCTAAGCCGGCAGCCGGAGGGACACAATGAGCCGGCTGTTCGGACCTCGCTGGCACCAGCTCCTTGTCTGCTCCCAGCACAATGGTGTTTTCCTTGGCCGGCGTTCAGAGGCGCGGGAGGGAGATGGTGACAGGGAGGATTCCCACGTCTCCCTGGTGAAACTGCCCAGCACCGTGGTGCTGTGCTGCCAGGACGTGCTGTGGAGCCCACCCTCGGGGTGCAACCCCATGGTGCTGGCCCTCACCGAAGGGTGCAGGGAGCACGGGGAGATGAGCAGCACGACCGAGCACGGCACGGGACGTTACCAGCGCTGTGCACGCAGTGCCTGTGTGCCCAGGGTCTCTGTTCCATCCATCCTGTTGGCATCCTCTTGGAAATTAAAAAAGAGCTAAATTCAGTGGTGGGGCATTGCTCTTGAAATGGAAAATTCGGGCTTTTTTCATCCATCTTCTCATCTGACAAAAATCACTGAATAGCTCCAGCTGCTCACACCTGCATTTATGGGTAATAAACCCTATTTCCATCATATTCTCCCCCCAGCTCTAGCGCTGCAGCAAGTGGTGGGCATCCCAGTAGCATTTCCACAAAGACCAGTGTTTTATTTCATAGAAAGCCCTTCTGAATGTGTTTCGGTGGCCTCTTCTCCCTCTGGGTTTCAGTGCCGTGTGTCGTGCCACAGCGAGGGGACGGGCTGCCCGGCCGGTGGCAGAGCAGCGGGGGGTGCATGCGTGGCGCCTGGCAGCTCTCGTATGGATGGGTTGTTTTCCATCCACTCAGCACACGATGGGGGCACGGGCATAAGGAGAGGCAGCAACCCATCATGGCCCTATAGAGCTTGTCACCACGTTTTGCATCTGCTGTATTATTTATATTAATCCAAGCCCTGTTTCACCTGCGCACACCGCAGCTGAAGAATCTCATCCCGAGGAGGCAAAGGTTTTAATGAAAACCTGCTCTAGCTGTCACTGCGAGTGACAAGGGTCACAAGAGTGAGTCAAGCACTGGTGTTTTGTTGCCTTGAAACCTGCTCAGGGCAAGAGTGGGTGAGCTGCAATCCCGCGATCCTGACCTCGCATTCCCCAGCTGTTCCGGCACAACGCTGCGTGCCAGGGAGTGGTGCCAGGTCCCTGCCTGCCACCGTGCAAGGGGCACTGCACCTGGCTCCGATGCATTGTCACCCTCCAGCTGCAAGTTTGAAGCCCCTTTCCTGCCAGCCTCCAGCTGCCTCCGCCTCGGTTGCAAGCAAAGAATCACAAGCAAGGAACTGCAAGCAAGGCGGTTGTGAGCAAGGAACTGTGAGCAAGGAATTACAAGCAAGGCAAATTGCAAGCAAGTCAATTGCGAGCAAGGCAGTTATGAGCCAGGAATTGTGAGCAACGTGGGTGTTTCCCCAAGTGTTCTGGAGGGATCCCTTCCTTCAGCTCACTGCTTTTTGCTCCTCAGGATTATTTTTTTTTTATTTGGAAGCAGCGTAAAGCGATGCGGCGGATGCCTGGTGATGCTATGCAGGTTGGCACAGCAGTAACCCACCACAAGCCTCCAACAGTGAAGTGCCCGAGTCCTGTGGAAGCTGGGGCAATGAGCCCCAGTCTTGTCATGCAGGCAAGAGCCTGGGGATGAGCTTTAAGTTCTGTTTTAGTGCAAAAACTGTGAGAATCCTGTGCAGTATACCTGCCCAGAGGGAAGGTACCTGGTGGTGGAGGCTCTCCCATTGCACACACTGCAGCATCGCCGGCGCAGCTGCCAGAGCTGCAGGCTGAGCAATTCAAGCAGGAAGGTTTTGAGAAGCGGGGATAATTAATTTTGGAAGAGATTACGAAAGCTGTGGTGAGTTTGCTGTCACTTTGAGAGCCCAAAGCAGACTCTGGACGCTGGTGTAAAATATCTGCTTTCATTCAACCGCAAACTCTCGGGGCGAGGCCAGAATCCCTCGGTGAGGCTTTTCTGGCCAGCGCCGTGCTGGAAACCAGTGACTGGCTGATCAGAGGAAAGAGTAGTAATCTTAATTTATCACATACTTTTCATCCCAAAGCACTTCCACAGTCCGAGCGATCTTTGCTGCCAACTGTTTGCAGCAGTCCGTTCGACTACCCAAGCTGAAATGTTTCCTGGGCTGTGACGGCAGCAAGGGCTGTCGGGAAGCAGAGGCAGGTTGCTCTGAAAAATGTCTTTTTCCAGTAGAGAGAAATCCTTCCTCAGACAAGCCAGCCAGCCAGAGCTCCCCGGATGGGAATGTCAGCCGAGGAAAGTTTCACAACCCCGAGTTCACAGCAAGGTCCTTGGGACAGTTACAAGGCTTGCACAGCGTGGATCCAGCCTGCATCCCAACGGATTTTTCAATATAACATCCTTCCCATGGCTGTCAGGGTGTTGCTGCCAGCAGCCCTGCCTCGCAGGAGGAGCAAGCTGGGGAATTCTGCAGCATCAAAAGCCACCCTGCTTTGCATGAGCAGCCCCAAGATGGTGGCACCAGCAATGCAAGGGCCCGGCTTGCGGAGGATGTTCCAGCGCAGCCCTGCATCCTGGCCAGGATGGCTTCTTGGTGGGGCTGGATAAACCCCCGCGGCCAGGAATGGCACACCTGAACGTTATTTGGTGTTGGAAGTCAAAGTTTTAGCCCTGTTTGCCTGTGACAGGTCTAAGGTGAGACTTTCTCTCTGCAGCTCCGGGGTTAAACAGCAGCTGCACATCCCAGTGCACGGGAGCTGCACACCCTGGTGGGTGCTGCAGACATGCGAGATGCTCATTGTGATGGGCGCTGCAGACGTGGGAGATGCACACCTTGTTGGGTGCTGCAGACATGCGAGATGCTCATTGCGATGGGCGCTGCAGACGTGGGAGATGCGCACCTTGTTGGGTGCTGCAGACATGCGAGATGCTCATTGCGATGGGCGCTGCAGACGTGGGAGATGCACACCTTGTTGGGTGCTGCAGACATGCGAACTGCACGCCTCGGTACATGCTGCAGATGTGCAAGATGCACATCGCAATGGGTGCTGCAGATGTGGGGGGTGCACATCGCAATGGATGCTGCAGACATGCAAGATGCACACCCTGATGGGTGCTGCAGGCGTGGGGGATGCACACCCTGATGGGTGCTGCAGGCGTGGGGGATGCGCACCCTGATGGTGGTCCTCTGGCCGGGCAGGCTGGAGATGCTCTCCCTGTCACTCCTCCCAGCCTTGGTCCCACCTTGCAGCGGCCGCATCCAGCACCAGCCTCCTGACTCTGCAGCTTTCCAAGCACTTCCCCAAGCAGCCGCCCCCCGCTTCCTCCCGGGCCTCGCCGGGGACTTACAAGAAAAGGTCATTTATAAAACCTGACGTTTTGTTTCATTGCGAATGCCCCGGTGAGGGCTGGGCTTGAACTCCGCTTTTATTCCGCACGGCTCCTATTTATTTCTCGGATGGATTAGTAAATTGCGGCTGTCACTAAACATTAGCCCGGCTGTTTCATCAGCTCTCCCTCTGCAAACTGACAGTTCATTAGAGCTCAGCACCCATCAGGATGCTGCCACCACTGCCTCACCTCTGAGCAGGGCTTTTCTTCCAGGCTCGCTCGTGCCCCGCGCCGTCCAACAAGCTTATACATGCAAGCAGCAATGGGTTAAAACTAACAAAAGTAAAAGTCTCCTCAGGTACCAACCCCTTATCCAGTTATCATTTCTAGAAAAGCTGATGGAAAGCGTGAATAACAGGAAGGGGATGATCGTCGGGATTTTTCAGGCTCAGCAGGGCGGAGGGAGGGTCGGTACAATTTGGGGTTTGTGCATCAGGGGCTGCACAGTAGCCCCCTGTGAAAGGTTTCGTGCCCTCTCTCAATTCCTAAGTAAACCTCTCGTCCCCCTGTCAGCTTTGATTTGTAACCGTACTCGTGGCATCTGGTTTTCATAGGAAGGGTGGAATACAGGGGATGCTGTCTGCTCACTTCTGCCCAGAGCTATTCATCTGGGGCCAGCTAGCCAAAAAAAAAAAAAAAAAGTTCCTGAAAGGCACTAATCATCGTGGAGGCGGAGGGCAGAGAAAGGATCCGCTGTCCCCACGTGCTGCAGGATGCAAAATGAGGGGCACAAGGGCAAGGAGGAGCTGTAGCCCACTGGGTCCAGGCTCTGCTGTAGCCCCTGCCTGCGCTCGGGACAGGGATCTGGGAAATGCATCCCAGAACATTAGGGCAGAGGAAAGGATGGGTTAGCAGGCGAGGTTTCAGCAGTGACTGATGGCGTGGGCACACAGCACGTGCTTTCGTGGTGCACTTGCCCCCTGATTTATCTCCAGCACCCTTTCCCCGTGCTCTTGGCAGCATTGGGTCACACAGGGGCGTCTGAGCATCCCAAACACCTCTGGGGTTGCACATGGTCCCTGGTGCCAGGGGCGCTGCTCTGACCAGCCAGTGCAAAGCCCACCCATGTGGCGCAGGGCTTGGGCAGCACCTGGCATGGGGCATTCGCAAGCTTTTGCAGGGTCCTGGGGTTTTGCTGGTGGGTGCAATGGGATTGTTTCTGGGTGGTGTGGTCTGAGCCTGCTTTATGAAATGGGTGGCTTGCTTTTACCCTGACTCTCAGCAATGGTGTTTGCAAAGCCAGGAGGAAAACCTCTGTCCGGGGCCAGCTCAGGGCACTAGCACTGCCCATGGCTTATTCTCATGTTGGTCGGCTTTGCCTTTTTATTGCAGTTGTCCATTTTGCTGCTGTTTCTTGGGACTTTGAGATTCCCGGTGGGCTGGCATGGTCACCATCCTGCAAAATGCATTAGGAAATGCCAGGCGAGCCGCAGAGGAGGCAGCACCGTGCCCCTTCCCCTCAGCAGCCTCGCAGGACCAAGTGCTTTTGGAGGAGCCATGGGCAGAGTTCCCCACATGCTGCATTGTCCTGCGGGGCTGGTGCTGGGTAAGCAGGGATGAGGACATCCCAGGGTGACAGCTTGTTCTCCATCTGCACCTAGCGATGGCTTTTGGGCATCTGGAGAGCCCAGCCTTGCACGGTGCCCCGGCCAGGAGCTCCCGACTGGGTGAAGTTTGCTCCCTCATCTGATTATTGGAACTGGAGGATGAGATGAGGCTGTTCTCCAGCATGGCTTCCAGCGAAGTCCAGATCCCAGTGCCAGCATACCAGAGTGCTGATATCAAACCCAGCAGGGACCGGCCAACAGGGAACACTTAAAAGCAGGGAGGATTGCAAAGTCTGTGGCTGTGCCTGTAGCTGTCATGGAAGCCGGGAAGCGGCCTTAAAAAGAGGAATATCTGCCTCCAGCTGCCAAGAGGCACCGGGGTCAAGGGATGCTCCCAAACCTGAAACCTGCCAGGGACGTCCTGTGCTGGGTCGTGGGTCCCTGTGCATGGCTGGGTGCCTCTCTGTCCCCAGCTGCCTGCTCCATCCCAGGCGGTGCGTGCAGCCTTCCCTTCGCTCTGGTTCCCTCTGGGATGGGAGAAGCCGGGAGCCACATCCCCACACAGGGCAGAGCTGGATGTACCAGGTTCAAACAGCACCAGAGACCCGCTGCCACCCCTTCCCTCTGCTGGCAAACCGCTTTCAAACCCTGTGAAGCCATTAGAGAAGCACGCTTTGGCATCGTCTATAATTTTAACACAGTCTAATTTTCCTAATCCAGCAGCTGATTTTCAGCAGTGAGGAATGCTCTAGAGGAAGCAATTTTATTTTCCCTTCCCTTGCTGGTCTTCCTAGGATGCAGCCTTTGATCCAGACTCCTGATGTTATCAAGTAGGAAGCTGCAGCTCTTTGAAGTGGGCTTCACGTTGTGCTTTAAACTTCGGGGGGAGGTTAAACCTTCAGCACCAGGTGCATCTTTGCTATGGGTCACCCCGACTTCAGACCTGAGGACCATGGCCACCGAGGGATGTCCAAGGGCTCAGCTGGGACTGCTTGCACCCCGGCTTGGGAGCCTGCAGAAGAGATACGATCATAGCTCGCAGCCTGCGCGGGGAGATGTAATGCTTGAAGGAGCCCAGGGCTGTGGCCTGGGTAAGATCTGAGTGCTCCGCTGCTGTTCCGAACATCTGGCCTTGCCGCTGTGACCTGGGGCAGTGGAAACAGATCACGTCCTGATTCCGGAGGAGCTGCACACCGTGGATGTTGGATGATGTTTTCAGGGTTGCATTCGTCTGGGTCGTTGTAAAACTCCATTCTGCTTTGCTTCCACGGCTGCCTGCCCAAAATCTCACCCCAAAAAGGCACCCTCGTGTCTTGTTTCGGAGGTGCCGTGGATCCAGCTGGAAGCAACAGCACAAAGCTTTCCTGAAGCAGCAGCAAATGACTCCAGGATGGGACCAGCCTCGAGCAGCCGGCACTGGGAGCTCTGCTCACCTTCAGTGGATTAATGGGGATGTGGACGGGCTTGGTTCAGTTTGCAAATGAGTCCCATGTTGCTAACGAGCAGCACCCATGTGCCATGGGTCACACAGCCACCTCCCAAGGATGTGGGGATGAATCAAGCTTGATTCGTGCAATGCCCTAAGCTGGGCTTGAAGTGTAACTGCTATTGCTTGTTTATAAACTGATATTTTTTGACAGTCCAGAGCATGTCGTGCTGGGGTGCTGCACAGACACAGAGCAGGAAGAGGGGCTTCTGTCCCCCGGAACAACCTGAATATTAGGTGAAATGATGCAGGTTTGGAGAGCAGGGCGAAGGGTTTTGAAGGTGTTTGCAGGTGTTCGCAAGCAGCTCTGCCCCCAGCACAGGGCGAGGAGGACACTGGGTGCTTGGCTGCAGGCAGGTACCCTGAAGCATGGCTGGAGAGCCTGTGCCAGCCTGGGGAGCATCCCTGGAGGAGGCAACGGGCTGGAGAGGAGGACTTGGAGATAAAGTCTGGTACAGGCAGTGGCAGAGACACCAAGACCCCCCATCGACACGTCTTGAGCCTTTTTGTCCTCATTCCTCATCACTGGATTAAAAAAGCAGGCTGAAATAGAGCTCAGAATAATAGGCTGTAAGGCAGGGAGAAGGTGGCCTGCATCCCTCGACGTGCGGCACCTGTCAGGGTTTGGCAGCCAGAGCACCCAGCCCTACCCATCGTGGCAGTGCCACCGGCAGCCAGGAGGATGGGCTGCAGGCAGGAGGGACGGCAGCATGCATGGGTGCTTGCTTTCCTCTTGCTGTCCCCTCAGGGGTGCTGGCTTTGGCAGGGGCAGCACTGCAGAGCTTTGGTGGGAGCCCCCTGCAGCAGCATCCCCCTCCCAGCCGGGCCAGGGGGCTCTCAGAAATCCCTGCGATGGCTTTCTGGAATGGCTTCTCCATTGGAGCTTCTCCTCAGTTGCTCTGTTCTTTGGACTTATGGATACCTCAGGGTGGCAGGGTGATGTTCCTGTGGCGGTGGCTTGAAGCTTATCACCAGCATCTCCACACAGTCGTTCCCCGCTGAGCTGGGTTACTCCCTTCTCCCGCAGATCCAGTGCCCAGTGAGCAGCCTGCCACCTTCGAGTAGCACAGGACAAGCACAAGCGCAAGAGGATCTGCCCAGGACAATCAGGAATGGCCTCTCCATCCATTGGGATTTGCCACACCAGGGAGTTCCACTCATCCAGAGCTCACAAGGAGCCCAAGTAGGACAGAGGAGTCCTCAGGTGCCAGGTAGGTGATGGGGATGCAGCCACCCTCTTTGGGCAGGAGACACAAAATGGGTGCTCAGAGCATGTCCACAGCTGAGTGCCAGCTCTGGGTGCTGGTGGAGGATGCTCACAGCCCTGGGGTGAGGTGCATGGGTCAAGCATCCTTGTGCAGCACCAAGCACCATCCATTGGCCCCACTCCTTCCCCAAACAGCAACTGCTGCGGGCGCAGGCTGCAAACACCTCCTGTGCAAAGGCTGGAGGGGGTTTGGAGGAGAGCAGTGGTCCAGATCCAGGTCCCTGGCATGGTAGACCCACAACCAAGTGACACGTACCCCAGACTGCCAGGGCCACCATGCATCCCTCACCAGGGGCCGCCACCCCACAGCCCGCCGGAGGCAGCCGTTTGTTTGCTTCCTACCAGCTCCATCAAGGGACAGACTAACGAGAAGCTCCCAGGAGAGGTGGCTGAGCAGCGGGCTCTGCCCTGATCCATGTCCTGCTCCAGAAGATCAACCCCAACGCCCCCCACCCACCGCTTCATGCCAAGGTTGATCTCCCGTGCCCAGGGCGGGTGATCCCAGCACCACCACCTCACTCGCTGGGAATATTCCTCTGGTTTCCTGATGGTGTAAGGATGATGGACATGTACACGAGCCCACACCGCTGCTTCTTGCTTCTTAGCACCAAATCTAAAGCCCCATGCGGTTTGTCAGGCCAGAAAATTGTTATTTTTTCCCTCTCACAGCCAGCATCCTGAGCTTCACAGTGGTGACTAGGGCTGAACTTTTGTCCTGCAGACAGAGACGGCTTCAGTTGTGCCCCCATAAAGCAGCTCAGGCTCTTCCCTTGAGGAAGGTTCACGAGGAAGATGGAAAATAGGCCCTTAATGCCTTAAGAATTTTCCTCTCTTCCCCCACCCATCTTCCCTTCCATCAACTTTTAAGCTCATCCAAAAACTGCAGCCCTCTGCTTCTATACGTTGATGGCAGGACAGGGATGCTGTGGCTTTGCCAGCAGCGCAGGATTTCCATTGAGTTATAAGTGAAAGCAAATGGTTTAAAAGGAAATTAAATTTACAGCTCTATAAAAAAATGCATTTTATTGCTTTGCCTGTCGTTCTAGAGGCAGGGAGATAAAGGAATGCTTTGCACTTTGCATTTGTC